>NC_085093.1:7467617-7775117 GCF_963422355.1 Corticium candelabrum
GGGATGAAGATGAGGCTCTACAGCAACATCTGAGCAGATTCGTTGCTCCACTTCACGGAAAAGAGATGTCTGCTTTTCAATAATCTTGTCTATCACTTGTTCACCATCACAGTCTTGGCATTGCTTCTGGACATCACTCATGTCTGTACCATCTCCATCCTTCTCAGTTTCTAATGGAAACCTTGGCTCACGTCCAAACATCATTCTAAATGGACTGTTGTTGGTTGTGCCTTAGCGACTTGTATTTGTTGCAAAGATCACCGAATCTAAGTACTTCTCCCAATCATAATCAGGTGAAGACATCATTTTAGAGAGAGATCTGCAACAATAATAATCATCATATAAGAAAATCAAGTATAAACACAGGTACAACACCTCTTGATTGTCTAATTTGTTCTTTCGTCCAACCCATTAGATTGCAGATGATATGCCAGTGTAATTCTCATCTTGACGTCAAAGTTCTTCTAAAGGTTTTCATTCACCTGAATTACAATACACCAATAGAGTTTATTCATCACACATCAAATCTATTCCAGTGACACCATACACATTACCTACCTTGTTCATTATAAATTCAGTTCCTTGGTCACAAATCAGGAGCTCCATGACGACAGTATACCTAAAGGCCTGTCCACACTGGCAAACTGGATCGCGATCCAACCGCAACCCTGTCCACACTTGCAATTGGATAGCGATAAATCCAATCCACATCGCAAGGTGGTTTCGATCGCCATCGGTTGAATCCAATTAGAAATAGTGGGCGTTACCTTCACGTACGCTACGCGTGTAGTCAGACATCTAACACTCCTCACTCGTCTTTGTTCTTGCTCACCTTACGTCGCTGTATCAACGCTTTCCACAAGCAAAGAAGCCACACGTACACATCGGTCATCAGTCACGTGATGTCAAAAATGAGGCGGAGGTACAGCGTTTTCAAAGTGCAGTGTGGACAGGCCTCAATTTACATCACGCCCACTTAGTATAATTAGGTCTCTGCTCACTAAATTTTAGTTGTTTTTTAAAAAAAAGATATATTACCTAGTCTTTCTACTTATTGGTGTCCAGACTCCTAGGCGACTATCTAAAAGAAAACGGACACAAAGGACTTGCTAACGATAATAAAAACCTTGTATATTGCTCTTGCAACATTGAATGCTGACTTGTCTTGTATTGGGACAGCTTCTACGTACTTGCTGAAGTAATACGTGATTGTTACGACATACTTGCTGCGATTTTACTATCCTGGAAAAGTCCTATCAGGTCTGTGGCAAAAAGATACCGGACTTCTGGGTGAACTCTACTGGGTTGCAATGGCAAAGCTGCAGATTGCAGTTGAGGAGCGTCTCTGGCATCTGTCACATAATTTGATCTATAGAGTTATAGATACAAAATGCAATTTCTACGTCCTACGAAGCAGTTGCAAAGAATACAAAACAGCGTTCAACACGTAAGTACTGTGTAGCCTTCTGTACTCAAGTATGGCAAATATGTGCACTTCCCCTACCCCTTCTATCGCGCAGCCCATACAACCTTACCTTTTCTGTGATTTCTTTCTAGTAGTTTGGCCAGTAATAGCGTTGTTTGATTTTTCGATAGTAGCATCTCGTCCTTTACGACCACCAGCTGATAAATGACATTCTGTGTATACACACGTTCCACTTCTTCTCTCCCCTGTAACACTAAGCGCGAGAGAGTAGCTTGTCCATCGGCCATTTCGTCCTCGTAATATCTAAAAAAATTAGAGACTCTCATCTTGCACCGAGTAGATCTTGCTCGCTCGCCTCAGTACAAACTTCTCTGATTTTGTTAGTCCGTTTGGATACTCTCCATTTACAATATAGGAGACCAGTCTCTCATATTGTTTCTTATCCATCGTGCGCGTCAACTTTGAATGGTTGAAGCATGCGCTCTTGCCGTGTCTTTGATAGTCCAGTAATGTGTGCGGGGGAGACACAAAACACTAGGGATATATGTGCGGGGAAACTTGTAACCCGGGGAAACACATCACCGTAACACCGGACAGTAGTGATATTTTATGGTTACATTGAGATAGTCGTGTTGGGATTGGGGTTGGGACAAGTGTCTAGTTTTCCAACGTACCCACATGATTCCCTACATTGTTGTCCACTCAGTTAATTTGAAAGACTAGATGACGTCACCACTATTATGTAAACTTGTCTCTAGTGTTCTTTACTGAAACAGATATACATGTGACGGTGCATGCGTGGTCTCGATTGTAGACAAAATTATACTAGGCCAGACATACTCCTCTAATTGACGTAGGGAATCTTAGAAATCACAAATTCTTAATTTAATTAACTATATATAGTAGCTAGCACTCGTCGAGACGATTTTAGACGGCAAATCGAATGTATCTTAAGGCGCATGCACGGCAGCTTTAGCATGCGTGGGGGCTGACGCCATTATTCATTATTGAGGGCGTTGCTTTGTTGTTGGGTAGTAATGACGAATGAAGGCGGGTCTGAATTTTCCTTACCAGCTGTTGCCGTCCGTATGAGGCCTCGTCTGGATCGAGAACGGATGCGGAGAGAAAGAGTAGCGGATCGTTTGCGTCTCGACGAGAGATCACGACGCGTCATCGTTCACGCCAGTAGCGACAAACCTCACGAGATGATCTTCGATCACGTCTTCGCCTCGCGCACGTCACAGCATCGACTGTACACGGGATGTCAGCTGCAAAGATCGGTGAAGGCGGTCGCTCGCGGTGAACGATTGCGCTCTTGCGTCATAGCGTACGGTCAATCGGGATCGGGAAAGACGTACAGTCTGTACGGCGACGAAGAGTCTCCTGCTATCGTGCAGCATGCAGCCAGGGACGTGTTCAAAGTCGTCGATTATGCTCGAGGTCCAGAAGAAATCGACGTGAGAATGTCGTTTGTCGAGATTTGTAATGACAGACTGCACGACTTGCTCGATCCGACCAAGACCGACCTTCACGTGCGCGACACGAAGTGCACGGCGCGCGTTGAAGGTTTGTCTGAACACGTCGTGTCCAGCACAGGCGATGTGATGAGGCTGGTGAAAGGAGGACTATCGAGAACGTCAAAACACGCCATCCGTAGCAGCTTCGAGAACAACTTTACTCATACCGTCTTAGGTCTCAAAATTATACGACATCCACGAAAAGAAGAGGAAAGGGTATGGGAAGGTCATCTGGAGTTCGTCGATTTGGCTGGAGCCGATAAAACTGGAGATGTCATTTCTCAACAATCGACTGTAGAGGCAAGAAAGAGTTCTCTCTCGCTCTTGTCGCTCGCTCAAGTTGTGATCGCTCTCGTTCATAAAGGCACACACGATCACGGCTTTATTCCATATAGAAACTCTGTGTTGACACGTCTTCTCAAAGGAAATTTGAATGGAAGCTGTCGAACTCTCATTCTCGTTTGCATCACTCCGCTTTTTGCCAATCTGCGCGATACTCTCAACAGTTTGAAGTTTGCCGTGTCCGCTAAATCTAGAGACCATTCGTTGCGAAGCAGAGAACATTTCAAGAGTTTGTCGTTTTCTCACCAAGTGCCGCCTTTCAAACAGTCTTACTCTGCGAGATCGCGTTGCAATGGGAGCGACGAGGACAGGTTGCGATCGAGAGCGTTGCTACCAGGACAACCGACCGATGAAACGACGACAGAAGACGAGACGACGACTAGAACTGCGACGAGCTGTGCAAGCCACCTGGCGGAATCATCGTTTGCAGATCGAGTCGTAGATGAGAGTACCATCGGTAATTTCGTCATGCCGGGTGGTGACGGCGTACCGGATACAGCGATGGAGGCACTTATGTTTGCCGAGGCTGCACGTAGACTTGGGAGGGACGTCGGAAACTATATCTTATATCTTGCAGAGAAAGGAATGAAACCGGAACAGTTTGCAGACACTGCGAGGAAGTCTGGAATGTCGTTGGTCGAGCTTGCCGAGTATACAGCGTCTGCTGGAATTCATCCGATGGAGTTTGCACGACACTATGGCGTTCTTACAGATCGATGTCCTACGGCAACTTCGGCGACTGGCGCAGTCAGAGCTTCCTACATCTCGGACAGTTCGTTGCAAGATCTCTTGGATTACGGCTCTACTCTACAGAGAGGGGTCGCATGTCAAGATCGAAGAGTTGGGGATAAGATTTATCGCGGAGTATTCACTGGAGCCGACGGCGCACTCTTCTTTATGGAAGCTTTGGAAGGGGTATCGACGGTATCAGAAGCCGAGCAGGTGGGAGCAAAGCTTATGCTTCTTGGAGTTATTTCTCCAGTTGGTGCTCATTGCCAGTTCATCGCGTCACCTAGACATTTGTACTGTTTTAGTTACGAGGAGACCGTGTGTGACCGAGTGTTAGAACGAGCTAATGACCCTAGCCATCAGACTGTAAAGCAAAATACACGAACAACTGCATGTATAATTCTCTGAAACAGTATTAAATAAGTTTTCTAGATTGAGGTCATTGGAAAGGACCGTTTGTGTGCGCGCCACGCACACGAACACAAACACACATGCACACACGTAATGCAAAGCGCGGATTTTGTTCGCGTCCTAATCAAACAAACCGTATTGATAATCGACAACCACAGCAAGTAACAACACAACCACTCCAACTGTAAGCAACTGCACAACCAAAAAATACGTGTTTTACGCCACGTGTGAACACCACTCCCAAAACCCCGGATATATCCATCCATTAACACATAGTCTCTGGCCCATTACATACAACTTTGTATTTCGACGATAGCCCCCTGTATAATGTCTGAGTAGAAGGGGCTATTGGGCTAGTGAAGGTTATTCTCTAGACATTAGAGTCAGTGTTAATTAACTCAGCATTCGTCTACATACATTGGTGACAGAATGGAGTCACAATCCTGCAGGTTTTAATGGAACGGGTGACCTTTTGTCGTTAATCAACTGAGTGGTGGACAGCTTTCAATCTAGTCAAGAATAGTCTATACGGAATCGCAGTTACATCTGCTCCAGTATCTAGTTTGAATCTCAACGTGATTCCGTCCACCACCAAGGATCCACATGTGAGTTATGCCATTTATAGTTGTAAGTATGTCTGTGGTAATACAATTCTAGATACGACCATTCTGTATCTGAATCATTCTGGACTTGGGACAGTGTATGAGTTTTCCACAATTCCTACATTTATTATCTTTGCATTGCAGTCTTTTCTATTATGTTTTGGAAATTTGCCACATCTCGGATACTTGTCTCATTTGTGCTGCTCTGAAGGAAAATTGGTTTGGTCTAATTCTCTTCAAGTTTTCCAAATTCTATCCGTTTGCGTGTATCTGAGCTATTCAACTTTGAAGTTTCGCTTGTTACGACTGAATACTGTGCTCCTGTTGTTTCGGATTGCCGTACTCTGCATGCATTCCAATACCGGTCCCGATGTGTCAGTGTGTCATCCATGCAATCTATTCATCTAGATACACTTACACTACATGTACAGTGTGGTCTTTCTTACCAACACGTGGTTAGTATCAAAGTCCCCTAAATACTACTAAGTATACTGATCATTATTATTGCGTTACACTCATGAACCAAAATATTACTGTAGTGTCGATTACTGTTACTTTTACTCACAAGAACATGTTCTCAACTAGGGAAGAAGGAATTTACACTGCACGTGTAGCACACTAGTTTCTTAGCGCATGTTAGTTGACGTCACTAGAGCGTCTCTACTAACTTTAGTGCACTTGTTAGAACAACCTGCAGAAGGAGAAAGAAAAAACAGGAGAGAAAAAAGACGAAGAAACAGGAGAACCACCAAAAGAAAGGGATGGACAGAAGCAGTAACAGCCAGCTGAAGCGCCGCCGTACAAAGGTGTGTTGATCTACTAACACAGCGTCTGGAACTGTGCCTAGAGGAGAACTCTCACCAAAATCAACAATATCTCAGATGAAAACTGCCACGTCATGACACAACCCCTAGCAACCATTTACTGCAGACTTCTACAATAACGGAAAAATAAAGCATTGAAATTTCCTGTGCGGACGTGTTTAGTACCCGTATGTTTATTTCAGACTAAATCATTGCCGGTTAGCAAGGAAGACCGATACCTGTACACTTTTAAAGGTACGTATTGTGAGACATATGGTAGCAAGTTGTGATTTATTGATTACAGCAAACTGGGACCCCAAACTCATCGTGATGTGTTTCTTTTCTATTAGTTGTCTAGTACACTTGTGAAACTTAGTTAGGGTAGTGTAGGTTCCTTTGCTTGGCGGTACACCTGCTTTGAACCAAAAATGAGTGCAATTTCTCAGTCGTTTAGTCTCTGCTTTGGAAAAGTTTGTCATGTGTATGATATGCTACACATGCGGTGAGCCTGGGGCTCTTATAGTTAGTCGGCACTCCACTCAGCACTGTTTTCATAGGTGCGGTTTTTAAAATTGTGTTCTGCAGTCATGGCAGAGAGTGCAGGTTCTTCATTTGAGCAGATTGCCATACCTATACAACCTGAGGTAGACTCAGACAAGCTTGAAACTCTAAGTGGAGAAGATGATAGTGCATTAGAGACCGAACATCTTGAGGAACCAAATCAGGGCTAACAACGACTGGTGTTCATGTGGACACTGCAATGCAATGAGTACAGTCAAGGAGTGCCTTTGTTGCCAAGAGATGGTCGCTTTGAGACACAAACTAGCAGGAGCAGCAGACACTGGATTGTATCATTCAGAATTCAGCCTTCTACAGGGTTGTCTTTGAGCGTGAAGTCTTTGCACAGCCTTAGTGGATAGGTTGAGTAAACCTTTGGAGGAACCTTTGCCGAATTCGTATGATGAATTTTATGAACAAGGCTGCACATTTACTGACTGCGTTTGGGTTTTTGCAGATTACACTGCGCTTGGCTGCTTAATACAATTTAAACAATTGCAACTATGAAAACAGTGCTGAGAAGAGCCCCAGGCTCACCACATGTGTAGCGTCTCGTACACATGACAAACTTTTCCAAAGCAGACACTAAACGATTGAGAAATATCTCTCATTTTCGGTTCAAAACAGGTGTACTGCCAAGCAAAGAAACCCAGTGCTACCCTAACTAAGTTTCACAAGTGTACTAGACAAATAATAGAAACGAAACACATCACGATAAGTTTGGGGTCCCAGTTTGCTTTAATCAATAAATCACAACTTGCCACAATATGTTTCAAAATCTGTACCTCTAAAAGTGCACAGGTATCGGTCTTCCTTGCTAAACAGCAATGATTTGGTCTGAAAGAAACATATGGGTACTAAACACGCCCACACAGGACATTTCAATGCTTATATTTCTCCGTCATTGTAGAAGTCTGCAGGAAACGGTTGTTAGGGGTTGTGTCATGACATGACAGCTTTCATCTGAGAGATTGTTGATTTTGGTGAGAGTTCTCATTTAATTTGTTTTTCACGTATACAGAGGTAGGAAAAGGGAGAAGAAGATCTACTAGTAGGGGCACTATTAACCAATTTTATCGTGACAACATTGTATTACGTTTTGGAAATGGACATTTTTAGCTAATTAGATGATTCTAGCTACTGTAAATAATACATATAATACTAGAAATCATGACGTTGCCATCACAAGCGGAGGTCAAAGTCATGTGCCTAGCTAAGAACATTAATTTATCTAATTGTAACATGTAGGACTGCGATAGCCTCAACACTAAGCCTTCCTTCACTTTCGGTGGTCCTTCCACGCGAGGATAGCAACGGGGCGGTATCACGTGATGTTGTCTTGAAGGGAGGCCTAGTAACTCATTATATCACGTGTCACCTGATCTATTTTGCAAATGATGATTGGTCAACTGTAAATCACAATTAAGTTACTTCCTAACTATTTCCATTGAAACATCAGTAAATCATCGCCCACATCACAGGTGTCATTTACTGTGCTACAACAGCTTGTGCACCAGAGGTGTACTGACCAAGGATATCATTTGAGCGCGTTTGTAGGTTACAAACAGTTGCACTATTCTCCCTACATCGCAGCGAGTGAAGATACCTCATTTAGTCGCATGCAGCAGTTGCTTCTGGAGCTGATATCAGCCACGTATAAATTTCACGTGTAGTGGCAATGGCTTTGGATTGATTCCGGGAGCGGGATAGTTTAAGCCAAAAGCGTACATGTACAGTAGCCTAATCGCTATTGCGTTGTCTTCTAGTCAACGACAAGAAAGGACAGAGTCTGCGCATTGCCTTTTTGCACGCAACATGGCCGTACAATCTTTGCGCTCGTTTCTCTATGCTAGCTAAACAGTAGCAGGGTTCAAAAAACTGGTCGCCAAGTTGCCAAATGGCGATCTCTGTCACAAGAATGGCGACTAGTCAAGCCTAGGAAGTCGCCATGCCGTAGGAATGGTAAACCGTGACGAAGATTGACTTTCAAAATTTCCGAGTTTAGTAAGAGCTTCAAAACTAGTACGAAGTAATCTGGGTACACAAAAACCTGAACTTTTCTGTCTACATAAATGTAAACTGCCCCCCATGTGTTCCGCAATTCTAATGCGCTGAAGCACGTGCACAAGGAGTGACACTTACCTGCACCTGGGAAACACTTAGGTAATTAATTAATTAATTAAAGAAACCACACAATAGGCTCGATTTAGACTGGCTTCCCATACAATGGCGTGCATTCAGCATCTACGAAACTTGAAATGTCAACAGAAGTCGAAGCCAGAGCAATTTTAGCCGAGACCGGCGAATACCAATATTCCTGGAAGCCAGCTACTAAAAACCGATGCCAACTAGATTTGATGGCTAGGGATCTGATACCAGACAAAGCTTCTGCAAATATAGCTGTGAGCGCAGACGAAAACTGCCTCTATCGTTGCTTTTTGCAGAGCACGAAAATTTGCTGTTAAGAACTACGACTTCGCACTGTTCTTATGCTAATGCTCAATTACATCAGTTGCTGTAAGGAACGTGTTGACAAGATGTCAATGAAGTCTGGCCTCTCTCTGCCTCACAATCTATTTGTCTAGTGCTACTTAAGGTAAGAACTTCAAGTATGAAACAAAGGAAATATGGCACGTGTGCATGACGTCTGCACAGAGAGACTGTGGCCTTAGTGTAATTATGTAACAAACTGTTCGTCAGGTGGACAGTATATAAACTCTAGGATGTCCAAACCCTTGAACCTAGATACTAATCTAGAGAATGAAGAGCCTTCTGTGCCTGCATGTGGTTACATTGCTGCATCATACTATTGAACTAGGATGAGTGAAACAAAAAGAAAGTAGCCATAAGACTGTTTGACTAATAACTTCTGCGCATCACAAGTAGGCATGGTGTGTGTACATTTATTGAGAGGCGTGGCATAATAAGAATTGCTTTGGCGACCAACATTTCTTAGGTTTTTCGAACCCTGAGTATGCAGCATTGCAAAGGCTAGCATGCATAGTTACTGACTGCATTTCGTGGCTTTCCGTCCCAATACCATTTCTTGGTATGACAGCATACCCTGCTGTAAACGAAAACACACCTGATCTCTTTTTGCAAACCATTAGCAATATGAAACAAACCAACAAAGGGTGGGCTTTCCTAATGACATAACTAGTAAATGATCGTTAGCATTGTGTTTGGCGAGCAATGGTGTTCTGTCTCTACCTATTCGCGTAACAACGGTGGCATTACGTAGCAATAGTTTCTGTCAACGAAACGCTGGAACACAGGAAACCAAATTTCAGTTGCTCTTCTTCTAGTTGTCTTCAATTCTTCGTTCACGTTTCAATCGTCTTACTTGTTTACTTGGCTAGTCGCCTAGCAATGGTCGCATAGTCGCGTAACAATGGTTGCTAGCAATACTTTCTGTCAAACTAACGCGCGGAAACTCAGAAAACAGACTCTTCTCTTCTTCTAGCTTTTCCTTTCAATTCCTTTTGTAACACATCAATTTTATTTCCTTATTAGTCGCGCACGGGAGCAAAATTGAGTCATTTCACTCTTCTCGCCAAGAAAGTATAATTGAGTCGACCCCTCGAAAGGGGACACTTGATTCAACTTTTAGCGCAAATGTTACGGAGTTAAAATTGCATTCATCTGGCATCGTCATTTTGTCAATCCATCTTTCCATTTCGCCATAAATCCATATGATAAGTGCTGACGTATGCATATAAATATATAAATATATAATTGGCAAGCAACGCAAGCCTCTCTCTTGTCATGTCAATTGAGGTTGAGATATACTAGTAAATACTCGGTTAGGATTGTGTTTGGCGAGCAATGGTGTTCTGTCTTTACCTATTCGCGTAACAATAGTTGCGTTACGTAGCAATAGTTTCTGTCAAACAAACGCGGGAACTCTGGAAACAGACTTTCAGTTGTTCTTCTTCTAGTTGTCTCAATTCTTCGTTCACGCTTTAATCGTCTCACTCATTTACTTAGCTAGTCGCATAACAATGGTCGGTAGCACGTAACAATGGTTTCATAGCAATAACGTCTGTCAAACTAAAGCGCGGAAACTCAAGAAACAGACTTTTCTTTTCATCTAGCTTTTTCTTTCAATTCCTTTTGTTACGCGTCAGTGTTATGTCCTCATTAGTTGCGTACTGAAGCAAAATTGAGAGTCATTTCACTCTTCTCGCTAGGAAATTACAATTGAGTCAACCCCTTGAAAGGGGACTCTTGATTCAATTTTTAGTGCAGATGTTACAGGAGTCACAATTGCATTCATCTGGCATCGCCGTTTTGTCGATCCATCTTTTCGTTTTGCCGTAAATCCATAAGACAAGTGCTGCCGTATCCATATAAATATATAGATATATAAATATATAAATAAAATATATCTCGACCTCAATTGACATGACAAGAGATAGGCTTGCTTCGCTCGCCATAATTTCTGTCAAACAAATGCTGGAACTCAGAATACAGACTTTCAATTGCTCTTTATCTGGCTTTGTCTCGTTCACGCTTAGATTGTCTCACTCGTTTACTGAGATAGTCGCGTGACAAAAGTTGCATAGCAATAATTTGTGTCGAAGCAATGCGCGGAAACTAAAAAACAGACTTTTCTCTTCGTTTAGCTTTGCCTTTCCATTCCATTATTCACACGTCAGTCTCTTTTGCTCTTTAGTCGCGTATGGGAGCAAAATCAAGAGTCGTTTCGCTTTTCTCACCAAGAGATTGTAATTGTGTCGAGCCCTCGAAAGGGAACCTTTGATTCAACTTTTAGCACGTATTGCGGAGTCAAAATTGCATTCATCTGGCATTGTCGTTTTGTCTATGCGACTCTTCGCTTTGCCGTAAATCCATATGACAAGTGCTGACACACGTATATCAATATATCTCGCCATGACCAGAGAGAGGCTCACTTCGCTCGCCAATAACTAGTAAATACTCAGTTAGCATTGTGTTAGGCGAGCGATGGTGTTCTGTCTTACTTATTCGCGTAACAATGGTTGCATCTTTAGGTAGTAATAATTTCTGTCAAACAAAATGCGGGAATTCAGGAAACAGACTGTCAGTTGCTCTTCTTCTGGCCTTGTCTTTCATTCTTCGTTCACGCTTGGATCATTTACTGAGGTAGTCACGTAACAATGGTCGCATAGTCACGTGATAATGGTTGCATAGCAATAATTTCTGTCAAAGTAACGCGCAGAAACTCAAAAAAAAACAGACTTTTCTCTTCTTTTAGCTTTTCCTTTCCATTCCATTTGTCACGCATCAGTCTCACTTGCTCTTTTGTCGCGTATGGGAACAAAATCTAGAGTCGTTTCACTCTTCTCGCCAAGAAATTGTAATTGAGTCGAGCCCTCAAAAGGGGACCTTTTCATTCAACGTTCAGCAAATGTGTTGCGGAGTCAAACTTGCATTCATCTGGCATCGTCTCTTTGTTGATCCGACTCTTTGCTTTGCCGTAAATTCATATGACAAGTGCTGACGCACGTATATATATATATAAATATATAAATATATAAATATAATATATCTCGAGCGCAAATGACATGACAAGACAGAGGCTCGCTTCGCTCGCCAATTAGTTAAGTTGTGTAATGACACAAAGAGTTACTAGGCCTCCCTTCGCATTACGGAGACAACATCACGTGATACCGCCCTGCTCCTATCCTCGCGTGGAAGGACTACCGAAAGCAAAGGAAGACCTAGTGTCGAGGCTAGGACTGCAGTACTGTGTAGACAAGTCACCTTGAGCGCAAAATTTCATTGTAGGTTATACGCCTCATCACAAACAGCGCATTCCTATATAGATGTGGCCCCACGTTATACCTGCACCTGTAGTCAGTAGTGCAGCGGAGGAATATACCACAGTCCGTAGTCTACAGTTTGTTCATTGTCATTATCCCGTGCAACAATATCAAATAATGTCGATTTGCAAGATCAAACTAAGTTCACCGCCTCATGCAACCATCTGGACTAGACTCCGGCCACAAGATACGCAGTAGGGGTGGATCAACTTTTAGCCACATGTTCAGTAAAACAAACCTAGTTACCAGGGTTCGCCACTTTGGAGGTATTTTATAACAAAACCCACAGTTTTATTTGTTCACACACACATACACACACACTCCTAGCTCTGAAGCGACGGTGTAAACACAGCTTTACTAGTTAATTAACGTAGTATTGTGTAGTATGGTGTATCATAGAGTTAAAGAGACATTTCGGAGATTTGAGTTAACGCAACATTTCAGAGACGCGCGCTAATGTACATTTGCGGTAAAAAGCAATGGTTGCATGCGCTGATGGAAGTGACAAGAACTGCAACGCTAAGTTACGGTTGAGTCCAGTTCTTACGACAGGGCCCCTTCGGTGTGTGGTAAAAACAGCTGTTCATACTTGGTCTGTCGCACATGAACACAACTAAAAGGTTAGAGAGGTGAGCGGTATTGGCGTCTGGATCTGTTTCGCCGTCCAGATCTGTTTTGCCGTCCACAACGCTTCACCGACTGCTGTCGATGTCACGTGATGTTACACGTGATGGCAAGAAAACCCTTTTCAGCGTCACGCTAGAAAAGCGTTGCCCGCTTGATAAGTATGAGTAAGTTGTGCATAAGTGTTTCAGCTACTGAACCAAACAGCATGCTTTGCAAACTGCAATCTACTGTAGATATTCGAGAAGTTGGAGTCCCAATTGAAAAAGTTACAAACGCGTCCGATAGAATCTATCATTTAATCAGTTAAAAGCGTACGTAAGCCTATCTAGTTCTGCAAATGCATCAAATGTTTCAATTTGATTGTTGGTAACCAACAATCAAAGGTGTATGCTGGGCGCAATTTACTAGCGCATGTGGCCGAAATGTTCCTTTAAGTTCACGTTGTTCACTACTTAGTGTAGCACTTGGATCAGTCTTGATCAGGTGATCATTCGAGTGTGTCCTAGACCAGTGGCTGCTTGGACTGTATTACAGAAGAGAGCGCAGTACAGCTCGAAAGCGTCTAGACAGTAGCACAACGTATTTCACAGAAAGATGCGTCTAAAACATCCTAGTAGGCGTTGACAATGTTTGAGTTAGCATGCAGTTCAGGTTCACAAAGCAGTCTTTTTGTTCAATTTAGTTCTGGTTCTGTCAGTTCCACAACTGAGCTCATTTAGTTCTACAACTGGAAATCGAAAGCGCCCTACTGATATGGCAGAAGCGAAATAAAATACGCTGTAAACGACCAAGCAAAACTGGTTCTAGACATAATGGCCTGCTAAATCACAACCACAGAGCAATGCATGCCAAACAGAAGTGCTATAATTATATGTTGTCAAGCATACTGTACAGTACAATTGGTACTATACGATCTTCTACTGCCCATATAGACTGCTGCTATAGGCAACAAGTAAACAGTGGTAGTAAGACACTACTGCAAAAATCGTATTACCACAGCTGCACTGTTATCTACTAAAACCACCTATTACATGGGAGAGCGAGATTATGGGATCTCATGATTTGCCTGGCCTCAGGCTTTCCCTCATTACTTGTAATTAGTCTTGGCTAGGCCTCAGCTAATTAGTTGCGAGAAAGCCCTCCAGCAAGAAAGTCAATAATCCCTTCCTCCCGTGTAATAGCTAATATACATGCAGTAACAATATGACAGATTAGTACAAGAAATGGCATTCAATGGTATAATTAATATCAATTATAAGCAACCTTGTGTCTGAAATGTTAACTGCAGTTGTGTTGTTCACATGACATAAGGTTCCCCTGTTCGTAGCGATCGACTTACTACGAAACTCAATGAGACATCCTCATCAGCTTGCAGTCCAAGTGTCTATTAACAGCAGCAGCTGAAGTGAAATGATACACTTACAAGTAACGTCTTACCTTTCTTACAAACTGTGGATTAACAGCTATATCTTGGTCCATTTGTTGTATTTGTCTGGTCAGCTTCATGGATTTCTGAATCTATTCTCAAATAGATTAGAATCAAGAATATGTATTACCAACTGACTGACAAAAGCAGTGGAACTACCACACTATACAGTGAATTTAAAGAAAACTATAGCTTTCAATTGTGATGCACATTCTCGCATATACCAAGACTACGACCTCTCGTTTGCAAAGTAATGTCAGACAAATAAATACAATCGAACCTCGCTAATCCAAACAGCCCTGTGCCAAGACCTGTTCAGATTAGTGAAGTTGTTCGGATTACCAAAAATGCCAAAACGCGTAGCCTTGGAAGTCAAGACCTTGCCTCGAACACCCAGACTACTAGCACATTTACCTACGTCTCTACTCATGTCATGTTTGTGGTAAAGGACACAGTTGCAACGACTACATGTACTTCTTCTAAATAAAGTGACAGTCGAAATATAAATGGTCAGGCATGTGAATTTGCTGAAAACTAGGTAACTGCAACCCAGATCAGGCTGTCCAATAGGATCAGGGTATGCAAGGCAGGAAGCCAAAGGTAATTCGGATTAGCGAGGATTTTGAATAGCGAGGTTCGACTGTACTCTCAATCAAATCAAGGAAATCCTCACTGCTGGCATACACTAACAACAAATGCATGTTGTGAAGAATTCAGTCAGTGTTAAAAATAGTCCATCTATCCTGTTAAAAAGACTCTTAATTAACGCTAAAAGAGTATTGTTAGGCCGCACCAAAAAAGTTCTTCGTTTTGGGTAACATAACGCAAAAAATCATGATCAGACAGTCGGAATTTATTTTATTATCCACAATTTTTTATTTACAAATGCATACATTAAATTCTGTCAGAGTAAGCTCTCTTGTTCCTCTTGTATTGGTGTTTGCAAAGACAATTCACCAGACGTAAGTAATCGCACAGAACACACAGGAGAAAGGAAAAACATGCAACTGATATTAGACTATGCAGTCATTAAAACCTGCATATGTAAACATATTATATTTGAAACAGCAGGTATAGCAGCAATGACTTCGCTCTGTAGTTGTTGTAGTCATTAAAAGCCATCCAGGTTGATAGAAGTGCTGGTATATCTGAATTTTGAGCTGCAGCATTTGTTAAAGTGTCATGCTGGTCGTCGATCATCCATAACGTGCAAGCAATGGACCGCACAATGTACATACCCTCACTATCACAGAGACTAACCGGGAATCCGAGGCCAGCAGTGCTGAGGAGATCAATAACGTCAGCAACCAGATGATCCATGCCAGTGGCTGTACCGCCAGATCCAGATGTAGGTGGCAGGGGAAGACGCTGCTCCTACGCCTTCTGCATCAAAACATCGTTTGCACTTTCAGCCGGAAGTTACTGACAAGTCAACGTCGTGGCAGCCTCTAACTAAGGCAAAATTACGTGATGTCTACCTAACTCTAAATGCAATCCAACATCATCATCTGGCATTGCATCATAGCGAATTCCTGAATCTGATGCTGTCTGCACAGACATCAGCCGGAGTGCATTGTCGTCTGACGTTACAATGCAAAGTATGCCTTTCAGTAGAGATGACTCTTGGACCTGCAGAATTCTAGAATTAATGATGGAACAACCGCCATCCAGAACCGTAACCGAAATTGCAGGCATGGCATGTATTATGTATATTAGCTGTAGTACATGTGCAATTCGCCTCGTACATACAGACGTGCACTGTGCACAACAGAACTATACACGCACTTGCATGCAACATGTTCAAAAACGCGTGCCGCAAAAAAAATTCAAAAAAAATTCGGGGCAACTCCCAGAAGGTCTGTCGGGTTACCCGAAACAAAGAAATTTTCAGTGTGGCCTTAACAAGATACGTGTTAAAAAGACTCTTTACTGACTGAATTCTTCAGAGCATGTGTTAAATGAAATATCGGTGTTAAATTCAGTCTGGCATTGAATAAATTCAGTCTGGTGATAAAGAACAATGTAGAATACTGTATATCCACAAGTTTTCGTACGCAACTATTCTATATGTCACAAGAAGACGTTTCGTGTACGCATGTTATTTTCGAAAGGGCTCTAACGGATAATTTTCATACAAGATGGTACGTGCGTCAGTGTACGTGATTCATGAGTTTTAAGCTAAAGGAAAGTGGTATCTATGCTCACAATAAAAGATTTAAAAAACTACCAACCACTAGCCTTGCAGCCAGGCTCTTCCATGCAGTCGCTGAGCTAAACGCATGTGAATCACGCGAGGAGGAGGAGGAGGAGAAGAAGGAGCTTTTGCCAGAATTGCTCCAGCACGAAAAGCAATTCCAGCAAAGCTTCTCCTCCTCTTCGAGTGATTCATGTGCGTTTAGCTCAGCGACTGCGCGGATAAGGCTGGTTTGCAAGGCTAACCAACCACTATCAAGGAGATAGCGAGCAGCAGCATCTGGGATCCAACAAGAGGACATCGTAGTACGATGATGGTGTAGATGAAGCTGTGAATCAAGATCACTTGGCAGCTAAGCGCAGAAAGAGAAGACAATATCACGTTTGTGACTGCAAGACTAGGCTGACCATTACCCGAGTCGCTGAAGAATGTGGATTTACGAAGGACATGCACCCGTCTGCAAAAATTGATGAATCACAGAATCACAAAGGTCAACAGCTATATTAATTAATCAATTTGCAGTGCGTATCAAAAAGAGTTAAGCCCGATTCACAGTACAACACTGGCACGAGCGTCGTGCGAGCGTCCACGACGCTGGAATAGAGAAAAGTTCTAATCGAGCGTTCTAGCCGGAAGTGACCAAGCGTCCGATGACATCACGTGCTCCGTTTCAACCAATCGAAAGTCAGTCACTGGACGTATCCGGGATATTCTATTCGTTCACATGGCATCGATTATTGATTTGTCGATGGAAGTGTGTGCGCGGTTTTCCCTGCGTTTGGCAAGTTCAGTCAAAAGAGTACAAGGACGTAATAATAATAAGTTATTTTTAAAACACCACATCTGGTGTAGTTCCCTACTAGGGGCAACCTTAAACATACAATAAGGATAAAAGTTAACGCTTGATCGAGACTACGGCACAGCAGTGCAACAAAAGCAAAATGTCGTCGTCCATGTCTGTCGCGATACATTGTACACACGTGGTTACTTTGCAGCGCCAGACCACTGTCGCAGTGTGTTCTTTTTGCGATGGACGCTTGTCAGACGCAATACTGTGAATGGTCCAGCGCCAGCGTCTTCGCTGATGCTCGTGTGAGCGTCTTTGTCAGCAGCGTCCAGGACGCTCGCAGGACGCTGTGCCAGCGTCGTACTGTGAACTGGGCTTTACTATAGTATTTTGAGTTCAATTTATCCGAATCCGGCATTCAATTATCCGATTCAGGCACTCAATTATCCAACCCAGGCATTCAATTATCCGATGTTCTGTCATAAAGTACCAAATTTATAGAAATAATTATTTCAGTCTGATACATGAAGACAAAACCGCGCACATTTCTTTCATGACGTCTTTCTATTATGCTCACTCACGTTTCAGCTGAATATTAAATGATTGATTCAACAGTGGTGGGACGGCAAAGTAGTAAAATTTGAGCTCTTGATTAGCGCAATGACGCATAATGGACTGTAGCATGGTATCACACAAAATGCGTGGTTTACGAAGTATGCAGATTACACCATGATTGATGTAGCAAGGAGTTGTTGTAGGCTTCCTAGATATGTAGATTTAGTTCGCTCACAACAGCTTAGTTAGACCTCCGTGGAAATGTAGGACACCAAGATTAGTGCAAACAAAATTATCTGTACAACACACGCTAAAAATTCACGCTAAAGTCAAGATTAGTTACAAATTATTGCGTCTAGACAGCTGATGAATAATGAAATTTGAGCAGCTGCCCAACTGCAGACTATGTAAGTTACTTAGTTTTCCATGATATTGCACAACAGCCGTAAACAATGGATGATTGAATGCCTGAATCAGATAATTGAATGCCCAATTCAAATAATTGATCGCCTGAATTGGATAATTGAGCGCTGAGTTTGAATAATTGAACAAGGATTTGAATAATTGAATGCAAAATACTATAGAATCAAACCGATGGCCTGAGGAAATGGTAAAACTAGCAAAAAAAGGTCGCGGCAGAAGCCTTCTTTTTGGACCGTGTGTGGCATTTTTATTGGACTAAAACCGAGACAGCAGTTGCATCGTCAACCGAAGCGTAGTGTTGGGGTGTGCATGAGGACTAAGTTGAAAGAATAAACCGTCACTGCTGCAACATAAACATCAACTGTCTGCTTCATCTTCTGTTGAGTGACATTATAATGTTGCAAACTGGACATGTTGTACACCGAGAGTTTCATTTTGGTCTTCTGTCGATGTAAAACCAATGTATTTTTCAGGTGGACCTTGTGTTGTGGTACACATCATCAACATCACTGGTGGCAATTTGTAAAAATAGTTTGTCATCCAAGAAAAATTAGTATGCATTTAAATTTAATACATTTAGGAGTTGTATGAACAATACGAAAATAATATGCATACAAAAATTTGTGAATTTACAGTAATTTCCTTGATCTTGTAGACTCTTTTAACAAGTGTAGCATGTGCTCAGACTGTTTTGTTCAATGTACACTGTTAAAATCGGTCAAATAGCACGTGAGACATTAGACAAAATGGCAGATTCTTCGTTGTGCAGTACTAACTTTAACTAGTTATTGTATAAACTTAGTCTGTGTTATAGAATACGTCTCCATAAATACGGTCTTTCTAACACATGACATAGAGTTCGTCTAGGGTTATCAATATTAAATAAAACCTTGCATCTTACCCTAATTAGCAATGAGAGTGGATGTCTGTTGGTTGCACTTCAACAAAGAAGCAGTCATTTTGTCAAACGTCTAACTTGTGCAATCTGACTGAATTTAACAGTGCACATCGAAGAAAACAGTCGGGCCAAATGGTACATGTTTTCAAAAGTCTAGACCTAACCAAGTGATTGAGGATACTATTGTTCTTTAATACTAGACTAAATTTAACAGAGTCTTTCTAACGTCCAACTGAATTCAACACGGATACTTTATTTAGCATCGACTGAATTTAGCACAACACATGCTCTTTCCACTTATAGGGCAGCTTTAAAAAGTTACCATGTATTGACTGGTAAAAAAGTACCGAATGAATCCAATCAACCAGCACTGACTGGCCTAATTAAAATTACTGTACCATGAGTGGAACCCAGCCTGAACATTTGTACACTACCTACACTATTCATGAGCCTCCTAGCACTATCAGAATAGTCCAGAAAGTCCACCATGTCATATAGTCAGTAAAAGTACCGTGTAAAATATCAATCTTGGGAACACCCACACAATGTGTAATACCATTATAATGATATACCTCACTGTCAATGTGCACTCGCATTCGATCATCTGAATAACTTTCCGGACTGTCATGAAATGAAACCATCCCTGCTGCCTGATCTATTGTTGCAAATATTTCCCCATCTTCAATCTACGAAAGACTTTACTGCAATATCAACTCAACTATAAAGAAAAGGAACTAACCATCCTAAGAACATACTCCTCTGCTTCTTTGCTTCCTGATAGATGCACTCTGTTAGCCACATCAGTTAAAGACAGAGTTAGGAATGTCTACAACAAAAACAAGTGACAATTTGCTGTCACTAGACATGAGCTAAACAATACCTTTGTCAACCTCAGAATATTTTTCCTATTCATAGAAGCCACCACCTGCTTGACCAGCCCCATGTTAGTGTCCTACAACATTAGCAGTATGAAAGACCTCACAAGAAACAAACCTTTATGGTCAACGTACTCTAGTAAATATATCAGTGTGCTTTGCAACAACCCTTTGTAATTCAGCACTGCTATTAGATGAATAAGCAGCTGACAAATCATTGTAAGCACCACACATTGGCTGTTTTAAAATACAATAGTACACACTAACAGATTATCAACAGCACTGGAAACATACTTTCAGATATCGTGCTACAACACCAGAAGTGTACTTTGGTAGTAGACCGACCTATTAAAATACAACAGTTGTATATATAAATCAATAGAAACATACCAACCATAACACAAGCAACATGCAAATAACAAAAGACCTCATTAATTCAAATGCGGTCTGCTCATTCATGTCATCATGGTCCCAACTTACCTTTCCATGAAGTAAAAGAGATACAACAATGTATTTCTTGTATGCCTCTAACATTATTGCACTAAGAGCTTGAGCAGGAGTTGTTACCGCCTTAGTGTCAACAACACAATAACAGGTCTGCACAAAAGAAAAAACAGAAGAAATAAGAACTGTACCACTTCAAAGAAATGAAGTGCTCTCTCAAATTGCTTCAAGCCTGTATATATCATTCCCCCGTAATAGTAATACAAAAGAAATGGTTTCACATCAAACCGTCCACCCTATAGCACAACACCGTTTTGCTACATGGTACAATAGGGTATTGTATACATAGCATTAATACCTCTTGTACAAAATCTGATACATCACTGTCCAAAAATGGGATGGCTGGTTTGAGACATTTAGAGAGCAAACAGAGTTGAGCCAAATCTGCATGTATAGATGTTAGGCAAGACATCGATGGTTGCAGCTTCTCAGTTGCTAGCCTGATAGTATCTATGCCTCTTAGTGGCTATAAAAACAAGTAATTCACACAAAGCACAAAACAGCAAAAACAAATCAAACCTTCTTTAAATCAACAAGTGACTTTGCATAAAAATGACAAAGCAAGCAATCTAGATCGAAACAAAATAAAACGAAGTTCCAAATTACGATTAAGCACAAGAATGACACTAGATATAACATTAGCCTCAAACCAGACCCTCTCACGCCATCACATTCGGTTCCGTATAACACGACAACGCCAGAGAGGGTCTGGGATCATCCCACCTACTGTCTTCACCTAGTGTCACCCCACGTCATCTAAGTGTCACACACGTCACCAACTTCAACACTTTCATGCCCTTAATTAATTATGGCTCCATCCTTCCATCACACAAAGTTATGCTAGCTGTGATATCCGATTGCATACATTCACTGTTTATATTTTGTTCCTGTAGCTGCATGGGAAGAGATTCATTTACTGCATGGAAAGAGATTCATTCACAGAGTGAGCTTGATCCTGAGTTCGATTCACATTATCTGAAGCTGTGAGGTCCAATGTGATTCGATCAGCAGTCTAGGTAGCTTGAACTAGGGATGCACTAGACGCCACTATTACTGTGCTAAGCTACGAGAACAATACGAATCGGGAAGCTCGTGTATGATTCGGAACATTCGGAGCCTGGCAGCGCGCGTGCGTCAGACACGGTGTTGACTATGACTTCTGCTCTATAGAGTCTCTTGGAGATGAAATCCTCTCCCAGAGAAGTTGGCCAATACGGACAGCTTGCATTGGTACAAGATACCAGCATTGAAAGGAAACAAGTAGAGTACGAATGGAAGGTCAAGTTGGTCGCAAGACATTCCGTGTGACACATGAGAATAACTATTAGACTAATCTTATTAGTAGCCTGAGGCTAATTTGATCATCTAATAGCAAAAACAGTAGACAAAATTAGCCTCACAAGCCAGGCTCTTCCGCGCAGTTGCTGAGCTAACCGCACGTGAATCACACGAGAAGGAGGAGCTTTTACTGGAATTGCTCCAGCACGAGAAGAGCCTGGTCGCTTCCGAGAACGTCATAGTGGCGTGGGACCCCCGATCCAATTTCATAGCTTGCATAAGGCTAATTCGATTTCCTAAAGAGCTCATTAATTAATGTAATTGCACTGATACATGAAGCAGAGAGGTAGCCCTCCGCGGAGAGCGCGTAAACACAAAATCCAGTGAAGCTGTTGATGGAGTGCTGGTGAATAATGAGCGTAGGAATGGCCTACATGGGACTGGTCTGCTGAACCTACACTCTC
Source organism: Corticium candelabrum (assembly GCF_963422355.1). Lineage (NCBI taxonomy): Eukaryota > Metazoa > Porifera > Homoscleromorpha > Homosclerophorida > Plakinidae > Corticium > Corticium candelabrum. The sequence continues at coordinate 7,489,841 of NC_085093.1, forward strand.
CAGCAACGTTTCTTCTACTGAACTCATCTGCAGGTTTGCGCAAATTGAAACCGACGTAGAACTGTTCACCACTCTTGTGTGTCTACTCTGACATCTATAGTCTGTGGGGAAAATGGTGTGAGAACTGCCGGCCCAGTTTCACTCAATGGTTCATGAAAACAGTGGCCTATAGCTTGTTGACCTCTCCATGTCATGATCAGATTGGCGTGTATTGCTCACGCAGTCTATGTGACGGTACTTTCGACTCAGCAAGCAGCACTTTTGTACGATATTGACTCTCCTCACGGTGAACTGGAAACATCTAGGCATGGGAAAACAGCAGTGCAGTGGATCTACCATGTTCAGGAAGTGTAGAGTTGACTCGTAGTTGCACGCGTACTACGTATAACTTGTTTAATGCACGGACTCTGACTGCTACATATATACACTAACTGCGTACAATGAGTTCATTTCTCAAACTACCCCGCTGCAGATCTAGATTCGGCGGTGTGCTGTTGGCAAAACTGAATGCTGAAAAGGAATCGTGACACTGCAGAATATTACATGGCTGAGCTGTCTACATACGTACTAGAAGCAAACAATGATGTCAACTACGTACTTCGTGCAAAACAAGCAAGTGCGTGAAGCGATGTCGCGTGTTCTCAACTTTCATATCTACATGCTTACCTAATAGAATTAGCTTTATCAAGCTATGAAACCGGATCGGGAGTCCCACGCCACTATGACGTTCTCGAAAGTGACCAAGGCTCTTCTCGCGCTGGAGCAATTCCGGTAAAAGCTCCTTCTCCTCGTGTGATTCACGTGCGGTTAGCTCAGCAACTGCACGGAAGAGCCTGGCTTGCGAGGCTAAGACAGAATGATCCCAGACCCTCTCCAGCATTGTTATGTTATCCGGGAACCAGGCACAACGACGCAAGAGGGTCTGGTACAAGGCTAATATAACATACAGCCACTTAACACAAAACAGACATATGGTGGACACACACAAACAGATGCACATACCCTAGTGACACTTGCTGATTTGATATTGCAAATCAATGAACAATTCAAAGTCTTGCCAATGTTGAGCAAGATCAAAATATTCCACAGTCGAACATTGCTAATCTGAACCTCACCAATCTGAATCCTCGCTAATTCAAACTATCTTTGGTGCCCTGCCTTGCATACCCAGACCCAATTGGGCAGCCTGATCCGGCTATCTAAAAGTTTTAGTTTTCAGCAAATGCGCAAACCTGACTTCTTAAATCCTAACTTTCACATTATTTAGATGTAGTTATAGTCGTTGGAGCACAAACATTACATGTGTCAACATACGCAAATGCGAATGTGGTCTGGGAGTCGAAGGCAAAGGACCTCCAAGGCTTCGCGTTTTGGCATTTTGGTAATCCAAACAACTTCACTAATCCGAACAGGGCTTGGCATGAAGCTGATCGGATTAGCAAAGTTCTACTATAATACAATAACAATCAAACCAAAAAAAGGACAACTCAGCGTATAAAAGCATGAACCATCTGTGTCAAGAGGTGGTAACAATGCTGATCAAAGTGAACCAGCAAATGCAACACCATGAAGTCTTACTTGACTCTAAATCACTGGCACCCAATAACAAGATCACTTAGTAGACACTTATTAGCACACTATTAATTAAGGCAAAAACGAGGATGACATAATCATCCAGCATGAGCATGATAATTATCGGAACGGAATGTACACATATTGTGAACATGATGGAGAGCTGTCCGTCAGGATCCACCACAATCCGTCACCTCTCCGAAGCTAAAATTTATTATATTTCTACAAAATCCAATATTTAATTATACCAGAATCTGAAACAACAAATACAATAAATTTCAGCTTTACATTGGGAAATTTATTAAAACATTTTAGAGTGAGACCACGTGATGTTACATTAACACAGTTGAACCTCATTGATCTGTAAAATGTAGTTTTGACTAGCATTGGGCGTGGCATTGGGTAACGCCCACTTCACGGAGTATCCCTCTCTGCCTTTTAAGATTTCTGGGGAGAACACTGAGGTCTCTTCAGTAATCTAATTATAGAACTATAGAACGTTCTTGAAAGAAGATAGAAATGCAGTGTGTTGATTGGCTGATGAATAGGCATGGCCAATCGCTGATTGGTTGACACAATTGACTCCGCCCCAAAAACATTCCCATATTGGTAGTAATCACACAACATTCGTCATTTGCATTACGAGTTAAGGCTGATGGGAGCGTTCGTGTACGAGTTGCAAGTGAAAATTATTCAAGAATCGGCCGCAGACTCTACTGAGTGAAAACAAAGACAGAATCGTTGCTTTGCCGACAAACAGCAGGCTCCTCTTCTAAGGGACATCGAGATGTCCACTCCGTCGCTGTTTCTTCTGCTGAAGCTCCTGTGGAGACTTCTGCGACCCCTACGACTTCTATGGACTGCCAGGATGCGGAACCAACACAGACGAGAGATTCGACGAGCTGATCCGTGACTGGCTCACTACTGTTCCTCGTCGTGATTGGATGACAAGCTCTTGATGTGAAGAACTTATTGTTTTGTGCTGTCCTCATAATCTAGGCTGAGTGAACCGAAGTAGTTTTACACATTGTGTGAAGATTCTGTTGTAATAATTATTTTATTAGCATTAGAAGTATAGCAATTAGAACAACTTCATTGTGTCATAGCTCTGTATTGAAAGCCTCTTTTGAAAATCTCAACGAACATTTTTTACCCGAACGTCTGAATAACGTACTTATGTCCATTCATAGCCAAGCATTGCTGATCAACGAACAAACACATCTGTAAAGAATACCCTTACTGGGGACCCTTTCAACAAATATCTGCAAAGCAGAAGTAAAATCGCCTCTCAACAATTATAACAAAGCTTTGGACTAAATTTCAGAGTCGTGAGTCTTTCTGACAGCAAAAATTGCGACGAAATGTTCAAAACGTTGAAATCAGTTCCCCAGAAAGGAGTCCCCTTGGAAAGATCAAGAAATTGAAGATATTTCATTTCTCCTCGTCTCCGAATTTTCAACGCAATCGAACGCCAAATTTGAATTACGCGCGTTTGACTTTCGCAACCCCGGATAACTACATATGCGTGGGGCACTGTACAGTGTGTATTTTACCAGCCATTCTATACAGACTTTATAAATACGTACGTGTGCCTTACATGACTCTGCTGCATATCTGATCTGCTCTGGAGCACACGATTTGATGAACGCAGCAATTTGATGAATGCAACTTTCGATGTCTGGTACTGAAGGCATACTTGTCTTTACAGATCTACCAACCAGAACAGTATATACCTTCAGTTCTCTTGCACACTGACTAGTTAATCCCTCTTACAGTACAGCCAAGTGTCCCAACGAGTGTCGTTCCGGATCTAGGGACTCCAACACATTAGTGGCGTGACTTATATTTCTCGCTAGCATTTCTGTAGACTTTTCTATAGTTTCTACTAGCTCGGCATACTTCTCTGACTCAGACAAACTGCGGACTCGAGAAACGAATTGATCCAATGTTGCAGCCATAGCAAACAAATACGCATGCGCAATAGATCATGCTGAACAATTACGAGGTATATATGCTAACTGTACGTATCAACAACCGAGATTCTAAAATAATAGTTAAACTTGAAAGTATAATGTCTCAGCAGTAACATTACAGTTCACGAGAACATGAATGAAACCTAGACTAGCATTTGAAATTCAAGTCTGAGATGATGAATTTCGAAGTTGCAAATAGAGAGATGTTATATATGCATCAGCTTTCCCAATTCCAACGTTAATTGAACTAAGCAGAAACAGAGCAGAGTCATTGACAGTTTTAAACCAAAACATTTACTGGAGAAAACAATTGAAACTTCAGCTACAAAAACACTAGTAAAGTAAAACATACACTGTCATTCACACCACACTTACAAAAACAGCCACATATCTGTATCTCTAATTGGTATATAAACAAACAAAGAAAGACTCACATGCACGCATGGGGATGCATATATCTACATCAAAACAGACCTATTGATAGGTACACTAAAAGCAAACAGAATCATAAGTAAACTGTGCATGACAATAAAACAAAAGCAAGTACAAAGTTACAAAAAGGAGTTGTTGTAGCACCTGAAAATGGCCAGAAGAATCAAACTGTGAATCAAATGTGTAATGGCCCATACAGGCGTCTAGGGTGCAAAATCTACAGAGTAAGACAAGCTCCAAGGAAAGCAATGCATCCTGAATGCAGCCCACACAGGCAATGCCTGTAACAACTTAGCTTCCAAAAAGTGATAAAGATGGCATAGAGGAGTAGACAGCACTCCGGTTGGACAAATATTCAAAACATTCACTTTTGCCAGATGCTGAATCACATCAACTTCCGGTGTAAGAATGCGCTAATTAAATAACTCATTATATGCAACAATTATTACCTCGTAAAATGTTTTTAACATTCTAGTTATAATAAAACTAAACAAGGTTTTTCCAATTTCTAATTCTATATTTTATCTGTGTTTACTGCACCGCCCAATCATCAAGTGAACTCAAATTACACTTTTTAGCATGGGTTAAATGGCCAGGCCTACTACAGCACCAACTATTTGCTGTCTACGTGTCTGTGGCATGGTGTGTACTGTATGTTCTTAGCCACTTGTTCACTCCAGCAAAGTCTCTGAATTAACTGACCTTGTATTCTCTTTTTATAGCATTGTGCTGGATTTCTAGCAAAGCGCGACATCCTGCTGTACTTTGAGTGCACCATGCCCACCCTAAACATAACCTGCCCCTTCTGAGAAAAAGCCTTAATAATAAATTAAACAAGCATCAACTACATTGAATACACTTTATGTCGGGTCTAGAGCAACATTCTTGTGAACATCAACTAGTACAGTGCTGAGTGCTCGAGCTTCAAGACAAACTGCCAGACTAAGCAAAAGACAGCATTAACTCAGTGATTTTCAGTATGCTTTGCTTGGTAGTTTGTGGCTTTTCCAAAGTGTGTAGTTACTAATTAGAATCAATTAGAGCCATAGCAATGTCACCATAGCAAGTACAAGTGTCTCATAAGTCACTTCTGAGTCCAAAGTAAATTAATGATGCACGTATACCAGTATGCAACTTTTCCACATCATGACCACAAAGTATTGGCATATTGCAGTATTTGTCATGTCTATGCTTCTAAATCTTAGATAGCAATCAAAATTTTCAATCTTCACTCACCAATCTCAGTCTTACTTGCCAGTGGTGAGCAGGTGACCAAGTACTTAAACCCTGAATCTGGAAAATTACTCAATCCAGGAATTTGTCAATTAGTTAGATTTTTGTGTGTGGCCCAGTATGGGCTGTTGGACTTGTAGTTTAATGAGATAATACGCCATACAAAACTAATTATTGACAGAAATATGAAAGTATTCTACACAATGCAAAAAGTCATAACTGTGCAATATGAAGACAGTAATATTGATATAGCAGCAGATGTGTGGCTCTCACATGCCTAGGCTGAACCTTTCAGTCTTTCAAGTTACTTAATCTTGATTCAAAATATGCTTCATACTTTACTTCAAAGAGAACTATACCGTATAGCTGATATCTAGCACTGTTGCTTCTAATACACCTATACCTTGAATCTGGAATCTGCATTTATAATCACTGTTTTATGTTGCATGACTGACTGTCAGTAATTGCATAAAGCTTCCAGTCAGTCTACATCCCTCCCCCTGGCCAATCACAGATGTACATCTCACCTCCATGATGGGGGCTAGCATCAAAGAAAAAAGTTGGAATGAGACATTACATTAACTGTAGGGATTGATTAATCAATTAACTCAAGCCCTAATAACACCACCTGTCAATGCTATTAATTTGCCATTGTGGCACAAAGCTAATCTTCTGTCCAACAGTGAATGAACAAATTCTCTTCTGAATACAGCTGCACATTGTCAAAGGCATAGCAAGTAAAGAATAATGGTTCAATAGAACCTCGTTAATCCGAACAGCCCAGTGCCAAGCCCTGTTTGGATTAGTAAATTTGCTCGGATTACCAAAATGCAAATATGCATAACTTTGTAAAAATCCACACCTTGCCTTGGACACCCAGACCACTAGCCTAGCGCATTTACTTATCTCTACACTATGTCATGTTTGGTAAAGGACACTGCTGCAATGATCACAGGTACTTCTAAATAATGTGACAGTAAGGATTTAAAACAGTCAGATGCACGCATTTGCTGAAAACTAGATAACCGCAACCCACCCAATAGAATCTGGGTACGCAAGGCAGGGCGCTAAAGGTATTTCAGATTAGCAAGGATTCGGATTACAGAGGTTCGACTGTATTAGCATTCCTATAGGCAGCGCAACCCTAGCAGACAGTCACTATAGAATGCGCAAATTAGCACTAATGAAAGAACATAGAGGTGTGAAAATCTTAGAGCCTAGGCCAAAAGTGGGGATGGGAGCTTACTTGAGCCCTGGGACTATACTCAGGCGAGTACGGTACTTACAATACACAGAAGTGACAAGTCTCAAGCAAACTGTATGTTTCTGAGTTATGCACACATGTGTGAAAGCTATTGGCCAAATATGCAGTCAAGAAATTATCAAACAGGCTTGTATTCAAGACAGGCTTATATGCCATTTGAACACGCTAGGTAGAGACATGACAACCATATACCACTTGAAAAAACCAGATTCCTTAAAAGTAATATATACAAAACTACCATGAGATGCCAGTTTCAAGAGCATCAGCTGAATCTTCTGTCATCATTGTTGGTGTCATTGAACTCTACAAGTACAGGCTGACACATTCGCACCTACACGTGACCGTGCGTCTTGAACAAAAGATCGGCTTCTAAACGCAACTGACTTGTACGCAGCACCAGGTTTTTGATTTTGGCTTTTATTTGCGACAATATGGTAGTACAACAAACATTGTATAAATACAGTATAAGCTCAAATAAGCCCCACGCCCTAATAAGCCCCACATCTGCAACTGGCTGAGAGAAACAAGCACCGCATCGCAAATAAGCCCCACTGGGGTTGTTATGTTAGCAAGACTACGCATTCTTTGTTATGAAAGTCCCGGAAACATGCATACTTTAGCTTCAAAGCCATAATATCTGCAACTTGCTAAGAGAAATAAGCCCCGCGCAGGGTCTAAAATTCTCCAAATTGGTGGTCGCCACAGCAATTAAACGTAAAGACACGCCTACTATATTTACAACCACGCCTACTTTTCCTATTTCAGTGTGTATGGTTTTCTTGTTCTTACTGCCACTTGTAGAAATTAAATGTGGTTTAACTTAGATGTATCAAAGTAGCTACCTATAAACCCTCCTAATCTCTGTTCATGTTGACCTGGCTGTAGAAAGTCTATGAGAAAGACCACGATTTTACAAGTAGTCATATCTCGTCACGTGATAATGTTTGGCCATAAATGGCCTATTGAGATAATTAGCCTAACCCACTGTCTCAGCTAAGGTTTCCAATTAGTTCCAGATGTCTTGGGAGAGTAAACAGGAGGTGCTAGTGTAGTACCTAATAGCGCTGAGCTGTAACTTACAGCCTACAGTAAAACAGGTCAGTTGCTTGGTCCGACAAACGGACACGCCATCATGCACAATGCATGTTTCCCTTGGCAAATTCTTGTTTGTCATCGACCTGTTTCCTAGACACACCGCTAAAATCCTGTCACATAAGCGTAAACATCAGAACTCTCGCTGCTCTGGCAAATAGATCTTTTCTGTTGTTAGTACCAATGGGAGATTCTGCGGTTTTACAGTTGGCCAGACCAACGTGAATGAAGAGTAGGACGACCATGTGCAATGCCGCATTGGATCTTGGGGCTACCAAATGGTCCACGTTCACTCGCCAAATCGCAAGTGTTAGTCGCCAATGGCGAGGAGGGAGCGGGAATTTTAAACCCTGCCTGGAGCATAAATAAGCCCCACACCCTAGTTTTCATTAGCATTGTACATACCGTATAAGCTCAAATAAGCCACACAGAGCTTATTTGTTTCAGACAGCTGCAGATGTGGGGCATATTACAAGCCTTGGTTGCCTAACAATAATAGCATAGCCCACAACAAAACTATGCACGAAGCATTTTAGCAAACCTTTATTAGCATGAGGCAAGTCTTGTCTATTCATGGATCCCTATACTTCAAAACCAAAAGCTACACAGTGCTACCTGATCCTTTCAATTAACCAGTAACATAAGTATATAATCATAGGATTGCCTCCTTTCTACAAATGCAGTTGATTCAACTGCTACTGCTCAAATAATCATGGTTGACTACCTTCCATCTGTGTCCACAGTCATTGCAAAAAGCAAATGTTGTCATTGGTTCATCGGCTGACTTCGTCTGAACCTACAAGAAACATGTACCTAGAGCTATTAATGTCCATGTTCGTGTCTCAACAACTCAGTTATTAACCTGATTGTATGAACAATTATTCTTCTTGCATCGACCACACTTCAGAACACCAGATTTTGATCCTCCAACAATAGCCATTTGAGAGTCTCTTATGCCTTCCTTTGTGTACTCTTTCCGTAACTTCTTCATGGCATCACTTGCCATTTCCTGTTTTATAAATCATTATAAGCCTAACAGTTCTCTCCATGCCATAAACAGAAGTTAACCAATGTTGACATTTTGGCAATTTCATCAGGAGATATTTCACCACTTATTACTCTTCTCAGCAATTCAGGATTTTTGTCATCTCCTAAATTTGATACCCGACTTCGCACACGTGCCTTGTATTTCTGATCAGATGAGTTAAATTCTTGAAATATACCTAGTTACTTGTCAAGGAATCAAAGTTTGTACAGTTAATACACATGACATCATAAATTAACAGCTATGTATCAGGTTGCAAGTTTCATGTTGTCCGACCAACTAGACATGATTCTCACTGAGTTCAACAAATTTGTTTCGGTATCACAAGATATGTGAGGTCTGTGTAACTTAGCTTGTAGGAATGTGCACACGTGTAAGCAGGCAGCTTTGGTGCCATATCTGTTGTTTGTGTTAAGTGCTGGAGCAAACTGCGTGTGTGCTGGGGCAACGTTTGCTCCGTTTGCTCTGTTTGCCTGGCAGTGCTGACACAACCACACTTAAACCCTAAAGTCATTATTAAAAATACTATATTTTTCCGCTAAGAGTTCCTTTCCACAAGCCATGAAATCGATTAGCCAATGAATGTACCATTATTATATAACAGTCTTGGTGGCATGCAGGTGTGCCTAACCTCCTAAGCTTGTGTTTCAATGTGCAGCTGCCTTGCTCACACCATGCAACAAAACAGCAGACAAAAATTGCAAGAAAAGTCATTTCCAACCATCCCCCAAATTTGGAACATAAAATGACAAGAAAACACACATACATCTTATTTGATGTGGCCTCAGATACAATTTTCAATGACAGCTGCCAAGTGCACTATGTGTTCTTTGTCTGAAATCACAATGACATGTCACACAAACATACATATGTTGTAAACACAGCTGCTACATCCAACCTGTGCCTTCAACATGTGTCTTCTTTAGTGCTCTTGCTAGCATTTCTCGACATTTACTACGAATGCTATCGGTTGTATCTGGAACATCAGGCAGTTTGCTCCATACTGTCTCTACATATCAAAAGACATGAAATCTACTACTTGTTAATCGACATGTCAATTTGCAAGTTCACCTCTAGAAGAGCTTGTGTTTTCTCTCAGAGAAGACTCTGTGACATCCATTGATTTCCCACTTTCATGATTCAATTTAGAACTGATAGTAGTACTCTCTGTTCTAAACAATGAGTCATTGTCACCAGTAGAAGGCTTAGGTGTCGAATTTTGATCTGCATTCTTCAACTTTGGAACAGATGACATATGACCAGCTCTCCCTTTATGGACATCATAAGAGTTTTCACCTAATTAACTCTACACAATGAGGGACTTCAACTGTCATCAACAACAAACTGCAATCACACCTTCAAGTTGCTTTTTCCAAGAGTGGATTAACTTTTTAGCTAAGGATTTGATTTGTTCATTTCCACACCCTTTTCTTAAAGCATTCACTGATCGACCAATATGACTCTTCTACAATAACAATACTACCATGAAAGCAATAAGTTGAATCAAATACACAACATCTTTGTTGAAAAACACAAACAGACACACAAATACTCAATGTGAGAAACAGAAAATGTAGACTCATCACTTGTTATCTGACTGCAGTTTTGATTTAACTAGTATCTGTTGCAAGATCTCTCTGCCATTCATCACTCCAACAGTTTGAAGAAAATCGTATTAGACATCTTCAAGCTCAACGTCAGAAACGGAAAGAACAAATTGTTCCTACCAACAAGTCATTTGTTTGTCAATCTTGTGGAAAGGAATGCCGTTCAAAAGCAGGTGTTAAATCCCACCAGAGACACAGAGGACACTAAAGAGAGTCATCACTGTTATCAGTGGACATGCCATCATCATCTGTTGCATAAGTAAGGGCTTGCAATATATATATATATATATATATATATATATATATATATATATATACACTGTACAAAGAAAAAGTGTAGCATGGAAACTTAGAAGCAAATATAATCACATGTGACATCGGCAGTCCTGAGTTATCCAGTGATCTCAAATTGGAAGTGTTGCAAATTTGTCCAAATTGAATAATGTTTAGATTCAACTGACTGCAAGCAATCACTAGCCTCACACTTCTGGTTAAGAAACGTACTTGAATCTGCCTATAATCCGTAGTAAATATATTATCTCCCTCTCAATCCATATGAATATAACTGCCTTTAACTTAAAGTGGTACTTTGCTTGTAGTAGTTGTAATACACTTTAACCAAACAGATGTATATCTATCTGATTTCTTCAATATTAGCACCTACAACTGGTCTATCCAAATGTAATATTCTCTTCCCTACACTAATAAGGCTAGAAACAACAGCATTCGTAAAAAGCCAAAAGGTTACTACTAACTACATCTCATAATGCACATAAACAGCTTGGCAGACAAATAAGCAAGTTGTTAATAGTAATTCGCATATAACCTCATGTAGCTACAGTACCTCCTCCCCTTAGCTTTGTAAGACTACTTCATACAATATACACTGTACCATATATTTCTATTAAATAAGTGAGTGCAGTTTTGTTTTCATCTGGGCATCACCAACCTGTCAAGCAAGTCTCAGAAAAGTAAGTACTGACTTGACAAAATCTACGTGGTGCTACTATACATTCATCATCTCATATAGAAATCAAAACTGGTTGAACACTTGCCATATCCAATTACCATGCTTTTAACACCACACTGTTATAATATGAATGTTACCAACATGCCATTATATGGTACAATGGCATGCCCTCATGTTGTCCATAATGGCATTAGCTATACACATAGAAATGTAAATGTTCTATTTATGGCTCAGACTGAAATAAGAACCAGATTTTCATTAGGTATCATCAAGTTAATCAAAATCGCAACCGCCTTACTGTCGGCCACAAAACAATCAATCTCATTGGTACATGGCTGTACTTCCTCCATATTTAATTCCTAATTGAACAGAATAAGCTAGAAGACTAATAAAGCACTCTCTCTACAGTCCAACGTTAATCTACTGTATGTAAAATCATCTTGGCGTTGTATAGCCATAATGTAACAGAGAGCTGTTCGTGCAAGTTAGTGGTAGCCTTGCTCATTGATATTTCCTTGCAAGGCAAGACTTCTAGCAATGTTTGTAATAATCCAAAAGTCTCAATGACCATTGGGTGGAATATGCCACCAGTAGCTTTCACAAAATCATTGTGATGGCCGTCTTTTTCAATCTGACCTGCTTCTGCTGCTGCACCTGCATAGTGTGCAGCATTTGGATGATGTACTGTGGTTGAAACAAATTCCGGACTGAGATACATGTGTGGGTGATCCTTGTTCAAAATCAAGATGGAAGACATCACCTGGAAGCATGTTGTTGTCAACTGAGCAGTGTTGTTCTCTTCGACAGCTAGCATTATCGACTGAAAAAGCGTAAAGGAAGACATCACACAGAGCATCATGACGGCATATTCTCCATTTCCCTTGACCATGTACCACAGCCTAACAGGTGATCCCCAATTATATGTAAGGTGGCCTACCACATTGCCATGATGCATGGGTAGCAGAGTTTACATAACATGTGAAATAAAATTTTGTGTGATAACATGTGCATCTTAAGCCTGGTTCACAATATTACATATCTGTTATGAGCAAAGCGTAGATATGGACAAACCGTGGATATGGACAAACCGTGGATTTCTAGTTTTCCTGGTAATTTGAGGGTTAGGGTTAGGTATAAGGTTAGTGTTAGGTATGCATGATTTGTATTGGCAATCCATGGTTTGTACTATGTGCCACCAAAGCGTGATGTTTTGAATCTCTTTTCTCTTATCCAACACAGAGTAGCAACTAAAAAAGGAGCAGAATTGTTGGTGCACCATATTGAACTAAATCTGGAAGACAACCCTGATTTTGTTGTGTTCAAGACTGACATGAATCATCCTTGGCACTCCTATTGAATGAATCATCAGCGTATGTGTCTTCTCAGTGCATGTCTCATATGTCTGCTGGTCAGGATTTGTGGAGGCAACTAGTGGCATTAGATGACCCACAAAATTCTATGCTTCTGTAACGTCATTGTCATCGCCCTCGATCCAATCATCTGGATTGCACAGTTACACCCGCCATCTTTGCTCCTGCTGCATGCAGCCATGACGAGCTGTCAAGACTTACTTTTAGTCAAATTCTCAACATACAAGATTTAAGTGACTGTCAATGGATTCAAGCATCTCTACCAATTAGCAAAGGAGGCTTTGGTCTGACACCCTTGCAGTGATTTATCCTGCAGCCTACTCTGCAAGTTGGATTTCCTCGTTCACCATCTTGCCTAGTTGTTTTGCTCACCTCAAGGGCAAAGTTTCTGTGATGTGTAACGCTCATGCTTCTGCTCTCCACTTCCTGGTTGATTAAGCTCTGCCCACTGTAAAGGAATCAATGCTTTTACGAATGACTGCTACGGATATATCGAGAATGCCGAATGTGAATGCAAAGATATTATGAAATCTGCGTTTTGCCATCAGTGGTTCCTTTCTAAAGTAAAATGGTGTCGACAGAGCTGTTCCGCCAGACTTTTTGCAGAATTCCTCATTACTATGGCTTACTTAGACAACGCGTTTTGCTTGAGTATCTGTTTATACTTGTTCTTTTAATATCTGAAGAGAAACGTTCAGCACACCGTCTAGCGTGTGCTACAGAGGACTTTCTTATTTTCACATCTGGTTTGATCACATTCGTTTGCTGCTGATTGGTAAAAGGTTACAATCCCGAATATGAAAATATGATCGTCCCTGTTGCACATACCAGACGGCGCACTGAACGTTTCTCTTCGGATATTAAAAGAAAAAAGATAAATAATACTTGTGCAAAAGCACGTTCTCTAGGTAAGCTGTAGTAATGAGGAATTCCGCTTGAAAGTCTAACAGAAAAGGATCTCTGCCGACACCATTTTACTTTAGAGAGGGACCACTGATGGCAAGAAAGCAGATCTTCATAATATCTTCACATTCACATTCGGCATTCTTGATATATCAGTAGCAGTCGTCCATAAACGCACTAATTCATGTGCAGTAGACAGAGCTAAATCGACCAGGAAGCGGAGAGCGAGAGCATGGGCATTACACATCACAGAAACATTGCTGATTCTCGGTTACGAAAGCGAAGATAACGGAGTAACTTATACCGATTGATTTGTCTTTGCAAGATAAGTTCATTTTCGTTTTCCTTCCCTTTAACCCAAAAAATCACAAGAAGTACAAGGGTTGTTGTCAACCAATGCTCCATCATCCATATTAGCGGCAAAGTTAGTGCAGCAAAGGGGTCTAATCGAAGTTCATCAAGAATTGATTAATGCTGAAATAGAAACTCAACAAGAAGGTTCAACAACTGAAACATTGTCAACACCACCCATGTCAGCAACAGCAGCGTGAGAAACGGTTTCACAACATCCAGGGACAGAAAACAGTGGAATTACAAAAGAGGATGACAAAGTTCTGATGTTCTCTGCAGAACTTGAAAGCATCAACATGTTGGAATCACTTCCAATTAGTGCTGAGAAATTAGCTGAAATGCAAAGAGAAATTGCACTAGACAAAACACTTCATAGTGCTCATAGAAGTTGTTATGAAGAGATGGCCCCCCAACAAAGGCTCAGTACAACTGGAAGTGCGACAATATTTCAACTTCCAGTCAGAGATTGTCGTCTCATATGGTTTGCTCTTTCGAGGCAATGTAATTGTGCCGTCAGCTATCCACAATGATGTGGTGAAGAGAATTCATGGTTCTCATATTGGCATAAATGGATGTCTACGATGCACCAGGGAATGCCTATTTTGGCCTAATGTCAGCGATTGTTCTTGCATAAGTAGAGAAATGCAAATTCTGTAGGACAGGTTACTGAACAAAGGAAGCAAAAGGAACCACTTCAGTCGCACTCTATTCCTCCCCGTCCATGGGCAAAGCTGGCTGTTGATCTATTTCATATTGATGATCAAGACTTCATTGCTATTACAGGTTACTTCAGAATTTTGTTGAAGTTGAATGTCTGCACACCACCAAGTCAAGTCATCGGAAGTCATCAGAATCCTTAAAAAGTCAATTTGCTAGACATGGACTCCCTGATTGCTTAGTTTCAGATAATGATCCACAATTTGCTTCGGACAAATTTTGATCACTTGCCTCAGAGTGGAAATTTGAACACATAAATAACATCAAGTCCAGGACACTCACAGTTGAGCGGCAAAGAGGAAAATCCTGTGAAAACAATTAAAAGTCTCTTGAAGAAGGCAAAGCTAGCAGGCAACGACCCATGGTTAGCTCTACATGATTTCAGAAATACACCTACGGAAGGAATGGGACGCAGCCCTGCACATTTGTTTAGTAGACACACTAAAACTCTGCTACCTACCACATCTACACTGCTAAAACCATCAGTACCAAATAGACAACACAAGAAACTTGTCCAGAAAAGGAAGCACAAGCTAAAGCTTATGATCAAATAATAAAATCACTAGCACCTTTAGGACTGGAACAACAATTAAAATACAGCCAATACAACAAGGCCAGAATATTTGGAAGAAAGCAGTAGTTTCAAAAATACTCCCAAACCGTTCCTATAAAGTGAGAGCAGAAGACGGTTCAGTCTACGTGCTACAAAAGAGCAACCAACTGCAACAAGATCATGTGGAATCAAGGTATCAACTGCCTCAACCATTGCCAAAACTATCAGAAAACCGCAAAGGTAAAATCCGCCAGGAAAACCACCCCCAAATGTATCATCTGAACAAGGAAATGAACCAACTACAAGTGTCATGTCGCTTGTCGTATATACAATAGACATGATAGATAATGCATGGATAAGCTAATAATAGTGGTGGGGGAGGGGTTTAGTTTTGACTGACATAATTTGTGTTTGACTGAATGCGTACGTCAGAGTGCTGGCTAGAGAAGCGTGTGTGTGCATCAAGTTGAGTATCTGCTAAAACTTGTCATCTCCACAAAAACCTGTGTCAGCCCACCGCGTCTCCTGCTGAAGTAGACTCCTGCTACTTGAGTTAGTGACAACAGGTACCACCCATTCGTCACAGCATCAGACGAGGAACCGCAAGACCACGTTTCGCGGGCCAGGCCAAAAACCAGTACCACTACTGTTACCAGATCTGGAAGACAAGTCAACCCACCAACCTATTTGAAAAACTATGTGACCAGGTAACGGTTTACATTTATGTTAGATGTGTTTGTGAATTACTTGTTAGTTGTAGTCTGTTCTGTGTTAGAATAGTCACAAACCTACTTGTTTATAAAAAGGTGACGTGACATGTATAGTGAGCACCGCATGTCTCTACTAGGACTTGAACATGTCTGAACATCGCGTCTCCACTAGCATTAAACCTGTTTAACTGCAAACCTAAACAGCTTTTGCTGAACATATTTCAGAGGTAGTTTACCAAAAGTGGTTTAGGTTTAACAGTCACGTGATAGTAATGTGATAGTAACACGCATTCCACGACAATGGATATTAGTTCTTTCACACTGTTCTTTCTCATTCTCTGGAGACTATTAGAAGAAGACAGAATCAGACAATGTCAGAGTTGATGTAGACTGGTGCAGTGTTCAATTCGAGCGATTTAATTGCTATCTTTGGCGAAGACAGAGACTTGTGTCTCTGATTGTTCTCGAGACAACCAGAAGACAATCTCCAACTGTCTGGTGCCGTAACAGGAACGACAATTCGAATTCGTGCGGTACAGTACAACACAGTCCCGAATAATTACTTAATAGCTCGGATAAAATGGACAAGTGGAGAAGTTGTCTAGCTAAACATGTCTAGAGGATGTTTAACGTTAAACATTTACAGAGCAACAAGTGGAAGCCGTGTTGTTATGACGCAGTTGTTGATATTTACAAGAGCACGAAGTACGCCCTACGTTACTGTACAGTAATGGCGAAATGCTGCAACTCTGGTCAAAGAATCTAGATGAGGAACGTGCTACATTTCTCCAATCAGTTGCACGAGAAATTCGGCTGTCTATTTAAGTACAATACTTAATTTAAAAGAGAAAAAGACCATGCTCTTGATGAAAGCGAAACTACGAAGATGCATAATAAAACGACTATTACAATAATCGCTACGAAAATAACTCACCCTCAATGCATCAACTGTTACTTTCATGTCCTTCAGCATCTGCAGCAAATCCGCAGCTCTGTCTTCGTTCTAGATAAATCAAAGAGGTCACTAGCTTAGTGGGTGCACTGAAATGCATAGACGTAGTTTAAGTTAGCGTACCAAGGGAGCCGAGCCAACAAGCTTTTCCAGTTCTTTACCAATGGCAAGAACGTCTGTATCAGCTGTCAGCTGAGGACTTTCATTACGCAGGAAAGTCGCCATTTAGTAATGTCCCGTATTCGGCGAATTGGTAACATGAATAATTTTAAGCTCCCGGATTCGTCACTTGTCACTTGTCACTTGATTCATAATTTTACAGCACAGCGATGTCTGTTAACGCGCTGCGATTTCTTAGGCGGTTTCAAGTTCTGCACCCTACACGCAGTGTGAGTGTGATCTACTCTTCACATGGGCCTCCACAAGATGTGTTACGGTCAGGAGTGATGTCTGCAGTCTTATTGGAGACTTTTATTAATTAACTCTGCTCATGCATAGCTTGGAAAGTGCTGACTTTCAAGAGAAATTTGCATCAAGTATAAGACCTAAAGAAGTTCGTCTTCGTCTATTGGCTGCTCCTATTAATCCCGCTGATATCAATATGATTCAAGGTACAGTAACAGCGTACTGTACATGCACACATAATTTCACTGGTGTAGCTACTGTACTAGTCTCTTGCACCGCCCCTTCTCCGCTCCTCGCGCGCGTTAAGAGGGGCTGTGCAAGAGACTACTGCTACTCACACTGATTCTCAGTCAAACCTTCGAAAAACTTGTATATTCAAAACCCCATATCTGAACACAACATCCCACATGATCCCTGTAGCTACATGTATCCAGAAGTGACGGAAGCATGGGGCGTGGGAGCACATGTCCATAAATACTTGTAGCTAGCCATCTATGTTGGTTTAGTGACTGTTATTTCAGTGTTAAAGGTAGCCTCCTACCAGACCCTTTCTCTGTTGTGCCAGGTTCCTGTATGACACCACAATGCCCTGAGAGGGTCTGGGATCATCCCACTATTGTTTCTGCTGTTAGATGATTAAATTGGCTTGTATGTGGCAAAGCCTCACTAATACGATTAGTCTAATAGCTCCTTTCATGTGTCACACTGAATGTCTTGCAACCAACTTGCTTTCATTCCTACTCTACTTGTTTCCTTTCACTGCTGGTATCCTGTCCCAATGCAAGCTGTACGTATTTGTCAACCACTCTGGGAGAGAGGACTTCCTCTCTAAGAAACTCTAGAGGGCAGAAGTCATGAATCTGACTATGTAGTCAACACCATGTCTGACACACTGCCAGGCTCCAAAGTGTATCCTTAGTCCAAGCTACTGCTGCCACATTGGATCTCACAGCTTCAGGTGCATAACATGACTCAAACTCAGGAGCTAGCTCTGTGAATGAATCTCTTTCCATGCAGTAGAGGAATGGAAAGTAAACAGTGAATCTACTACAGTAGTATGCAAATCGGATATCACAGCTATCATAACCTAGATAGAAGGGGTGGATTCATAATTAACTAAGAGTATGGAAGTGTTGACAATGGTGACATGGGGTGACAGTAGGTGAAGAAAGTAGTCAGGATGAACCTAGACCATCTGTTGTTGTCCTGTCATAGGGGAACAGGGCATGATGACGCGAGAGGGTCTGGTACAAGGCTGCTTGCTCAGGAAATCACATGCACAAGGAGACACACACACCCAATCTTGAAATCTTGCCTTTATCCACACATTTACCAGAACGACAAAGCGATTTCTAGATATTTTCCTTGTAGCACGTGACCCAAAAATGAGTCTGGAACTTCGAGGCTACTAGCTATCATGTAATGATAGATGCATGATTCACATTGTGGACACAGCATCTGGCACCTCTCCAAGGCTACTTTCACGCTCCAAGTGTCAGATGCCATCATGATAGTGCGATAATGCTCTGGTTTCTACCCATTTCCGGGTCACATGCAACTAGAAAACAATTGAGAAAGCACTTTGTCGTTCAACAGCAAGCTATTTCAAGATGGTAAATGGTAAATGTGTAGATAAAGAACCTAACACACTTGTCATTAGCTTTCTTGAAATGTCAAGTACGAGGAGCGAAACTGCAGTGGCAGACAAGAATGCAGAACGCGATTTGTATTTCTCTTTGTACTAGGAATAAAGACTGTATGTCATAGAACGTGGTGCACCCTAGGATTTGTGCTTGCTCTGCTTTGTTAGGACACAACTTGAAATCGTGGCACGTTTTCAAGTTTATGTGGGTGTGTCAGCGCGTGCACGGTGAATTGTGAGCTGGCACCTTTAATTCATTGTTCAGAGAAAGTTCAGTTGGTTGAAAAATCATGTGTTCCTCTCTCAGCAAAGGTTTTCCGCGATTATGTTATTTAACACATTGTCGCAAGTAAAAGCCGTGCTTATTTCTGTATAAGCTGAATTGGACTTCAGGCTCATCTTTAAGATCTGCTTGTATTCAAGACAGGCTTATAGGGTAATCCGGGGTAACTTCATGAGTAATTTGATATACACCCGTATATTGTTATGTATGAGTGTTGTAGTTGCTTGATCTTACTACCGTATGGAGCAGTAGCCTTCTACCAATCAGCATGTGGCGACCATCTCTGAAATCTTAATCGTTCTTGAGATAATTTGGGACTTTCGTCGGCACTGCTAATCTTGTGGGTGGGGCAACTTCGTAAACAGAGTTTTGTTCTGGCAACTATGACGTACGAATGGTTGTAACTATTACTTGCTTGGGTACGTTTCTCTACTGCATCTATTGTGGTAGCAGCAAATAAGGCATACGTACTAGATCTTTTGCTGTACCCTAGGAAGTTGTTGTGCGGTGTATTAGGCGTTTTGTTGCTATTGCTTCACTGTTCTGGATGTCCACTCAAGTAGCCAATCGACTTGCTATGAAACTCATAATCCTATGTCAAGTAGTTTACTAATAGTAGAAGAGATTCAAATCCTAAACTGGAGGTAAGACGCTTCACACTTGAACAGGGTTAGATATTCACGGAGTTGTCCCGGTCACGGAGTTAGCCCGGATGGTCCTATGCCATTCGAACATGCTAATATAGACATGACAACCATATACCATTTGAAAACCAAAGATTCATTGGGATATATAGATGCATGAGATGCCAGTGTCAAGAGCATCAGCTGAATCTTCCACATCATTGTTGGTGTCATTGAATGCTACAGGCACATACGGACTCATGCGCATGTGCATGTGGCTGTGTACGTTTGCGTGCTGTGCGAATTGAACAAAAGATCGGCTTCTAAACATGACCGGCTTGGATGCAGCACGAGGTCGGCTTGTATTCAAGGTCGACTTGTATTCAGGTTGGCTTGTATTTGAGGTCAGCTTTTATTTGCAACAATATGGTATATAACACAACATTTTTTCGGCCTTACGTTGATTGTAAGTCTCATACACATCGAAACACAGGGTTTCGGAGTTGTCTCTGGCAGACCTTCAAATTCACAGCTGATTTGCAGGACCTCACCACCGGCTGCCATTGTGTTTACACTGAAATCGGTCGTTCCATTATCTGGAGGTTGTTGTACTCTGTCCTCTTGCTTTTGAACCTGATCTGGTAGTATCTCACCATTAGCTGCCATTGTTCGTACACCCAGATTCAAATTTCTATTACCTGGGATCATTGTACTATCTCTTGTTAGGTTGCAACAATGTTCTTCACCTCTTGAGTGGAAGCCTTTCAGCCCTAACTCCAACCCTAGGATTTGCGTACCACTTTTGCCATTACTCGATAAATGGGTATCTGCATCTACCCTGCCCAGCACTAGAAGGTGGACAACACAACACCCAATTTCTGTTTTTTAGCAGTTGCTAAACAGTGGCAGATCCAGAGTTTCTCAAACGGGGGGGGGGGGGGGGGGGACTCTTAAAGTTCCTGACAATGTGATGTCACAAAACAACAAAATGCAGAATTAATAATTTATTACTGATAACAGAATCAATGAAACATTGAAACATTAATTATTACATTACTACACCTTTGAAAGATACATCAGTTATACGATACCGGATTAATGAAAAGCATTTTTCTTGGAAACTGATTGGCGTATCCATCAACTATTAATTAGTCTAAGTGTACATCCTTGTGAACATACATTAAACTGGTTCTGTTTGTTGTAGAACACTACTTCCTGCATGAAAATGAGGGGGCACACCTGTTACCCTCTAGATTTGTCCCTGTTATATCCAAACCCAACACGGTGGTTGAAACACAGAGGATTGAACTCTACAAACAATATGATTCTCATTGTTCCTGTTGCCATTTGAATCTTGTTCACACTAGTGTTTCTTTGAGGATGGTACAATGGAGTAGCGATGTGCTACATTTCCTGATTTTGTAACCACAGGTTAAACTTGTGCAATTGGAATTTGGGGCCCATCATATGTGACAAATGAACTTGGTAGTCCTAACTGACAAACAGATCTTCCAAAAAGGAAGCAATGTCATCAAGCCATTTCATTGGCTGTATTGGGGCTATTTTTGGTTTAAAGAGTTTTGCTTAGCATGCACTGCTCGCAGGTTGGACCTTGTATTCCAGATGCTGATCACACCCAGCCACCATAAAACTCTCTGCATCGTTGTGTCATGTACTATACACTACCTCAAGTGGCCTTTATCAGCTAGTTCCAATTCAACACCTGTTTCTTCAATGATGCTGGAACAAACTTGAACTCCTTGCGTGATGCAACTGGACTTTAAACTGAGCAGTAATAAGTCATCTCTGACTTGCCGATAGTGAAATTCTGCTGCTGATTGCAACTGCGACACCTAACCCTCTTATGTGAAGCGCAAACATGTTGCAGTTGTTTGTCTATTTATGATTTTTATGCCAGCTATTTCTGTGTAGTTCCTGGAATACACACACACACACACACACACACACACACACACACACACACACACACACACACACACACACACACACACACACACACACACACACACACACACCTGTTTTGTCCTGTTAATAGCTACTATAAAACGGTCACGCTTGCCTCCAAGAGGCAACAAGCCTGATGATGGAACATTGTGATTGCTAGAATTCTAAACATCTGTGAACTGTCAATCCTCCTATACTTCGGAACCATTTGAAACAATTTGAACATTGGATAGCACCCTGTTGTTTCTTTATAGGTTTTCTTCTTTTTTCCACACACTTGTGTCTTGCCTTATCACTCTGTCTTCTAAAGGTCTTGGAGCACACCTCACACATCACATCTCTGACTGCCACCGGAGCATTATCCCCTATTCTCTCTCTTCAATATTCCAAACCATCACGACACAATGTACTCCAGCCGGCTCTCGACCTCACAGCCTCATCATACCATTCCTCCTCCGCTACATGTACTTTAATGTCTTTACTAGTTTAGAGTCTCTTCTCATCATACCTCTCCATCTCTTCTTTGGACCACATCTGGGGCGGGGCTGAGGCAACAAACCAGACAAGGTTGATTTTGGTATTCTATGGTCTGGCATCCTAGCTAGGTATCCTAACTATTCCAACCTGTGCCTCTTCACTTTCTCAGATGCATTCTCCTCATCTTCCCACCTTCTCCTCTTACACACACACACACACACACACACACACACACACACACACACACACACACACACACACACACTCACAAACAAAAAATGAAATGTTAAGCCCTCCACGTCTTTCGACGTTGACCTTGAGGTCAGTTGCGGAGATGGCTCCCCCTGCTTTTAGAGACAGGGCCTCCATGTGCTACGTGGAGTCTTAGGGCCAGCACTACAATCCACCTGGAGCTTGGCCAGAGTCATCCAGGGGCACTGACGTATGGCGCAGCTCTGGGACTGGACATCAAGGCTTGCACGTACCCATCTGCTGCATGATGTTGCTGCCAAGCTAGCGGTCTTGGTACTCATTTATATTCCTGAGTCGAGAGAAGCAAGTGTGGGTTAGTTTCTTGCTCAAGGAACTGCAACAGTGGAGCCTCCACCCAGATCGAACCTTCAACCCTCATCACGGAATACAAGATCCCGGATGTCATCACCAATGCTCTACCAACTGCTCCACCTCCCTCCTCCCGCCCCCCCCCCCCCCCACACACACATCGGTATATAATTTTAATATGTTTATTTAGATATACATACACACTTATACCCACCATTGTGGGTACAAACTGAAACTAAACAGCAAAAAGTAGATGATCATTACTGTCTAAAGCTAACAGCTTTACTGATTATCATATTCCCTTTAAAAGACAACCTTTGTGCAATAAATAGCCTTAAATGACATGATGGCTGTGGTGGTGGTGACCAGAGGCCCAAGTATTTGCAGACCGCGGGATGAAAGACACCGCAAGCTGCTGTTACATGACTTTCATGATGGTCATCTTTGTCCTGCTCTTCTGCTCCTGCAGCAGCACCAGCATGTGTACCGCTTGAACAAGATATAATGGCTGCAGAGAATTTCTCACTCTAATTTCAAAGTATGTTGATCATCCTTGATCAAAATCAGGGTGAAATATATTACCTGGTATATATATATATATATATATATATATATATATATATATATATATATTATAGGGTATGGTAGTACCCTGAATGTAGGGATTGCCCAGGTTTTGGAGCGTTGGGGGCGTGGTTGTCTTTTTGCACGCTTAGAAAACATAGTAAATGTAGACTAAAATTTTTCAAAATTAACGAAATGAAATGTTTGCACATTGCGTACTATATCCTATTTTGTTTTGGTCAATAATTATCTAACAACTTAGGAAACAGTTGCTAGCCTCGGAGGCCCATGCATCAATTTTGTTCTGATTTTTCTTCTCCTTCTCCACGGATATCTCTTTTTGTATGTTATGTATGGCTGTGAAACTTTAGAAAGCACTTTAGAATTACCCGAACTCTATTCTTTTGTTGATTAAAGAAACCGAAAGGAATGTTAAAAAATTTTGTGTTTCTTTTAAGCATATTTGATCCTTTGACCGCCATCAACGCTGTTGCACAGTTTAGGCCAATCACAGAGCAGTATTTGCGATGCTTGTCCATGGCAACCAGAGACAATGGACGAAGCGCCAATCAACTATGCCCAAAGAGTTTATGAAAGAGTCTACCACCAGAACTGTGTAATTCGATCATGTTTGCCATCCAGTCTAGTCTGAAATTGTTTGCGATTTGCGTTGTACACAGGAGCAAAATTGACAAATAATTACGTACACATAGCAATTTACACGGGAACCCTTTATTTGCAACGCATCTCTCGTATGTGATAATCTTTGGCTTTGAGTACTAGGCCAAGTTCTATTCCAACTGCCATTGCATATTCAATTATACACGCACAGAGAAAGAGCAATGCAAAGACACTAAAAAGTAGGGTCTACATTCGTGCAACGTGTGCTAGGATACCATGGTTCCGTATCTACCTGGTAGACTTAGCTTAGAGACCACTTGAGCTTGAGTAAACTACCTCTGAATCATGTCTAACGAAAGCTGTTACATACATGTATAAACAGGTTTAATTAACGCTAATGAAAATGCGCTAAATCTTAGACATGCCTAGAAAAGACGTACAGGCCCTAGTGAAGACTTGTACACCCTAGGTATATGTTGTGCGCTTTTGCGCTCCTAAAAACTTACCAAACTAGAATTTTAAAAACTTTTTCTCTGAAAAAATAAATAGATGTAGGGATTGTATAAAAAGCAACAGAAACAAGATCTATAGATAATATGAACCAAAGCCAGACATCATTAGTGAATCCTTCCAACCCCCACATTCGCTACATTTTACATTTTGGGGGTTAGAAGGATTCACTAATGATGTCTGGCTTTGGTTGATATTATCTATAGATCTTGTTTCTATTACTTTTTATACAATCCCTACCTACTGGTACATGTATTTATTTTTTAGAGAAAATTTTTTAAAATTCTATTATATATATATACAGTCCGCGTCAAAACTATTGACACATTTCCGGTTTAGTTGTACTATTTTTGGAATGTCTTCTGTTTTGCTATGTAATAAGAAACCAGCGCCAAATGTTTCTCAAACAGCTGAAAAGGAGTCACAAAAGCTATTCCATAGTCTGCGCATCTGCTGAGAGAACTTTTTTCATCGTCAAATGAGTCGTGAAAGACAGCGCCGCGATATTCTGTTACTATACTGCTCTGGTACCAAGAAGCCATCTATGATCTCCCAACTTTTACGTGTTTCTCGCTCTAATGTTTACTGAACTCTCAAAAGATTGGATGCTGGAGAACGTAGAGCTTCCTGTGGAAGACCAAAAAACCAGCTGAAAACCATCGAACAGCCTAGTGAACATGATGCATACAAGGAACAACGAAATCAGCAAACAAACTTGCCCATTAGCTAACAGCGCAGGAAGGACTTGTCGTCAGTTTTTCCACCACCAGAAGAGAACTTCATGACGCAGGCTATCGCTACACTAGGCCTAAGAAAATTCCATTAGTGAAGCTAAAAAACGAGATTATGGGCGCGTCACAGTCTTGATTGCCCTCTAACTCACCAGATCTTGCACCAATAGAAAACCTCTGGGCAGTCATTAAGCGATGTGTTGAGCTTTGTACGCCTCAAAACGTTCATGAACTTGAAGACGCAATCCAGACGGAGTGGCAGTTGCTCACACTTTGTGAGCTGTTGCCGTACACCGAACGCATGTGCAGCCGAATGCGCCTTTGTGTAAATGAAATGAGGACACAAGCTACTGATGCGCACTTGTGTGTTTCCAAGAGTCTAGCGAACCTACGAACATACACAATAGTTCTCTTCTATCTAGAAAACGTACGTCACATGAAAACGGATGCGTTTCTGCTCATGCTACCCATGGCCACGCCTCCAAGCGTAAATGTGTTAATAGTTTTGACGCGGACTATATATATATAAAGGAGGTGTGTGTATCTGTCTGTACAAACATTTCTCCAAGAAATGTGAGTCTGATGTCCACCAAATTGGCTTGTGCATGCCGAATCGATGGAGGTTGAAAGTAGAGCTGTCATGGTCTTTCAGACTTCTCTCGGGGAGACACGATTTTGCTAATCGAACCCACTTCTACTCGAGCACAAATATCTCTGGAACAGCGCATCGGATCTCCACCAAAATTAAACTACCTGTTCTGACCTCAGACAGTACGCAAGGAGCATGTTGTTTATTGTGGGTGATGTTGATAAAAGCAAGATATTTTTAGTGTATCCGTGTCCTTGAAAAATATGACTATCTTGGTTTGCCCATGTACGCGCATTGAATATTTGCCACGTTTGATACACCTGTTCCCCACAACGGCAGAAGCATTTTTGAAGTGACGGCGTCTAACAGGACTGTTGAAATGCCTGAGAGACGAGACCTTTGATTATATTATATACGGGTGAGTAAAAAATAACACGTGACTTCTTCCTGTTGCCTGTTCACATGATACTCAATGCTACTTTCTCGGAACGGGACACTCGGTAACATTCTCGTTTGTCTTCGACGTTTTCGGAGAGTGAACAATGAGCTAATTCAAGACAAAGAACTTGTTGCTAATTCTTGGAACGGGACGGTTGGTTACTTACTTAAATTATCATTTGTCTTCAACGGAATATTCGGCATCTAAACTACAGGAATAAATTTATACAACACGAGACCTGACTTGGTATATAGACGAGGAACAGATTTTCTGGGTGAGTACGTAACTGCACGTGACTTCCAAGTTTCTGCTGCTCGGTTATATATTTCTGAATAGGATTTTTCAAAACGGGACACTCAGTAACATTTTCATTTGTCTTCAACGGGATAAAAACTAACAATCAATAATGCAATGAATCCGGGTGAAGAATGGGATCTCAATTTCTTCTCAAGCAAAACCTGTCACACTAACGAGTTTCGAACTAGTGAACTGGATATTAACTGACAATCAATAATGCAATAAACCCAGGCAAGGAATGGGATCTGTAACGTCATATATTCTACTTTGAGATAATCGATCTCAGAATGGGATATCATTGAAAGGGATATAACTCTAATTGAAATTTGTAATGAGAATTCTGTCTGACTGCTAATTCTTCAGAATGGAGTAAAATGCATGTGAACGGGATATACTTAATGATGAATGCTCAGAACGAGATACTCATGCAAAAAGATATTTGCATACAGCATTAGATTAATGAGTATTCTGTCTGAGGCTGCTAATTCTGTGAATGAGATATGCATCATGAATGCATACAACGATAAATTACTTAACTAAAAGCTAATAATCTAATTTGTCCATGCACAGAACGGGCCAGTGAGCTAGTTTAACATAAACACGCATTTTTATCCTCTAGCAGTTCCAAGGGCAGTTCTTCCTCAGGTGCTAGGAACCAAGACAGTGAGTCTGCTACCTGTTTGCAGCATCTTGACTTATGCTCTACCTGAAATGTATACTGGACAAAGCCTCTCTGTCCAGCAGAGAAACCACATCAGTCAATAACCTGTTCCCATAGACTATATTTGGGGGCGGAGCTTCTAGAGCATGCGCAATCTCGAGGGTAACACGCAAATTTCGCCAATCTTGCTGTACATAAAGTCCACGTTTCCTGGTCTGCTTCTGAGCCGTAGATCATCTTGCCGTTGACTAGGCTTTGTAAGTAAGTTCATCACTTACCATTTCGTGCATCTTGTGAGAGACTTTGCTTGCGTAGAGACGTGTAGGAAGCCTTTTCTTGAGTACAGCTTCTTGAGGGTAAGAGATTGCTGTTCAAGCTGAAGTCGCCTGATTCACACTCTGAACAGATACACGTGGAGTGGAAAGACAGACTACTCATTGCCTAGCGAGGGAAGATTTATCAGGTGAAGATTTTGCGGTAGGGGAACCCATTTGGGGTAACCGAACATGACACACTGTGTGGCTGAATAGGACTACTGGTTTCCCTGTGTATCATGTCGAACTAGAGTCAGCAAGAATTCATGTAGCCTATTCAACTCTTCATGAAAGGTGGTGAAAGGTTGTGAGCTCATGAGCTTACATTAGTTGATGTACCTTGGCCTGATTCTTTGTTTGCTATACAGAGTAATAGGCTAGTTCAATTCAACTTCACATTGTATCAAGCACATTTCTCGACACAAAACTTGTGTAAAACTTGATTTTATCATTTAGCAGTGTGTTGAGCGATTCCTTGCAGCTCAGACTTTGCAGATGCAAGGTCTTACTCGAGAACTCTAATCTTGTTTTCAAGTTCCACTATTTCATTTGCTTGCTGTTCAATTATGTCACGTCATGTCACGTCTCTCTCTCTATATATATGGAGTTTGGGAGGGACTAGGGATTCAGGGAGGAGCTAAAGATATATTTAGAAGCAGTCAATTGGAGTTGCAGTTGCCGGTCATCGAGAGTTGAGAAAGGAGAGGAGACAAGAGAGAAAGAGGAGAGGAGAGAGGAGAGAATCAGGCAGAGAAAGTGCGAACGATATAAGTACAACAGACATAAGGGGCAGGGAGAATCGGTGCTTACCGTTATAATTATTAGCTGTTATCTACGTGGTGTTGAAGAGCTTGTGTGCGTATGTACATAAGTGTATTCATATATAGTCTGTAATACTAATTTACTCATTCACCGCGAGTTGAACTACTTCGTCTTCCGTGCACGCCGAAGGCTCTTGGATTCTCGTGCTCGACAATTGGGGGCTCAGGCGGAAAAGCAGCTATTTGGGATTACAGAAGACGCAATGCAGTTGAGAGGTGAAAGCGTAGATTAATTTGTTATGGAGCGACTAGTCGCGATTGGGGAGAAGATGGGGTTGACTGGAGCAGACTTACGTCAATTCATGACGGATCAACAGACAATTGAGAGAGAAGAGACAAAAGGAACGAGAATTAAAGAGAGAAGAACAAGAAGCCGCAAAAAGGGCCAGAAGAGAAAAGGCCGAAGAAGCAGAAAGAGCCAGAAAAGAAAAGGCCGAAGAAGCGGAAAGAGCCAGAAAAGAAAAGGTCGAAGAAGGGGAGAGATGATTGCAGCGGAGAGAGAACGAAAACGTTCCTTAGAGATGAAAAGGTTAGAACTAGAGGTGGCGAGAATTAAAGACACGCCCATCAGGGTAGACCATACTAGCGCAGTGAAACTACCCAAGATCGCACCCTTTCAAGATGGTAAGGACGAACTAGATAGTTATCTACTGAGATTCGAGAGATTTGCTAGAGCGAATAGATGGGAGGATGAACGATGGGCTGGCACTTTGAGTGCCTTGTTGTCTGGTAAGGCCCTAGACGTATATTCTCGATTATCGGAAGAGGCAGCTGTTGATTACAGGCAATAAAGGAGGTCCTCTTGAAGAGATATGACCTGACGGAAGACGGATACCAGCTTAAGTTTAAGAAGAGCAGACCAGAGCCAGCAGAGAAGCCCGATCAATTTATTCACTGCCTGAAGGACTACCTGAAGAAATGGATGATGTTTTTGAAGTGCGACCCCAAGTCAGCCGAGGAGGTCACAAACATGTTCTTAAGAGAACAGTTTTTGGAAGTGTGCTCGAAGGATCTGGTGGTACATCTAAAGGAGAGGGAGATAGCAAGCCTAGAAGACCTCACAAATGCAGCCGATTGCTACTTGACAGCGCACCAGCGGAAGTTTTGCACGGTGTCGAACGCTCTGGCCAGTCAACCAACTATGATTAGTGATGGTACCGGTATGGCTTCAATTTGAGAGAGAGCGTTACGATAACGAAAACCTTTATCCCACTGCTATATTTGTGACAAGCCCGGCCACAGAGCAGTAGACTGCCGACTTCGAGGGAAGAGACGGTGGTTCAAATGTCAGAAACTTGGACACGAAGCCAAAGACTGTTGGAACCCTGTCGGTACTTTGAGGCAGGAAAGCAGCCAGAAGGCTCCTTATCGAGCGGGGGCGACAAAAGATCATAAAGATGGACACAATCGGAGAACAGAAACTCAACCAGTCGTTTATCGAGTGACGCCGGCATTGAAACAAGCGGATGTCTATTGGGGATGCGAGCGCATGCCAAAACGGATTTCTAGTCCTTGCTGACGGCACCGAGGTATCGTACGTGTCATATATAGAGAACGCCTGCAGCAACCGAGCATTTCCGATGGATGGAGACATGCCAGTAAGAGAAGGGAAAGTGGATGACAGAGTCGTACAAACCTTGAGAGACACGGGATGCAGTGGCATATTGGTGAAGCAAGAGCTGGTCAAACCAGATCAATACACGGGAAAGTTTGGATTGATCAAGTTAGTGGACTGCACGGTCAGAGAAGTTCCATTAGCGAAGATAAAAATTGATACTCCATACCTCACAGCAGATGTGGAGGCTCTGTGCCCGGCGACGCAATCTACGATCTCATTATCGGGAACGTCCTCGAAGCCAAAGATCCTAACGATCTGAGAGTGAATCAGTGAAAAGCCGGTGCGTTAACCAGTGCAGCTTCAAAAAGGACTGACCAGAGCAATCTGTTAGTGACTAGCATGCGGAGGAAATGGATGAATATTGACAGAGCACAACTGTTGCATTTACAATTGGAAGATACATTGCTGCACAGGTACCGGGACGAAACCAGAACACAGACCATGATTTTTGAGGTGCGCGATTGCTCTCGCGCTCCATAACGCGCCTGAAACCTGTTCTAGGAGTGCTATTTGTCGCTGTCACGAGTCGTTTCGCTAGACATTTAAGTTAGTGAGACCTGGCCGATCATAAATTCCCTATAGCTTCGCTACACGATGTTCTGGAGAGACGATCTTTGGTATCGTTCGAAACAGCAGACTCTCCCATTTCTAAAAGTGGAAACGGTTGACATTATACTAGCAGTCGCTAGCGATAAGACGTCTGCATATCAAAGTTCCTGCAACCACTAATGATCTTTAAAGATGTGATCTAATTACTGGACAGTGGCAGTCTCTGTACTCTGGATGTTTACAATGATGTATACCTGACACCATTTACGTTGATGCAATTAACTATAAAGATCTAAAGAGCACTCCTGGAGCTTGAACTTTCTCATTATCTACTTCTGTTGGCCAGGTCAACGCGAATGGAGAGTCCGCAGCAACTTGGCAGAGACACGCACGCGCAGCAGTTGCGTATAGCGTGGTGTACACACAGACAGCCAATATCACATAGGTGCTACAGTAGCTTTAGCTAGGAGTGACCTGTTAATGTCTTCAGTGCATTTGTCCACGTTCTTGATTACAGTTTAATCATTGTGTTATTATTTGTTCATCAATAGTAACATTATTTGTTTATGTGACATTCAATCCCAAGTGTGCACCTTCCAAGTCTTGTAATATTCATGGTCAAATAATTGCTAGAGTAGCATATAATCACTTAGATAACACAGAATGTTGAAAAACTCAATCACTCTTCTAGCTCTCCTGGGGTCGGGTCAGGAGAGTGATTCATTACGCTTCTGCCATTTTTAAACGTTAAGCACTGAGAACACAGAGGAAGGATACCAAGAAGTGACGTTTGAACTCAAAATCGGCGTGCGGTTTCGACTGTATAAGCACCCCAAAGCAAATATGGGAGAGCAGATACGTCAAGTGATCATTCCGAAGACACTCGGCAAGCAGATTATGGAGGTCGCACATGAGTCGGTGATGAGTAGACGCCTCGGTATAAGAAAGACGAGATACAGGATCTTCAACGACTTCTGGTGGCCTGGGATCCAAAGCGACGTGACCAGGTTCTGCAGGTTATGCGATGTATGGCAAAAGACCGTACCTAAAGGCACAGTACCCCGGGTACCTCTTCAAAGAATGCCTGTGATAGACACTCCGTTCAAGAGGGTAGCCGTTTACTTGGTTGGACCTATCTATCCTCCTAGTGACAGCGGATGATGACACATCCTGACATTGGTTGACTACGCTACAAGGTACCCCGAAGCCTTCGCACTAAAGAAAGTTACCGCAGAGGATGTGGCGGAGGCCCTCGTAAATATGTATAGCCGCTTCGGACTTTCAGAGGAGTTACTTACTGATATGGGACCTCAGTTCACTTCAGAGTGTATGAAAGAAGTATCACGTCTACTCAGCATCTGACATCTAACTACTAACCCTTATCACACTATGTGTAACGGGTTAGTGGAATGATTCAATGCCACGTTGAAAGCTATGCTAAAGAGACTATTTAGCGAGAAGCCACGTCAGTGGGATCGCTATATCAATGCCCTCTTGTTCGCCTACCGTGAAGTTCCCCAACAGCCTACGAGATTTGCCCCTTTCGAACTACTCTACGGGAGGACCGTGAGAGGACCGATGAGGATTCTAAGATCGATATGGACAGGGGAAGAGGGTGAGACAGAGGCAAGGACTAGCAAGCGATATGTGTTCGAACTTAGAGAGAGATTGGAGGAGATTATGAAAGTGGCACGTGAGGAATTAGAAAGGACCCACGGACGCTACTAACAATACTTCGACAGAAGATCAAAGGAGAGACGGTTTGCTGTAGCGGACGAAGTGCTAGTGCTATTACCAACAGACAATAACAAGCTGTTAATGCAATGGCAGGGACCATTCCGAGTAACCAAGATCATTGGAATCAATGACTATGAAGTTGAAGTACGGGGAAAGGAAAAGGTTTACCACGCCAATTTACTGAAAAGGTACCACTCGAGAAGTGACACCGACGGCAAACGCTGCGAAAGAGCTACGGAAGAGTCAC
The DNA here is from genome assembly GCF_963422355.1 of Corticium candelabrum. NCBI lineage: Eukaryota > Metazoa > Porifera > Homoscleromorpha > Homosclerophorida > Plakinidae > Corticium > Corticium candelabrum. Next base: position 7,522,239 of record NC_085093.1, read on the forward strand.
TTTTACAGGTAGCAAGTGCAGCGATATTGGAAGCAGATGAATGGGATCAAGACGACACAGTAAATGGAAACAGCCTGCTCGAACTAGGAACCTGTCAACCTAAAGAGACTGTGGGGGACGTAAAGATAAGTGAAGAGGTGATGTATGGAGAAAGAAAAGAAGCTCAAGAGGAGATCAGAGAGTTTAGGAACGTTTTCACCGATCTTCCAGACTTGGCCGTACATCGGATTCAACTAATGTCTGATCATTCGGTGAAGTCTAGGCCATACGTGATACCATTTCATATGAAGTCTGAACTAGAAAACGATATTAGAGACATGCTGAAAATGAATATCATTCGAGCATCGGAGTCACCATACGCGTCTCCAGTAGTTATATTTCGGAAACCTGACGAAACAAACCGGCTTTGCGTGGATTATAGAAACCTCAGTTGTTTGACCATATGCGATCTGGAGCCTATGACACCTTTGGTGGACATACAGTTGAAGATCTTGCTCGAGACCGATACTTTACGAAGATAGACTTGTCCAAAGGCTACTGGCAGTTTCCCGTGAAGACGGAAGATGTACACAAAACTGTGTTTGTGGTACACAATGGCACCTATGAGTTCCTCAGAATGCCATTTGGATTAGTCAACTCTGCAGCTACTTTGGTGAGAGGATTGAGAAAGTTACTGGAGAGATTGGAGTATGCGAACCACTACATGGACGACATCGTCATTCACACACCTACGTGGAGAAACCACGTTGTCGCCCTCAGGGGAGTACTGAAGAGGATTACCCAAGCCCGCCTGACAATTAGACCTTCTAAATGTGTTGTTGGAGCACGCACACTGTCATTTATCGGCCACAAGATCAGACGTGGCCTCATTCACCCGAGCAAAGAAACGTCCTAAAAATTAGGAAGGCCAAGAGGCTTGGCACAAAGAAAGAACTGCGCGCATTTCTAGGACTATCAGGATTTTATAGAGAATACCTACCCAACCACGCAGCCATAGCAGTTCCTCTGACCGACTTAACAAAGAAAGGATTCCCAAACAAACTGGAATGGAAAGAAGTGCAGGAGAGGGCGTATTCGGCATTGAAGATGGCACTATCCGCTTGACCCATACTCATGTTGCCCGAACATGATAAGCATTTCTTCCTTTGAGTGGACACGTCAGATGTAGGAGTGGGAGCGATGTTGATGCAGGAGTACGGAGAAAACCATTTGCTGTAGCATATGCAAGTAAGAAACTCAGCGACCAAGAGAGAAGATTCTCTACCATTGAGAAAGAGTTTTTTTGCAGTTGTCTAGGGAATCAGAAAGTTTATGAGATTTATTTACGGAGTAGAATTCACTCTCTACATGGACCACCAACCGCTGGCATACTTGCATAGCACAAAACTCGAGAACAACAGGATTATGAGATGGGCCATGTATCTACAAAGTTACCGCTTCACGGTGCAGGCCATCAAAGTTTGGAGAATGTTGGGGCCAACTTCCTCAGTAGGGTGTGCTAACGGCAACCGACTGAGACGTGTTTGAGTTGCAAGAACGACGGAGGAGTTTCTTTTCAAATGGGGGAGATATCTCACGTCATGTTACCTCTCTCTATATATAGATGGAGTTTGGGCGGGACTAGGGATTTAGGGGAGGAGCTAAAGATATATTTAGAAGCGATCAATTGGAGTTGCAGTTGCCGGTCAGCTAGAGTGTGAGCAAGAGTGAGAGGAGCAGAGAGAGGAAGAATCAAGCAGAGAAAGTTCCGTGCGAACTATATAAGTACAACAGACAAAAGGGGCAGGGAGAATTGGTGCTTACCGTTATAATTATTAACTGTTATCTACGTGGTGTTGAAGAGCTTGTGTGCGTATGTACATGAGTGTATTCATATATAGTCTGTAATACTAATTTACTCATTCACCGCGAGTTGAACTACGTCGTCTTCCGTGCACGTCGAAGGCTCTTGGATTCTCGCGTGTGACAAATTATCCGACGTAAACCATCAGCTTCAGCCTCGGTGACATTTTTGACAATCTACGTCTTCACTTCTGTATGATCACTAGACTAAATACATGTCTTGATCAACTGCACCTGCGAATGAGGTAGAAAAGTCTCTGCTTTCTGATTTAGACATTACAGCTATGGAATAGCTAGTGCGTGTGTGTTGTGTTACTTTAGACATAACTGTTGCTGGGACTTGTAGGCTGGCAGTGCTAATAAACAGACTGTAGTGTATGTGTACTGTAATCTGATCCGTGTCAGTACCTATCGAGTGCAAGTTATGACAGTATCATCTTTGACTTGGCCAATCACATATATACAGAAGCAAGCTAGACTGCCCAGAAACAAATTATGCGGAACGTCCTACATGTATTGTTACCCCAAATGGGTTCCCAGGTGGCATGATTTACTCGCTAAAACTAATCCATCACTAGACAATGAGTAGTCTGTGCTTCCACTCCACTTGTATCTGTTCAGAGTGTGAATCAGGTGTCTTCAGCTTGAACAGCAGTCTCTTACCCTCAAGAAGCCGCACTAAAAATGGCTTCCTACGCGTCTCTACGCAAGCAAAGTCTCTCACAAGATGCACAAAATGGTAAGTAGTGAATTTACTTACAAACCCTAGTTAACGGCAAGATGATCCACGGTCCAGAAGCAGACCCAGAAATGTGGACTTTGTGTACAGCAAGATCGGCGAAAGGTGCGTGTTACCCTCGAGATTATGCATGCTCTAGAAGCTCCGCCCCAATATCGTCTATTGCAGACAGAAGAGAACCTACCGTCTGATGATTTTCATGTTGCCAGAATTGCTGACCGTACAAGAACAATGCCACCTTGTACGCACCCAACCACAAGAGAGTGCTTTTCTCTCTCATCGAATTCTTTTGTTCTGTAGGCATTAATGGCTAATATTCAAACACCACTGGCAGTTCCACTTTGTTTTACTTCTGTGCTTCAATGGTGGTGCAATAGTGAAAGCAACACGATCGACGACAGCGTCGATTGCCTTCAATGTCAAAGAATTTCTTAAAACACTGATTCTTTTGAATGTTGCCGGACGGAAATAGATCGCACGGAAAGGTCAGTCTCTAGACGGTCTGAAAGTATCACGACATTTCCATTATGCTTGAAGCGACAGAAACAGCAGAGAGACCATTCCGGGAACGTGATTGCGTCAGTAAGGCTCACGTGATCTGATTGCACACCAAAGAATGCTTGACTTGGTGGACAAAATTCTTGAAATGGCTCCTTCAGTTTTTAAGCTGCTAAAGGGCTAAAGCCTGCTTCATAATATAACACTGACGCTAAACTTCAAAGACATCGTCTCAACAGAGAGGCTGCATGTTTTGACGTTGGTGCTGATGCTGACATTGGAGTATGATTCGTTTTTATTTTAGCATCAGCGTCAATGCAGCGTCAGCATTATGTTGTGAACCAGGCTTAATTGGCAGTTGTTCCTCTTGTCAGTGAGTTGTTGTTCTGTGATAGTCTCAATGGTTCAAGTATGTGGGCAAAGCCCGCCATGGGTGTGTAGATGGTAGTTGGCATCCACATAAACAAATTTAATTCTGAGATTGATTGCAGTGACTATATATAACACGGAATAGCTGTACATTAGATGACAGAGGTGTTATTTCCTGGCTTAAAATGCAGTGACCTACAAATGGAACTTTTGCTATGCAAAATGCCCACTTTTCCACATTGACTGCCAAGTTATAGCGAGATAGCCATCAGAAGACTTCAGCCAAGCGTTCATTATATGTGTTTCTGTTTGGACCATGCACCACGATATTGTCCAAGTAAACAGCTATTTTGGTGTCAGACAACACAGAAACCATCATTTTTTGACATGCACTTGGTGTAGATGCTAACTGAGAGAGCATTCTCCAAAACTGAAAAATATCTATGTCATAATGTGTGTGACAAATGGCGCGAGATATCGACTGTTTTTAGCATGTGACAATTGCCAGTAGCCTTGTTTAAAGTCTAGCTTTGTGGCCTCGTGAAATTCTGAAGTGATGTCATCTAATGTCAAGAATGGCTGTTTTCCTAATATCACAGCCCAATTCACCACTTGCAAATCTACATGCAAACAAATTTCTCCTGACCGCTCTCAAACCACTACTATGATAGACATTCACAATGGACAAATGAATTCTCTTGATAATACTTGCTTCTTCTAGACAACACAACTCCAGACATTGCAACTGCAGTGACACTTCCTCCCTGACTGATAATGGTATTCTTTGTAATGTCATCCTTTGTAATGACTGCACCATTGGTGGCACTTCCAGCGTAGTAAAACTCTCATCTTACCTATCTTATGAATGCCAATGGTCTGAATCACTACGCCAGACTACTCCCAGGCAATTCAATACCACTATCCATCTGTTTTGCCACTGACTGGTAATGATGTTACCACTCTTCATTGTTTATAGCACCATATCTATTTCTCAACTTTTTGGATTGAGACATATTTGAAATTTAATGGCTGACAAAGCAGATCTAAACTCATGAGATCGACAACACCCTTCTCAGCTACATAAAATTAAGACTTAACAAAAAGGAACATACGTTGAACTGTGCATGGTAAAGATGAGTGGAGCACTCATTGAAATTGTGCATATTATGCTAAAGAACACAGAAATAGGATGCACACATTATGTTCTACAACAGACAAATGGTTTTTGTTCTTGGTATGAAGACTTCAAGAGACATGGGACTTGTGTTGTTGTTACAGCAGCAGTTTGACTACTCTTTCTCACATTTTAGGAAAATAGCAGTTAGATTATTTGTGCACATTTTTTTGCCATTTCGCATTTTCAGACAGCTTGCTGCTCAATGACAAATGTTTATTGTAATCTTTTAATCTTGAGTAATGTGATTTGAGAATAGGTGGGATGCAAGCAATATCATGATAGTATTGATAGCTATGGAGGTGCTCGATGCTACAGGTACAGTAGTGTGGGTCTCAATTATATCTTATGGCATTGGATACCACTGCAATATTGCTTGCATTCCACTCATTCCCAGATCATGTATTACAGAAAGAGACTGAAGAAATGATATGTTACTGAATAGCAAGCTGTACTACGATGCAAACTGGTATGGGTGTGCTTACTAGTACAGTAGAACCTCGCTAGTCCATACAGCCCCGTGCCAAGCTTCGTTTGGTTTAGTGAATTGTTCAGATTATTAATTAATTAAAAATGCCAAAACACGTAACCTTGGAGGTCCAGACTTTGCCTCGGACATCCAGACCACTAGTGCATTTACATATATCTACACACATGTCATGTTTGTGGTAAAGGACACTGCTGCAATGACTACATGTACTTCTAAATGATGTGACAGTCAGGATTTATAATAGCTAGATACGCGCATTGGCTGAAAACTAGATAACCGCAGGCTGCCCAATAGGATCTGGGTACACAAGGCAGAGCGCCAAAGGTAATTTGGATTAGCGAGGATTCGGATCAGCGAGGTCCGGATTAGCGAGGTTCTACTGTACTAGTACTGTAGAGAATCTAAACAAGTTGTTATCAATTTTCTAAAAAATTTTGAGTACAGGTACCTAGTAGTTAAACTGCCAAGGCGACTGAGAGCATGATTTAGATGTCTATTTGTACTAGGAATAAAGGCTGTTTTCACAGCACATGGTGCATCTTATGTAGTTTTTCTGTATTGGTTTGGCACAACTCAATTGAAATTGCAGTGTAATTTCATTGGTGTGTGTGTGTGTGTGTGTGTGTGTGTGTGTGTGTGTGTGTGTGTGTGTGTGTGTGTGTGTGTGTGTGTGTGTCCCCGTCCATTCTGACATGTGCATTAATTATGAGCATCTAACTTTGTAGGGGAAGTTCAAGAAACGTATCAGTGACAATCTGACAATAGTACTAATCCCTTTTGCACAGTATGCAAATTAATTTAATTTTGCTTAGGCCACACCAAGAAATTCGTGTCTAGGATTGCAAATATTGTTTTTATTATCGGGTTGTCTTAGCATGCACTAATCATTCTATGTTTGAGCACTGCTATGACAGATAAAATCGAATTTCAAGCAATTTAAAGCAATGAACAGTTGAAATATTGAAAAGTTGAAAGTTGAGCAAATTTTTCAAAACCCCAAACAGTGATGTTTTAGTGTGTGTCTCACAGTCATGTATCGCTTACCAGGCCTATATCTTGGAATCTCTGTAATATCCGGGTTGTAGAGTGTAAGTTAGACTATGACAGGGGAAGAAATCTGCGTGGACTGCTGGCAATGTTTGATCTGTCTCGCACCACAGTTTTTGACACATGTGTTGAATGCCACGGAAACAACTTTTCAACAGCTCTTGCAAGAATCAGTTTGCTATAATCAAAGACCCCTCTTGAGCTACGCTTTCTTTCTGGGGCGACTTGTCAGGTTTCACCAATTGGAAAGTCAGAGTAGAAGACAGTGCAGGTATTCGACTATGTAGCATTGAGCGCTTTGTTTGGATGCAAGTTTGTGAAGTGAGCCATTTGAGCTTGACATGAAGCGGCGGTGTACATGTGCATGTGTAAATGCCTTCGATGTTCTAATGAGTAGCACTAGGAAAACGGATGCTTTACCAGATCTTTATTCAATGAAAAACAGCTAAGACGAGGTATTCAATGGTGTTCTACAGCATTTGAAGATATTGAAGACGTACAGCTGGTCAGTTGATACCTTTTTGGTTTTAAGGGCATATTAACTAAGGGCCAAGACACTGCGGAGGACCAATGCCCATCACTGCTATCTCGGGCAGAAAAGAAGACTACTGCAGGTCTTCCTGGCATGTTTTTTGTCAATGATGTGACAATCCATGTGGGATTTTTTCCAAGAGATGCCTGTCAAAGGATGAAGAGACTGCATTGGCTATTCTGAAGGACTCTGTAGAGTTTACCTGTGGCTTTCCATTGACGACTCAAGGTAGCCCTCTGCACGACGAAGTGTTTGTGTCAGCAGCAATCTGCTGCAGCGTTGTTGAGTTTGCTTATTATGCTTTTTGTCTTCAACTTCCTCTAGTTTGTTGTCATTCCGGTAGTCCAGATGCAGCACCTAGCCAGGAACAGCTGAAGAACGAAGTTGTCCTACGTTATCCTTCTGGTGCGTGCTAACGTTACCTGCACTTTCAAGCCAGCTGTTGTGCGTCAGCCCCGAAAGTGAATTGTAATCTGACTCTGTTGTTGTTGCATCACAGCCTTTCTGTCTTGGAACTTGCTGTAGTGTTACGATGGCACATCTTACTGGTAGCAATTTAGTTGTTTTAACATGCTTTAGTTAGGTAGAAAAAATATTTTAGGGGAAAATTTTTATGATCGACCAACCAAATATCTATGAGATGCCGACCTGAAACAAAAAAATTTATTGTGTGGCCTTAATGCAAATTTAATTATTTTACAATGTACTTGGCTTTAGCACTTTGATAGCTAAAAAACTGGACAGCATTAACAATCACTGAACTAACTTATATGCTGCATAAACTGCACATGTCACAAACGTATGCCATGAGCTCTTCTGCTAGTCTATTGATGCAAGATCAGATGTTGAAGCCAGTGCAGAGTGAGACTCAAACAAGTTGTCACTGTGGTATTACCTGCACAGAACAGATATGCAAGACTTGCATGACTCACTTGCTTTTGATCTTGTGTCCACTTTCACTTTCACTCTGTTTGGTAGACTAGGGTGTATGTTCAGGTAAGTAAATATAGCCTTACCATTGTCTCTGGATGTATTGGAGCAGCCTATACTAATATTATGTTTGACGTTTCATCACTCATGTCTTTGGTGTCCAATTTTGCTTAGGTTTACTAAATTGCTTTCTTTATCAACGTAGCAAAGGGAGCTGGTTTCAAACCTGCAAACGTAGTAATGTCTAATGACTCGCCCTGTAATCTGGAGGGATTGTGAGTTCTACTACTGCTTTGTTCGGTTTGTGACTACCACAACAATTATGTTCATGTGATGTTTTTATGTTTTCATATTTTATATGTGCAGTGGTGTTTGTTACGGGTACTGTCAGTGGGAGGAGCTACACGGGCATTTTGTGACAATGACTGATGTCAGTGCATAATGACTGGGTAGCGCATGGTTTTATTGGTAGTATAAATGTAGTTGTGAGAGAACATTGAGTTAGTCTGTGCGAGTTGAGTGGAGAGACGAATAGATGCACTGAAGTTATTAGTTATTCTTTAATTAATCGACTGTTGAGTTCTCAGTAATCTCTCCAGTGTCAGGGCACGTCACTATTCTGAAGCACAACCTGAAACCGACTGGCTGTGTGCTAACTTTTCATTTGCACACAACAGTGCTCATACCTAGTGGACACCCTAGTAAAATTTGTTTACAGGACAAGTCTGAAATTCTTAAGTTGCGTTGTAGCTTTCTTTTAACAATCTGAGGCTGATATATGTTGCAGTTCATATCTTTAGATCACCATTGACGTATGTTGGCCTTCAATCAGATGTGGAGGAACTGAACGGCTAGGTACTCAGTGTGAGCATGATGGTTACCATAGCAACATATGTCTTCCTTCAGCTTAGTAACCTCTGAGTGACTTTAGTTAGTAGCTAGCAGTACTTGTGGTGTTCACATACATAAAAGACTTGCGGCAGACCTATTTCAGACGCCATACATCTGTCGGTAAAACCAACATTGTAGCCATTGCCTGGGAGTCCCAAACGAACACTGGCAAATTACATGCATTTGCTCACAGGAAATTTTTTTTGTTTAGAGTGAACACAGATTTAACTCTTATTTCTTGCTTTTGGAAAGACGACAGGCACTTCATTCTTGTGGTTAAAAACTTGATGGAATTGGAAACATTCGCTGAAGAATAGGCTAACTGTTTTAAACAGATGCCAAAAATATAGCTATTGCTTGGTTGATGTAGAAACAAAAGGTGTAGGTATGAAATACTAATAAAGGGTTTACATACTTTTGTAAACGAGGTTAATTGCTTAAACTTGATTTTCCTTCATTACCATTAGAACAATTTAACCGGTAACTTTCATATTATTTTCCTAGAGTGTAAGGTGTTTGGAAATTCTTTGAGCTTAATGAAATCCTAAGTATTTCTTTCTGAGCTTCCAATCTCAGCATTTGATGGATTTTACTAGGAAGTTCACTTACTTATGAGCAACATTATACAAGAGAGCTTCCTCCCACAGCTAAAATTCAAGACAGACGTTTGGAGGATAATGTGATGTGCTTGACATTGTTTATTGTTAATGCACAATTTTCACTTTGAATTGGAGAACCTTGCTCTTGTTGTCATTGTTCAATGGCATGTGGCAGAAACCAGAAGATTAAGTTTGGCTTTGATCAGAAGTAAAAAGATTCACAATTTTAATGCTAAGATACTGTAAAAACTTTCAAAAAATCTCAGGCGACCACACAGTACATGAGAAAGAATGCATTGAAAGAGAAATCTCATATCATTCCTTTAATTAAGCATATAATGTTTCATAGTTGTGGTTTGTGTAGTTGAATTTTGAAGTGAATGATTTTTTAGGAACGTATCCAATCAAGCCATGTCTCCCTGCTGTTGGTGGCAATGAAGGTGTCTTTGAAGTGATAGAAATTGGCAGCAACTGCAACAGATTCAAACCAGGCGATCGTGCTTTGCCAGCCCAAGCTGGATGGGGTAAGTTTATAGCTGATTGCGAAAGGGCAATGTTTTCCACACTACTCGTTTGTTGTAGTTTTACTTTATCTAAATTTGATTACATATATTCAACAAGTTTCTGTACTGGTTTAATAATTATCAGGCTTCTTGATACAGTGTGGTAGTGAGGCACTGTGCCATGCTCAAGCATGAAGGCACCACATACTGAAATGCATGTCATACTGTAACACGTAACTGTAACCTCTTGTGAACATAGCTCTGCGTAGGGGGCTGATTGTCCGTCTTATCTAAATGTACAAAGAAAGGTTTGACTAGTACGATTCTCTACAAGCTGCTTTATGTGGGGCACTCTAAGAAAAGAGTATGTCACTGTTAAGAGCTTTGCTGTCTTTTTTTTTCTTTGCATGCATACTTTGGCACACGTAGTGTCCCATACCTCCAAAACTTAGCAAGAATTTGGATTACTAGCTGCTCATAATTTAGACAAGCTTGGCAGCATTGTTGAGTAAACAGTTCATTTGCAATATGTTTCAGACAACGCTATGACAGTTTAAGGTTTTGTAGAGACTTTGACTTGGCATTCTATTGAAGAATTTGTACTAACACGTAAGAATTAATGCTTCGTGACTTTAGCGTATAACTTAGACAACAGTTGCATGCTGTTTGTTGATTAGAACTTGCAGTAAATTCCTTACACCTAATCTTCTATCTATATATAATTGCGCTAACGCCACTTTTGTTTGTCCATACGCACGCCAGGGTCCGGACGGCCAGGTGGATCGGCGTGCCGACGGTGGCTACTTTCGAAGAGCGACTGGCGTTTTTCCTGGTGGCCCTGTACTTTGCTTTGTGCTGGCATTCGTCTGTAGGCCATGATGTCACCGAATAGTTTGTTCCCAAATGCGCTTGCAATCCACTGGAATTCTGCACTCGTCCTTTGGCATGTGGTTGTTTCTCACTTTGGAATAGCAACTGCTGTTGTTTATGGTGATCTGTGTCCTGTGCACCTTGGGCGGTCCTCTGTAGTTTGTAATGTCATTGTAAGGCTGTTCACTGTGGTGTCACCTATTGTGACGTCGTGCATGCCAATTCGGTCGAGGTGGACAGTGAAGGTGTCATCATCTTTCAGAGTTCTCTTGGGACTGCGATTTCTTGTCGATTAAACCCGCCTCCACTCATGCATGAATTTAGTCTCTAGAATTGACACATGAATCTTCACCAAATTTAGAATGCCCAGTCCTGACCTTGGATGGTTAGCTGGAGCGTGCTGTTTATTATCGGTGATGTCGATAAAAGAGCAAGATATTTTCGAGTATGTCCAGATCTTTAAGAATACTGTTGCCTTTATTTGCTTGTGTATGCATGCACGTCAAATAGCTGGTATGTTAGCGACACCTGTTTCCTGCAACAGCAGCAACGTCTTTCCAAAATAAAGATGTATAATGGGACTATCGAAATAGCTTCAAGTTAATTAAGATGTGACTCGGTCACATCTATACAAGTTACAAATTATCGGGGAGTTTGTATTGTCTCTATAGCTACTCGCCTCAGAGTGACGTAATGAAACCTGCAGGGACAGGGGAGACTGGCTTGAGTCTAGGAAATTTGTGTTAATTTGACGTTATACAGTAATGTTGAAATAGCTGTAATTTAGTCATACCTAGGCAAATGGGTTATCTGGGAATTTGTGTTAATTAGCTTAATTAATTTTCTCTTATGTTTTTTCAACCAATAATGAGAGTGTATATGTGGAAATTTGTGTTAATAATAACTTAGTTAATTTGCCCAGACAACAAAAAGCAAAGGGTACTCAGCTAGTAGAAGATACAAGGACAGGGATATGTTTGGTTGTCTTGCATACGCATGCTCTGGTGTAATATGCATGAGTACTTGTAAATGTTCTGTTTTTATGGTGTTTTAAAGTGTTTTGTGCATATGGTCTGATTGGTTGGGAGTGAATTGTGCACAGAATAAATTATAACAAAGGCTTTGAAGATTGGGACACCTGGCACACTTATTGAATGGTTTTGTAATGTTGAAGCAAAAGTGAAACCTGATTTAACATCTCAGGTCAATCTATACCTTTGTAAGGACGTTGCGTATTCATCAGCGTTGGTTTGTTGGTTGGTTTGTGGCTTGTTTGTTTGTTTGTTTTTAAGCAAGATTACTCAACATGTGGATGGATTTTGATGAAATTTGGCAGACTGGTAGAACTTGATAGAACTTTTATAGAGGAACAATCGATTAGTTTAGGGATTAATTTGGATCTAGGTCCTCTCTCCACATGAGACTTTTTGACAGTAAAAGTGTACCTGATGACTAAGACTGGTATACATGTATATTAGAAGTAAAATTTAAACTAAAATTTAGTTTAAATTTTAAATAAACTAAAATTTAGTTTAAATTTTAAATAAACTAAAATTTAGTCAATTTAGAATATCTTGAAGAATTACATGATGTAAACAACAATTACCACTAGCTTTTGAGAACATTAATCTAATTAAAGAGACTGATGACATGCTATCATCTCAAATGCATGGAAGAAGTTAGATTATCACTTATTCATAAATACCATGGATGGCTACATTGTCCTTGTCTATCTCATTGAGTTAAGCTTCATCAGCGAGACAGCATAATGGAAGACATAAATGAATAGAATGTTAAAGTGCTAATTAGTCTCATTATCTCAGTTTACCAAGAATAGACAGCAATAGAGGGAAATTGGCAAAGAAGGAATTAGATCAATTATGGCATATTAGTGATGACTGAAGATAAATAAAGTAGAGGAAATTCTTAGATCAAAGGGATAACGTAACAGGCTAAGCTCTATGAACTAGCAACCATTACAGTGTATTAATTGTGGGCAAACCTTCAACTCACAGCCTGGATCGACAGTTTAGGCACAACTCTGATAAAGGAAATTTTATCCTACAGAAGCAAAATGGGCAAGGGCAGGAGTCAAATGAGACATTTGTGGGTTCTTGTTCAGAAGACAAGTGAGACATAAATATTGACCATATTCTTGGATAGTTGCTTCTTTTTTTTTGTCGATTATCGCTTTTCTTTGTTTTGCCATCATCAGTATAAATGGGCTCATGAAGGTTAATGAGGCATGGGTTTATTGGGAGTACATGGGTTCTACAGTATGGCCTGATTTGCTGTATGTTACACTATCTTTGTTGGGACATGTTGAAAGTTACAATGGACCATTTCAGTTTTCACTTAGCATTTAGAATTATTTTGTAATGCATTTGTTTCAATAATATTTGCTTCTTATTTTTAATTTTGAAATGTTTCATTTGAAATGTCTTCATTGAAATATTTTATTTTGTATTACAAAAATTTTATATCTTAATGCAAATCAGTATGTTGTTTTTTCTGAACTTACAAGGCATGCAGATGACTTTGTTTGTTCATATCTTTGAATTCTGGGTTAATTTGTTTTAAGCATGCGACATTGCAGGAAGCTGATTTGCAATACTACAACTTGTCTCAATATCTAGGCTACTTGCAACAGCCTTTACATCTCTTGGGTGACGCAGCAGCTGAATTCTTCTAGTGACCTCATACTCATAGCTAGGTGGTAAAGTATTGTGCACCGGGCAGCTTGAAGTTGACTATATGTTGTAGTTTTACTAAATGTTGTTTCTTTGTTCTCAAAAACTATACTATGATGCAAGTAAACAAAACTATCAAATCTTGTATAATATTGTTTTATCTGCATTATAATGGCAGTAATAAGAAGAAAATTGATAACACTTTTGTTGGTCTCTTCCAAGGACCAAGCTATACTTATGCTTTTGTGGTGCATGCTGTGAGTTGGGGAAAAATACAAAAATGTGCAATGCCTGTTGAATTACAAAGGAAAGGCACTGAAAATGAGATGAGTAGTTTTGAAATGCAAATTGAGAAATAATTAATCAGTTGTTTACAAAATCAGAAATGAATATCTATTAATTTTTAAATAGAAATAGGCCAATAGGAGCGAAGCAAAGTATTCTAACAAAATGCACTGGTTAGATTTTGTCAAACTATAACTTTATTAAGTAGACACGGAGCTGTGGCGTCACAAATGCTTGCATCATTACAGCAAACCCGCCTGTACACTGTCAAAACGCTTCCCAAAAAGCGCTCTCTGTCTGCTCTTTTGTAAAAGGCAAAGCGATGAAAGTTATCACTGCGACAGGAAAAAGATGACGAAGCTACTCGCCAGCTTGACTCACAGTTCCAGCGCATTGTCAATAGATCGCGAAAGCTACCACTAAAATTTTTTTCAGTTAATGAAAGAGTTGCTGATGAACACTGCGTCTTTCTCAACACGCGCTTACAACACATGCTTCATCAGTCCAACTCTTACGCACAAAGCCTAAAAATGGCCGTAAATCTGCTCGTGCAAAGAACGGGGTGATGAGCTAGTGACTAATACCAAGCAGAATGCAGAAGCAGTGGCTTGACCAAATGTACTATTAGCACTCATGGAGTCATCGATACATACTCATAGGATTAATGTACCAAGTCTTTTTACAGCAAGCATATCATTGTGCATGCGTGCATCAAATAAATTTTCTTTTTGGTCAAACTCAAACTGGACCCACGAATTCGAACATTAAGAAATTTGAAAGGCCACTGACAAGCAAAATTGAAAATTATTTTTAAATTTTGTGATAGTTCGAAAGGTGTGCATACCCCAAAAATAATTTTAGATTTCAAAGTCCATTTTTCTATGAAAAAATAGTGTGTAGTGTGCTTCTGGTTTGTTGCATCCGGTTTAGAGCAGCAGATTCAGGGTGAGTACATACGACATAAAAGTGAGAATGGATGTCGAATTTGCACAAACGTTTGATGTCTAGCTCAAGCAGTGAACGCGACAGAGCAAGCAGCTCTAATGACAAAGATAGCAGATGATCTCAAGAAAGCTTTGTTGCAATCGTACTCTTTACAAGGTAGGATCAGCAGTGAGAAAACGCCATTTTTACGGCTCCAACAATCTCCAGAATTTGCTGTTTCGTGACGGCTTGAAATGGTCTGTGTGCATAGAACCTTCAGTATCGTATGGAGAAGATTCTGGTGATGTGGAAAATAGCTTGTAAGACAATCCAAGTGAAACTGTAGAACAGGTAGAGCTGTATATGTTTGAGCCTGTCACCAGTGAGACACCATCACTGGCAGAACCGAAAGATGACCAAAACGAACGACTACTTAATTTGTCGTGGTATTAAATTGGTTTAGGCTGATATTAAAGGTAAGTCATGTAGCAGAAGTTTGTTTAGGTGTAGTGTGGTGTTATGAGCTCTGCTCATGAGTGCGAGTATTGCCAGGACATACTTGGAGTAATTGACAAAATAGGGGAACTTAAGGAGCTGGTCAGGTGTATCACTGAACACCCAGGATTCTCTAGCATCTGCCTAGATGTGTGGGTTCTGCAGACTGCTTATACCAATATCAGCAGGAGTATGGCATTTAAACTGTTCATGCACGAATTTATGAGTCAGTGTAGAAACAATTATAACAACAATTCTGATTTCAATAATATATTTCTGTACTACACATGAGATACAGACATACTTCTTACTGTCAATTAGCAGGATGGCATTGGGGACAGTGGGAGAAACGTATGTATTATACTTTCTGCCTTTGCAGTTACAAAGATTAGAGAGACTTTCCTTCACCAAAATACACAGGGTTTCACTACCCACTATTGTAGCTGTGCATGTGCTCAGCATTAGAAAGATCTCTTACTGTAATAGAAATCTAGTTTGATGTTGCACAACTGCTTTTTTTCTGAATGATAAAAGCTGCTGAAGGGTGGATGTAGTGCATCAGTTGGTCTTTGAGCATTGTCAGATGGATTGTTATAACTTTTAATAATTGACGAAAGTGGTCTTGGATGTATCTTGTGATCAATAATGTATGAACAAGACATCCTACTTTGTACTTATGAGGCATTCCCATATGAGGCATCAACAGCAACTTTCCTTATGATGTAGTCTCCTTTCTTATACTTTTGGTATATGAGAACATGTCTGTTTGATCCATGCTTTGTTGTTGCTTGTTTTCCTGTTGTTGTTCTCGTTGTAATGCTGTGCTGACAGGTAGAGTCTACATTAGAACAGAAAATAACTGCATAATCTATGCCTTGATCATATGTCAGCATGCATTAGAGTAGAATAATAGTGAATATGGACTGCCACCTTTTGATAGGAAATGGTAATGCATTTTAGTGCAGCTATACAAGATTTGCTTACTCAGTAGCACAAGTTTGTAGCTACATTGATATGCTCCAATTATTATAAACAAGCAAAGAAACCATCTCTATAATATTTGCAACAGTCTTAATACTGACCTTTAAAATTGTGTTTGGATAATAATGATGACATTAAAATCAATACTTAGACTTGCAAACTGTAATGCCTACTTGGTTTGAACCGTTTCTTTCTTCGTTCTAGACTATCAAGAGGGCCATGTTCGCATGACGGAAATATCTCCCCATGTCCATCGCGAACGTTATGAATGTGGTTAAAAACCGACAACCACGTTTCTTTTATTTCTTTGCCATTTCCACTTGGGGTTGCATGGCACCGTGTGCCACACCAATAAAGATGGTTTACTACTTTACTACTACATCCATTCATGTGCAAGTTTACTTTTCTTTTCTTTTCTTTTGACAAAATCTCATTTTTTAAAATGCTGTATACAAATTGAATGAGTTTTTGCACAGACAAAGATGTCTAGTAATACAAGTACACAAACCTTTGGCAAGATGCCAAACATCATAGCGATGATCTGTGGGAAGAAGATTTTTTCTAACTCATTTGGCAATTTGTCGGTGGCGAGCAGTCACTAGTAGTCCAGCTTCAAACTCCCGTTTGTGCAGAAAGTTGATAACTCGAATTAGCCCTTGATTCTTCATATGATAACTCCCTTTCACATCATTGCTCAATGAGTACAGGCATGGATATAACCATGCACAAAATACAGTGCGTCCATTCTAACATACATGCAAGTACATACATAATATTTTACACAAACAAATTATGAACGTTATCAGTATTTCCCATACCTGCACTAGCTGAGCATCAATTACTGTATATTTATGCAGCTCCATTACTGTGTAGGACACTTTTTTGCTCGGCAAGCACAGTAGACTGTTGGTGCTCCCAAACAGAACAAAGTGTTGGGTGCAGACTGATGACGGAAAAAAGTTTGTGTAGAAACGGATGCACAACCGAGAAACTCCAATACACATAGTGTCTTGGATGTTGAAGCACCAGCAAACAAAATAGATGCAGAGACAATGATGTTGCCAGCAGGTGCATTTCTCACAATGGTTGACTTTCCCACTCATGATTGCATGTGTCCACACTGACAATGTTGTTTAATGTGTAGAAAGGATCTTATGGTTGTTTTAGTTATGTTGGTTGCGGGACTGTTTCAGTTTTTACATTTCGTGAACAAAGTGAGTAGTGCATCTTCAAACACAAAGTACTTTTTCTGCAAATGAAGAGGTAGCTACTTGTTTTTTGACAATCTAGATTATGTTTATGGACACATTCATGACTAAAAACGGTAGTGACCATCCCCAGAATAGTAGTGTAACTAAACGTACCAAACAGGCCTCCCATGATCAGTTTAGCTTCAGTCTCAATTCTGTTTCTATTTCTGTCAACTTCTGTCTCACATTAAGTCGATTGACTTGCAGTGTCACGTTGCGCTAATGTCACTGTCATTGTAACTACCTGATGGAGCAGCTGTGCCCAAAGTTCCCAAGATCACCGGAACCACTAATGTTCGGCAATGCCACATGCGGCTTATCTCCACTCGCAAGTCGCAGTACTTTGCCAACTTCTCAGCATGTTTCCTGCCAATGTTGCCATCAGCAAAACAGCTGATATCATTATTATGTGTCGCTGTGCCCCTCCATGATGGGCAAGTGGGGTCTTTACCCCAACTGGGTGCCCACCAACCCAGCAGGTGAGCCGAGAAGGGTGCATGTTTTTTGTGTAGTCCACACGGCGATCAATAACTAGCCAATTCAATATAGATTGCAGGCATTACGGTGACCGCAAACATCAGGACAGCATGCCTAGTGTATATCAATGACCACCAGGAAAGCACTGAATGTCACCGTCATCGTTCACCAGACCACAGAAACTCCCCAACGACTGAAATGAGTCATAGTCTCATGGATAAAGCTAGAGAAACATGAGAAAGAAAGACAGACAAGTTTCATAATTTACTGTCGTCACTGGGGTTTGAACCCCCAAACCATGGAGTGGTAGTCGTTTCCGCCAATCACTAAGCCATTGTCGTGCTCAACCAGATCAGTCTGGTGTGTAAAGTCTATTACAAATACCAGAAGCAAACCCTGCTTCAGAAGTGCTTAGACCATCATGGCTATCTAGAAAGAAGACATGACTTTACGAAGAATCCGAGTAGATCCCAGAGGCACTGATTTCTGTAAGTGCTACAGGTTGTGATGACCTGAATTATTGTCCAGCCACCGTGCAATACCTGCGTGCACTGTGCCCAAAGCTCCCAAGACCACCGGAACCACCAGTGTTTGACAATGCCACATGCGGCTTATCTCCTCATCGCAAGTCGCTGTCCTTCGCCAACTTCTCAGCATGTTTCCTGCCAATGTTGCCATCAGCAGGACAGCTGATATCAATAAGAAGACAAGTGTTTGTCTTCCTATTTGTGAGACAGCTGTTTGGACGATTGGCTTTGATCTTCCTTGCAGTGGGGATGGTGGTATCCCACATCATAGTAATGTCATTCGTCTCCACAAGCCTATCGGATGATGCCGATACCATCTGCTCTCCACTGGAACCCCAAAATGGCGACAAACATCCCAGTGAATGATGGATGCCACCTGATTGTGTCAATCAGTATAGTCCGTTGGTGCCAAAGCACTACAGCCTGCCACAATGTGGTCGACTGTTTCCAGGCCTACACTGCACATTCAGCAAGTAGGACTGACATCACGATGTAGAATCTTGCACTCATAGTACCGAGTTCGAAGAGGTTGGTCTTGAGCAGCAACAACCAGTCCCTCAGTTGCAGCAGGAAGATTCGCTGCCTTTAGCCATCCGTAGGTCTCTTTCATGTCCACAGGCGGTTGCTCAGTGAGACGACGATACTGCTCGCGCATAGGCTTTCCGCTCCAGGACTGCACACGAAGAGAACTGCAACACGTATGGTAATGTCTCGCATCTGTTTCAGGTGCTTGCTTGAAGCCACCTTCAACCGAGATGGATGCATTCCTGTGTAAGTTCTGCGACTTGTCGTTCGAAGCAAGACTCCTTCGCAGCTGTGCAGTAAACCGACAAGCCATGGGCTTGATCGAGTGTGAAGATTTTTGAGAGTCACACTCCCATATCATTTGTATGAAAGGATCAGAACTGTCAGCAAGGTAACAGTTCCGCCTCACAATACAAGATTGATATGTTGACTCAATCTGTTGTAACCCCCTACCCCCATCACTGCAAGGAGCATACAGTCGGTCAACGTCTGCAGCAGGATGATGAACACCGTGCAAAGGGAGGAGCTTTCTGGTTCGTCGATCGAGTTGCTACAGGTCCGTGCACCCCCAATGAATGACGCCAAAACCGTAAGTGAGGACCGGTATTGCAAACCCATTGATGGCTAGAATCTTGTTCCGACCATACAACTCAGTCCGGAGAACCACCTTCACTTTGCAGAAGTACTCATGATGGAGTCTCTCCCGCATCATTCTGTGCTGAATGCAGTTACTCTCATCTACACCCAAGTACTTGCAGACTTGACCCGGTTCCAGACAGTTGATGGTGTCCGTTTTTTCTACCGTCACTTCAGAGTTGTGTCCAGATAGCCTGCCATTGACAAAGTGTGCAACAGCACATTTGTCCAGACCAAACTTCATCTGGATGTCATCAGAGAAGGTACGAACCGTGTGCAACAACCCATCCAACTGATCAGAGTTTCTGCCATACAGCTTCAGATCATCCATATAAAGTAGATGACTGATAAGCTGACGTTTGGCAGTCTCACCATGCCCAGTGGTCATCCGGTAGCCGTAACCGGTTCTGTTCAGCTCCTTGCTCAGAGGATTGAGAGCCATACAGAAGAGAAGTGGAGAAAGTGAGTCAACTTGGAAAATACCCCTCCTGATCTGCATAAGCCTTGTCTTGATCGTACTGTTCCACAAGAAAACACCATCGATGTCCTTCAACTCTTCATCACACACGTGACAAGAACCCGCACAAGACTGGACTGATCTTATGCAGCTGAAGGCATTGGAGCAACCAACTGTGTGGCACGCTGTCATAGGCTTTCTGGTAGTCCACCCAAGCCATGCTCAAGCTCTTGTGCCTGGTCCTACAGTCTTCAGTAAGCAGCTTGTTGATCAACAGCTGATTCTTTGCACCAAAAGATCCCTGTCGACAACCCTTCTGCTCCGGAGCCATGAGGTTTCTCTGATCCAAATGCTCTGCAATCGTCTGCCTGATGACTGAGGTGAGGGTCTTATAGAAGACAGACAGACACGTGATAGGCTGGTAATTTTTGGCCTGGTCAGTCTTGTCATTCTTAGGAATCAGAGTAGTTATTCCTTGAGACAACCAGTCAGGTACAGAGTCTGGATTCTGAACCAGCAGGTTGTAGTTGCGAGTCAGATCAGTGTGAAGACACGTGATACGCTTGACCCAGAAACCATAAACCTTGTCTGGACCAGGAGACTTCCAGTTCCCCATCCTTTTGAGACACGATGTGACCTCATTGTCTGAGATAGGTAACCACTGCTGCTCATCTTTCCGGTGCGTCTCGCCATCGGTTTGACGTCTCAGCCAGAAGGCAGACTCATTGTGATGTACCTCAGTTTCTAGGATACCACCCCAATACTGTTCGATCTCAGACTCGGATGGCGGGGAAGTGACCTGGATAGTCTGGTTATCCAGCTCTCTGTAAAACCATCCAGCATCTCGTTGAAACAAACCATTCTGGCAAAGTCTCTTACGATTCTTCTCCAGCCTCCTGGTTCGCTCGACCTTGGACTTAAGTTCCATTTTCAATCGATTGATGGAGACCTCACAACTCTCCGAACAGGAAATGCCCAACCGATGCCGAAGAAGTCGGAGTTCATGTAACATACGAATGCCCGATGAACCCTTTCTAACCTCCAGCAACAGTGAGATCGCACGTCGAAGTGTGAGAATCTCCATTATAATTATTATTTATTATAATAATAATTATTATTATTATGATTACATTTGTAGGTTGCATACATAGCACGTATATAATTGCATGGCTAGTTTAGTATAATCAATTAAATTCTTTACTATATTATATGTACGCTTCTGTAAAGTCTAAATACAACCTACTCTCTCACTTTTTTCATATGCCAATCTCTTTTTGTGGTTCCATCTCCTTGGCCATCGCACTGTCTTGATCATTGATTGACCTCGTGAGCTGAGTAGGCATGGCATTTGGCTTCAATTTCTGTGCCCGGTAGCCTAGGCTAAACTACTCATACAATGCTGGATGATCTTCAAAGCAGTGTACTTGGAAATGATGGCTGTATAAGACCGAAGAATCAATTGTGTCTTACCAGCAATCTCTCGTTCTTTTTGACTTGTTCCACCCACTTTTTTCTTTTCTGAGTCTTTCAGAAACTGAAAGAGCCTCACATCACTATTCACTGTATTATCACACCCAGCTACGCATTGCCTAACCATTATAACTGTATAACACGCTCGAGTTTTGTGTGTCACTTTGCACTAACTCGACATTCGTTCTACTTTTATGTCATGTGTACACACCCTGAATCTGCTGCTCTAAACCGGAAGCACATTACGACGTTATTTTTTCATAGAAAACTTGACTTTAAAAATTTAATATTACTCTTGGGTATGTACACTTTTAGAACTATCATAAAAGAATTTTAAAACAATTTTTGATTTTTACATGTCAGTGGCCCTTTAATTGGTGTGGCCTAGTGATAGGCAGTACTGTGACTGGTGACATGGTTGCAAAATGTTGCAAGATGAGTGCTGCCTGTTGTAGTGATTTATGATTAGCAAGTGTTACCATGATGTTTTGCTAACCCGAAGTGGAGCCTCTGGTTACGGTAGTGAGTTCCAACAACCGACCGGACGACCAACGAACCATTAGGCAGATGTGGTCGGTATAATTGTCATGAGAGTAGATGTTGGCAATTGTCCTAGTATAATTAGCATAGTTCTGGTACATTGCATTGTTCTGGTCATGTGATATTGATGTGTGAGTACGCATGTTGGTCCACCACGTAAAAATGGCAAAGATGGTCTAGCGTCGCGTAAATATAGTGGCACTGTGCATCAGTTGCATTTTCTGTAACCTAAGAGCTAGCAGCTGAGGGTTGAGCATTTTAGTGCTCTTTCATTGGTTTAGTCATCTGTTTAAGATGAAAGAAGAAATTTTGCAAGAGAAAATTTTTGCTATATTTTGCGATTGCAGCTCATTGCACAATTAAATTTTGCACATTATGGTTTTCTTGCTGTAATTATGCTGTAAATATACTGTAAGTAGTAGTTGGCTCAGTCCTGTGAGCGCACAAATTAATTCCGCACTAATAATAATGTTCCCCGAAATCGCAAGATTTTTGTCCTTCAAAATTTTCTGTTTCAAGGTATACACATATGCATACATTGTTAAATTCTTTGCCAAGTAATGCACAATTGGCTTTGTATTTCTATCATTTGTTTTAATGTAACAGATAATTAAGTTTTCTTTCCTACAGGTACTTGGCGCTGTTATGCTTCTTGTTCTGAAGAAGATCTCCAGCTAGTTCCTTCTGACATTCCTGTTGTTGCTGCTGCTACATTGACCGTAAACCCAAGCACAGCATATCGCATGCTTGAAGACTATAAGGAGTTATGTGAAGGCAAGAATTTTGTCAGCAGTACTAGTCAGTGAAATGTATTGATTAAATTCTAGCATGCGATGTTAAAGAGGAAATAATGTGACATTCTGAAGATAATGCTAACTGCCTAATTCTACTAGTTGTTGTTTGTTAATAGTGTTTTCTGAATGAAGATATTGATCTT
This sequence comes from Corticium candelabrum, assembly GCF_963422355.1. Lineage (NCBI taxonomy): Eukaryota > Metazoa > Porifera > Homoscleromorpha > Homosclerophorida > Plakinidae > Corticium > Corticium candelabrum. The sequence goes on from NC_085093.1 coordinate 7,544,917, forward strand.
CCAACTTGGGCATGTCATCCTGGACGAGATGATGTCTAAATAGCTAAGTTACTCGAACGTGGATGTTGCTGTACATTATTGCGATTGGTCCTAACAACAAGAAACAAAGATTGGAAGCATGATTTGTTTTTATCACTTGACTGTTAGGAACTATTATAGATCTACTGAAACAGTGGCTGGTGAAGTATCAATTCTTCATCACATGCAGTCCAAGTCTAACAAGCCTGCAGGATTTCTAGTCTGCTTCTACGTCTGCATCAAGTATAGTACAGTTTTAAAACCTTGAACTGTCCTCAGCATTGCGAAGCAGCACTATGACATTGCAGATGATGTATGGACAAAAAGTATGCTATTAGATGTAATGATCTCATCCACGCACACACCCTAATGTTGGAAGATCAATTTTCTTGTCCAGGGAGGGTCTTATTAACAAAAAAAAGGTAGAATCAGAGCGGTTAGTACTATCATCAGAATGTTTATTGTATTTCGTGGGAGTTTCTTTTGATGGGAGGTTTCTTCAAAATGTTCACTAGTTTGCAAATTCTATAATAAGAGGGTGCAACTTCTTCAGATTGCAATATGAGTAAGCACTTTCAGTGTTTGTCAAATTGGTAGCCCGAGTGCTCTGGACAACCACAAATATTGGATGTGCAACCAAAAATGCATCTGCAGATAGCTCGAGACAACTACGCAATGTTTGGGCAACATAGCTGTTCTTTGCTAAGATCCAATAGTTTCTGTTGTCAATAAAGCGTCATACTGTTTTTTTCTAAAGGTCTAGCTAGTCGTGATGTTCTATCGTCCTTTCTTTGTAATCAACAAGAGTGAAGGATGTGACTACTAATAGTGTCTATTGTTCTCAGTATCAATTATAATACTGGTCTTAGTAGGTCATGGGGCAACAAGTAACAACAACTTACGAGTGGCTTGTGATGTAAGCTTGTGGCAAGTAGCCTTAGCAGGTGGCATTCAATTATGAAAACGTCTACCCGGTGGCTTACTGCTGTCAACAGTTGCTGTCAGCAAGTATATTGCTTCTACTTTTCTAGATATTGATAAGTCATTGTAGAGGGCATGTAGATAAATCCTGTAGATAACATAAAACGTTTGATTTGTTCACAGTCACAAAACTGGTTTTTACTGTAAATACACTGTACAGCTAGCAAGGCAGCAAGGTCAGATTCCTAGAAGCTGACATGACTTCAAATTAATGGTTTCCTCTCTTGTGAGCTTAATGGTTTTCTCTCTTGTGAGCTTAATGGTTTTCTCTCTTGTGAGCTTAATGGTTGTGGTTAGTAAGTAGAGCAAGTATTGTAAGTTCCACAGCTGAAGCATAGTCCTTTATTTTAAGAGTGTTTGCCATTCTCTGCTCTTGATTGGTTTTCTTCTTCTTACTTGAGACTGTGTAACTAACATTACATTACAAGAAAGGCTCCTAGTAATTATCATCCACCAGATTACAATTATATAATAGGCAACCTGATATCACATGTAGACCCATATTGCTCCCTCATGTGGATGACTCAGACAAACAATGACTGTGACTCAACCATAATGACCAGTGTTCTCCCCAGAATATCTCAAAGGCGTGGTGGTGTAGGCGTGGCTGAATGGAATGCACTTGTGGGCGCGGTTGTTTCAAACGTGGGCGTGGTCATTTGAGTGGGATTTCCTGGCTTTGCGGTGCAGTGCTAGAGCAACATAGGGTGCTTGTATTTGGTCTCTAAAATGTTAGCTGTACAACATTTCTATGCGTGGACAGAGTACAACGCAAACAAGCTATCACTAAAATCTGCATACATGTTGAAACCTGCGTCTTCCAATAAATTCCAAGCCAATACAAATCACAAAATTGATTGTAATAGCTTTAGTTAGTAACTTAGCACTAGTAGACAAGTTCGCTAAGCAGTCGGTGACAATTTTTCATGCTGATATCGACGCTAGAAGTAGAGACGTGCACGTGCACAGCATATCGGCATGCTTGCTGAGATCTACAAGTTTTTCGAAACTGCGAATGTGTCTACACTAACCGGAGCAATGCTTTTGCTAACTTAGGCTTTTGGCCGATGCCGTGCAAGCGCATTTTGGCGTCTGTAATCAGTGCATTGTCTTACATCCTGTGTAGGATAACGCCTCCCAGATTGACTTTTGTAGGCCACTAGAAGAACGAGAAATTGGGCTATCACTTCAACAACACAATTCGACGCATTGATGTACTTTGTCTTGCGACTTTGTATTCTCTCAACGCATCAATAACGACTCCACGGCACAAACGGCTGCCGAGGGCGTGACTCATATATAAATTGGAATGTGGGCGAATGTGCCACCAAATGACGTCTGATCGGATTCGAAACAACGTCATAAGTATATTTTGGACTTAGCGATCTCTATGACGTTGCTTTTGGACTTTCCACTACAACAACAGGTGTTCCATTCATACAAGATCCCAAACCACTGGTCTCCCATTTCTTGCTTAGCACATAGATAGTAAGGCGTGGCGGTGCTAGCCAAGGGATGGCGGGAATGGGTGTGTTCTTGTAAAATTTAGCTAAGGCGTGGCGGGCTGCCACGTCTTGAGATGCCTGGGGAGAACACTGATGACTGTGACTCAACTGGATGATGACTGTGACTCAACCGGATGACTAGAGTCTATGGTATGCACTGAGTATGGGGCATGGAGAGATAATGATCCAGATGGTCTATGCCAAGTACACAATCTCTAGAAGAACACAGTTTCTAGCACTAGGATTAGAAGTAGTAGTTGTTACTGTTCAGCAAGCTCAACACGAATGTTAGTAGTGTGGTGTGGCTGATTTTTTGTTTTCAACGCCCACCATTGGTAGCTTTGAAATTGATCACGTTGCTACTCAGTTACTGCCAAGGGATGCTCTTGACAATTCAGTGCCAGTGAAAGTGCTAGGAGATGGTAACTGTCTTATTCAGGTTGCAAGCTTTCTAGCTTACGGCAAAGAGGACCATCATGACCAGCTTCGTGCTGCTGTGATGACAGAGGTAGATGACCACGTCGAGCACTATGCTAATCTGTTTCTAGGACATGCGCGTCAGCCAGTGGTGACGGTCAATGTGTAGGTCTACTTTCCCAAACTCTTGGCGATGGACCAAGCCACGCATTTTCCTTATTGCTGATGCAAAAGTCTTCTCTTCGTTATTCATACATTGCTGGCCTAGAAGCAGAAATGAGATTATGTTCAAAGTTGGGTACTTGGTGTGGCATGCTTGAATTAGCTGGCTTGGCTACTGTCTTTGGACGTCCAGTACGCTCTGTCTACCCAACAAAGTTTCGCTTTGCTTGCCATGCTTTCATGAATGCTACATTTTATCCTCGTCAGCTAGTGCAACAAGAACTGCAGCAGGAACAAATCCCCTCAATAATCATGTGGTCTTGCATGACAATGTCGGCGGGAAACTCACCCAGTCCCAACCATTTTGTGCCCTTGGTCATCCCAATGACGGTCTCAACTGTAACCAAAGGAAAGTCAACGACTGAGGCCTTTGCTAAACCAAGGAAACGTCTCTCAGCAAGAAATAAATCTTCTCATCCAGTTTCAAAAAAGACAAAGCAACAAACTTTGTTTGGCTTTGTAGGACTAGAAACAGAACAATCTCATGTGAAGATTCCATCACTTGAACATTCCATCTCATCACTCAATGAAAGTAGCCACGCTTTACATGACCAGAAATTGCAATTACTAGCAACCTCACCTATGGCAATAACACAGGCAACAACAACTACAACAGCATTGCGATTATCAACATCAGGGTGTTCTCTTTTGCCAACTATGAAAGGCAAATATGATGTTGAATATGATGCTGTAAAGCGACAGAGAAAGTTTGTTTTGACATGGAGAAATCATTACCCTTGGTTACAAATATGCGTGGAAGAAAAGTACAATGACGGCAGCGTTTGTCCTGATTTTATGCAATGTAGAGTCTGTGTAAACAATCCACTTGTTGCCGACAAACGTAGTGCATTTTTTATTGGCTCAATGAACTTTAGAATAGATCCCATCAAGAAACACAACTTGTCAAGACAGCATATTGCATGTGTACGTGCTGAAGAAATGCGAGCAGGATCAGTGAACGTTGAGATTACAAAGATCGGAGCTGGCCTTTTTTCTTTTCATAGCAAAGAACGGCAACGTTATCAGTATTTGTTTTGCACAGCATGCGCTGTTGCAAAGAATTGTAAGCCTTTTCTTGACTCTGAGTACATTTGTGAAGTACAGCAGGCCAATGATGTTGATCTAGGTAAGAACTACCTGCACGATAAGTCTGCAGCCTTGTTCACGAAGTATATTGCTGACGATCTAAGGTGCAAGACTGCTGATGATTTAAAGCAGTGTCGCTATCTCTCCGTGATTTGTGATGGATCAACAGATTTGACTGTAGTGGAACAGGAGGTTGTCATTATTTGCTAGATTGATCTTACGACTGGTCAACCAGTGACTAGGTTGGCTGCATTGATAGAGTTGGAGCACGCTCATGCAGATGGAGTATATACAGCGCTGAAAGATGATTTGCGAAGAGTTATTAGTGAACAACCCAAGGATACCCTCAGGCTCTGTACGCATGGGGCCAACACTGTTTGCGGAAATTTTGAAAGTGCTGCTGTTATGATGGGTGCTCGCAACGGTGTCAAAGCAAAGCTGGTTAGAGACTATTTTTGCGCAGTTGTAATTCACTGTGTTGCTCACAAACTAGAGCTTGGCATTCTTGATGCAGTTAAAGCGGTTCCATATCTTGCAGAGTTTGAAGCAAGTATTAAGGAAATTTTCAAAATATATCGGTATTCACCTAAACGGTAACGAGAGCTGAAACAAGTTGCATCTACTCTTGATGAAGAGCTCAAGTCCTTTTCTGATATCAAGCAAGATAGGTGAATTACTAGTAAAGAGCGGGCTCTCAAAGCAATCCTGCAGAACTTGTCATCTTTAGCTGTCCACCTGGAGCATATGGCTGTTGGCGCCGGAAACAGTGCCGAAGAGAAATCTAGAGCTCGAGGTATATTAGATACCATCTTGAGTCTCTGTTTTATCTTTTGGATTCACATGATGCTTGATTTTCTTGCGATTGTGACTAAAGTCTCAAGAAAATTCCAACAGAACGACATTGTTTTAATTGAAATGCCAATCATTATTGATGATTGCATTGATGCTTTATCAGACCTTCTACAGCAATGTGGAGATTATCGTAAGAAGTTCAATGCTATGTTCAATTCACACGAGAACACATTTGGTACTTTGCAACTTAGTTCTCGGCGATCAACCAGAGGTGGCATCCATGCTAACACTGTTACCACTGTCGACTTAGATAACAACGCAGAGAAGTTTGTGAAGGGTGCTTTGTCATATCTGAAAATGCGCTTTGGTTGCTTCAAAACCACCATTGTCACATTTCGCAGCATTAAACTTTAAGAAATGGCCATACGATGAAACAAAGAGGAAGAGCTTTGGTCATGACGACATCAGCAGTCTAGTTAAAGCTTTTGAGTTAGCACTGAAAAATGCCAGCTGCAATGTGGAAAGTGTTCACAGTGAGTGGGGGAAACTGAAACGCCATGTCATCTCACTTTGAACTTCTCCTATACTTTCAGTCTACACTGATCTATTGAAAGGTGAATTCAGCAACCCTGATGGTGACCTCTTGAATATTCTGCATCTTGTGCACATCATGCTCACTATGGGTCCCAGCACTGCTGAATGTGAACAGCAGTTCTCAGGTAAAGCAAGCCATGGTACATTACATTGGTAAATTTATGCTCTACATATTTGTTATGTGATGTAAGCATGAAAATCATAAAGGCCAATCGGCGATGTCGTCTACTGCAAGACACATTGAACGACCTTATGAGGGTGCATTGTGATGGTCCAGAAAATGTGAAAAGTAATGGCGGGTCTGATGAATCAGACAGTAGTTAGGTCTACCTTTATATTGCATATTGCAAACTAGCTGCTAAGGCTTAGAGCATAACACCTCTTGCTGTTACTGAGCAGTAATAGCTATTTCAGATCGTCTCAATTCTTAGTCTAAATTTCAAAATAGGTAGTCTATATGCTTTCTTATTATTAAAATTAAAGGCAGCAACATATATAGATGTCATTATGGATACAATTAGCATCAATTCTTAATACCCAAAATATTTTGGCTATTTTAATTGACTAGTAAATTAAGCAGCTTCTGCACTTTTATGACGGGCAACCTAACATTTTCCCAGGCTACCAACACATGGGCACATGGTAGCCCAGGGACAACTAACAGTTGTAGCAATTTGACGAACACTGACTTTAGAGAACTTGACCATACATTGTTCTGTACACAGCTTGTGCTTGATGTGTATACACTATTGCATTGCTTTATATCACAGAGAGCATTGAGTTGTTTTAAAAGAATGCTGTCATGCTTGTTGCCCATTACGTGGTATTTAAGGTGCTGCATGATATATGGAGATGTAATTCATATGTTGAATCACAACTTGACGTCAACTATAGAGTCATGCTGAAGCTTGTACATGCAAGATTTTTACCATCAAATAGGCTTCAACATACCGTATTACCTTGTATAGAACGGCATGCCGTTGTGGAACAAATTTTACCAGGGTGCCGTTATACCTCGAGGTACAACGGCATGCCATTGTAAATGAGGGAATTTTACCAGCGCCTCAAGTTTTACATCCAACAAAATCTAATACCTTTCTTAAGTAGTACTACTAACTACTACTAAGTCTTCAAGAACATGCCATGCGTCGAGATTACCGGTAAGCACTAATCAGTTTCTACTTCTTCGTGTTCCTCATCATCATCACTGACTTGATCTGTCAAACCTGATTGTTCGTCATCTACTAATGGTTCTTTGCAAGTAGCTGTTTCATCTGTCATTAATGCGTTAGTTTGACACGTGTCTCCTCCATTACCGCAATACTAATATCAAAAGATAGGCCTCGTATTACTGTGACTATCGTATCTCGCTTTATAACGGCACCTCACCCTATAACGGCATGCCGTTATAGGTACCAGCTGGAGTTGTAGCGGATTCTGGTAAAATTCGCTTATAACGGCATGCTTTTCTATGTGAGGTAATACGGTAAGGAGAAGTTTATGGTGTTCATGTATGTACTCATGACGCGTATTCAACTCTCTGATTACAGCACTATGTTTCTGCTCAAAACTGTCCTTGTATATGCTAGCTCGTATGTCCATATACACTACATCCCTCTCCCTTTAGTCAAAGGGCATGCTCATGGTTGGACATCACACGTGCCCTTGAGCCGATCTCAAGTAAGGCTCTTGTGTTGTAGCTATGGCAAGTGACATATATTCAAGTTCCCTGGCAAGAAAATCAAATTTGATCTTTAGTATGCTCTGCCTTGTGCCGTTCATAGGTTTTACATGTGCAAAGGACAATAAATGAAACTACAATAGACCCTCTCACTGAGTCGCTTATCCGACCCCTCGCATATTTGACTGTGTTCACAAAGCAGAAATGATGTCACAGGCTTGCTTGTGGAAGCACAGTGACAACGTGAGTGATGCCGATGTAAGATACGGTGGCTTCTAGGATTAGTTAGGTGATTTTAGTTTGTGTATAGTATACGTATTGCGTAATCATTTTATCACTAGCGTATTGTACATGTTGCAGAGTTCAGACTATGTACGTACTGGGACTAAAAGGCAGACTGGAACTCAGAGGTACGGTTGAAACTTAGATGCTTTGATTATCCGTTCTTTTCACTTATTCGACCCCTATTCTTTCTTTGCTTGCCAAAAGGAGTTTCGGATAAGCAAGGGTCTCCTGTACTCCAAAGCTGGCTATTGGATCTCGATTGATGGGCATGGTAGCAGCGTAAGCTTTGTGCTCAGTGTGAACTGATTGCACTTGCTTACTCAGAGAAAGAAGTGACTAGGGCAGATGCTACATACGGGACGAGACATGTGCTTTCCTGGTCATGTGCACAGTGTAAAGAACCTTGATCTGACCCAAAGTGCAAAAGTGCTGGTCAAATTTTGCCAAACTGCAGTACAGCAACGTCGGTTTTAAAGAATTGAGGTGTTAGACAAAATTTCCGAGAACTGTATCTTAAAGGGGAACTCTCACCAAAATACTAAAACTTGTTGAAAGAAAGATACAAGGCCTAGTATTTTTCTGCAGGAAGCTTACGGTCCAGCCAGCCACAGAAGCAGAGAATGGGAGTGTTCAGATGATTCTCCGTATGTAGCACAAAGGCTTATTCTCTGTTCTCATTTGGAAGTAACTTTAGGTTTAACCATACCAAGTGCTCCTAATGCACCTAAAATGCAGCGAGACATGATCTATGAACTAATCTAAGAAAGGTCTCCTTTTGAGGCTCCACGGTTGTATTGAAACAGTCGATACTTGCGTGATAAGTTTGGGGCCCCAGTTTGCTTTAATCAATAAATCACATTTTGACAACATATGTCTCACAATCCTTACCTTGAAAAGTGCACAGGTATCGGTATTCCTTGCTAACCAGGAATCAGAGTTACGCTCGTGCTGCATACGGGTACTAAACACGCCCGCACAGGCAATTTCAATGCTTACCTACTAGATGCGGTGTAATGCAACCTCTTACTGTAACGGCGTGATCTTTTTGTTTCAAGCTATAGAGGGTCTTCTGTCACCTTGCGTGAATTAGAGCATTACTGAGTGTTTGAAAAAGCGCACCCTTTTCAGTGTGATGAAATGTGGATACACTAGTGTGAGCATGCTCCTTTAAAGGAGAAGTCTTACCAAATACTAAAACTTGTTGAAAGAAAGATACAAGGCCTGGTATCTTCCTGCAGGAAACCTACGGTCTAGAGAATCGGCAACGAGTTTTTCAGACGATTCCCTATATGTACACAAAGTCTTACTCTCTCGAAGTAACTAGTTTAGGTTTAACCATACCAAGTGCTCCTAACGCACCCAAAATTCAGTGAGACATGATCTATGAACTAATCTAAGAAGGGTCTCCTTCTGAGGTTGTATTGCCACAGTCGATACTTGCTTGATAACTTTGGGGTCCCAGTTTGCTTTAGTCAATAAATCACAACTTGACACCATATGTCTCACAATCCTTACCTTGAAATGTGCACAGATATTGGTCTTTGTTGCTAGCCAACAATCAGAGTTATGCTCATGCCACATATGAGTACTAAACACGCCTACTCAGGTAATTTCAATGCTTTATTTCTTTGTTACGGTAAACTTCTGCAGTAAACGAGTAAACGGTTGCAAAGGGTTGTGTCATGAAGTGACAGCTTTCATGTGAGAGATAGTTGATTTTGGTGAGAGTTCCCCTTTAAAATACTACTATCTAGCAACAATTACGCAAACAGTACAAGTCTAAATGCTGTGGCAGTCTTCTTTGTCTTTTTTTAGACCATTTGAATTCACCTACTGGACTAACGTAGGAAAAGCAATAGTTGGCAATGTGGGAATTGTGACAAGCGTCTGTGTAGATATAGGAGGAGCCAAAGGAGGGGCATCAAGGAAGGTATACAGATTACATTACACATCACAACTGAAGTGCGTTCAGCTGTAAACGTTCTATATTCCTGATGTCACGTAGTGCAGCAATGAATCATTCATTCTCTGTGTCATATAGAACATCCAAAAATTCCATGTACGTAGAGCTCTAAATATAGTACGTGGCGGTGAAGTCACAGGTGGTTGTTCTAATTTGCCACTAGGACATAATATCCCATTCTGTACAGGAAGTAGCTGTATAATCCTGATTAGAAACAAGCTCTCATCATGTTCTTCTTGTCATCACTACATAGAGCTTCTAATGATGTTAGAATTAGCTGATTGTGATGTATACTTAGTGAAATTCAAGATGTTTTTATGTTGCCAGCTATTGCTTTTCCTACTTTAGGTAATTCAGTTGGTGATGTTTCCCGTTTGACAATTTATAAATTTCCTGTTTATCTAATTTTTCTTGTTGGCTTGGTAAGTTTGGCAAGATCAGCTGCTCCAATAGGTTGTCTTCTCCTGATCTGGATCCAGCCTTTTCCTTGTTATTCTTGCAACTGACCAATACCTTGCCCTTAGATGGTTGATGTGTCACTTGACCCTGTGGCCATTGTTTGGGGTATGCAAATAGGATAATGGTCCTAAAACTTGTCCTATCACTGCTGCTAGCCAAAGTGGTTATGTTGCAAAATGAAGAAGAACTAAAGTGCTAAACCCTCGGCTGCCAACTTAGGTTACAAAGCATTCGTCTACCTTGAATCTAATTAGTCAGTCAATGAAGGGCGTGAGAAAGAGACTGGACACATTGACTAGCATGTGGGATTGTCGACATCCGACAGTATTTGCTACTTCTAAGGCATGCAAAGACGTCATCACATCAACTGGCATGCTAATTAACACCAGTGATAACAGTGAGTGCATGCACTGCATTCCAATTGGCAGTCCCTTGGTCTTTCCGTCCACAGAGGCACTCCTGTAACCTTAGCACATGCACACCTCGGGTTAATGATGAAGGTAAACTGTCTTCTCTACCTGCAGGTTTTTATCGGCATGTCTTGGTTATGTTGCTGTTTCTGTTTCTTTTGCTTTTTGAGTACTTCCCCATTAAGGTCTGTTTGTGTCAAATCTTGAAAGCTCTTTGGTTTTCTTCCGAATAACAGCTTGGCTGGAGAGCAGAGCTCTAGCCAGAGAGCCGGCAATGCCAGCGGTAGAGCTCAAACTATGGTTGTGTGCAGCAAATTGATTCGCATGAGAATTTCTTTTCAAAAAAGATTATAGACAAAGGAGAGTGTACGTACCAGGCACCGCTGTTATCACAAACTACTAAATGTTGCATTGGAGATGCCTTGAGACAATGTAATGTACTCTCCATTACATTGACCAGGTAATGTTCTTCTCTTTCTCTGATTCTGTCCTTTCTCCAAAAGCCTTCTTACTATCTCTAATTCTTTCTCTTCCTTTTGCTTTGGTCCTTACTCCCAATGCTTTCTCGTAACTGATGCTGATTACCACCAGCTTGGTAATGGCCACGCACCCCAACTGGTTTGACATTTGATTTGTTACAAACACATCTCCAAGGCTGTTGCTGTTGTCTATCTCTTTGTCGGCTGCAAACTTTCCATTTGATGTCCCCTGAGACGAAGCCTTCATTACTCTAATCACTGCCATGGCTTCCTCCGCTATGCTAAGTAGATCTTCATAGTTATTTGGCTTTCCATTATCTGCCATCCACTTCTGTCTAAATATTTCCTGTCTAATGAAATCACACTGAATACCTGAGATGAATTTTCATAGAACCCTTGATCTAACTGTCGCTGCTTCCTCTTTTACAAATTCATAGCAAATCAGCTCTCTCAATCGTGCCATAAACGAATATAGCTTTTCCCCCTGTTGCTGCTTGCTCCAATCCTCCTGATGTCTCATTCCTCTTTTCCAGTCTGCATATTTACTCATGCACATCATTCATCCAGGACTCACCTGTCATTTCTTCTTGGTTCAACCACGCTTCTGGCTCACATGACAGCTGTAACTGCAGCATCATGGCCTGGTACTCCACGTTGTCCCATTGTCTTATGCCTTTAGCACGATTTACCTGCTCGGTTAACTTAAAACAACTTTTGAAAGCTAACTAGTTTGCTGGCATCATGCCTTCTCCAAATGTCCGCGCTAGTTTCACCTCTCTCCCTTCGTAGGCACCCAAATCAGAGTCACCTCTACTTGCCACACCTCCGTATTTTTTCGCGACATGTACACGCCAAAGAAAACACAACCGCTCCTGTCATCACTGTGATGACCGAGATACCCAATGCCAAACACAAGGCTGCACACTGTGCTGTCAAGTAACTTTAGGCATTCATTGTCAACCATTATAGAGATTCAGCCAACACACGTCACCACAGTGTGGCACAGTGCCTTGCTATAGGGAAAGCTCTGCTTTATATGAGGTTCAGTCCATTGTTGAGTCATACCGTTCTATTCGATTTAGGAGAGCTATGTTTGCCAGAAGTTTGTACTCACAACATGTTTCAACTCTCTGATTTTTGCACTGTTTTCCCACTTAAAACTGTCCTTGTGTAAGCTAGCCCATGTGTCTTTTAGTATTGCGAACTGCACTGCAGTGTTGGTTCTTTGTCTTTACTTGGTTTCAACAGTGCTACTATATCACTCTTAAATTCGATGACAAAACTTCTCTTCATGTCAATCGTTCTGTTCAGTCGTCTTCGTGATAATAACATGCAGTTCAATTTTGCTTTTTGTCTTTGGTGTGTCAACGTATTGTCTCTGAATTACAGTGAGTCCATTCAATCATAAACTTAGCACTATCACTGGATCACTGTCTTGTGAAATATTTGTGTAAGGGTACAGAGGTGTTTACATTTGTTTCCTAATTTCACTGTGCTTTACGTGCATTTTTGATACTTGTCCACAATAATTTCATATCTGCTTGAAGGGTGCACTTTGATGATGTGGTTGTTTGATGTTAAAGGTGCCCGCTCACAATTTATCGTACATGTGCAGACACATCCATGCAAACTTGAAAACATGCCACGTTTTCAAGTTGTGTCATAACGAAGCAGAGCAAGTGAACATCTTAGGGTGCACCATGTTCTATGACATACAGCCGTTATTCTTAGTACAAAGAGAAATGCAAATCGCGTTCTTGTCTGCCACGGCATTTTCGCTCCTCGTACTTGACATTTCGAGAAAGCTAACGACAAGTGGGTTCTTTATCTACACATTTACCATCTGCCATCTACCATCTTGAAATAGCTTGCTGTTGAACGACAAAGCACTTTATCAATTGCTTTCTTGTTGCACGTGACTCGGAAATGGGTGGAAACCAGAGCATTATTGTACCAACGTGATGACATTCGAAACTCAGAGCATGAAAGTAGTCGTGGAGAGGTGCTGGATGCCGTCGACAATGCAGATCGTGCATCTATCGTTCATGATAGCTAGTAGCCTCGAAAGTTTCAGACCCATTTTCGGGTCACGTGCAACAAGAAAAAAGATTGAGAAATTGCTTTGCTGTTTAACAGCAAGCTATCTCAAACTGGTAAATGGTAAATGTGTGGATAGAGGCACGATTTCAAGTTTGCGTAGGTGTGTCTGCATGTGCGCATGAAAAGGTGGTAACATTTATGTCTCAAACTTAGGTTGTAATGTGTTTGTCTCTGCATTATCAGGCAAATTAGGTTGTTCTTGTTGCCATAGGCCTTATGCGCATTCGTAAAATTTAAATCAACGACTATAAAATGCTGCAGTTGGACCAAAAATGCATTTAGCGTGCTTATTGTGTGTCATATATTAAACATGTAATAGACCATGTAAACTGATCTACCAGTAGGTTGTTTGGTAGATTGCTCACTTTGTGTTGTATTGCGTGAATTGGGTAGATGTGTTTTGACGTTTAGCTTGCATCTAGTTAGTTCAGAATGCACTGTCATTTCCAGTGTTGACTAGAATCCATTGGTGAGATCACACGAGTTTGTTTAGACAGGTGTTTTATAGAGACAGGGGTGTCTAAGTTGTTGCCATGTCACCAAGATTAGCGACAGACTCTTCATTTTGGCGACAAAGATGTGAATTTTAAGGCAGCGGACCTATAAAACTTGAAGGGGCTCAGGTAGACCTTTGGGCGGCAGGCACCTGTTGCCACTGGACTTCTGACTCCAGTACTGTAGTAGTCTTGGCATGGCTAGACCTTCTGAGAACGGTCTGGTTACATCAGCAAAAATATTCCAGTAGAGTAGTACTTATTTAGCGCAATGGGTTTTTACGTGAGGTACGAGTTAATTGACGGACATGTTGCACACTATTATTTTATTCGTCCAGAAGCCGTGCAGTTTCCTGTACGTGTTTGTGCTAAAAGTAAGGTGTCGGCACATGCATTCAGTACAGTAGCTGAGCTAAATTAGATTAGTGAATGTGAGAGAGGTTTCAGGACACTAACTCATCTAAGAAATGAACTTTGTAGTGTATGCATGGTTGGTGGTCTTGAAGAGAGATCTGTTTATGAGTTTCCTTTGTGAACTTTGTGTAGGTATTTGAAAGATATCCAAATAGAGGGTCATAAGGGGTCATCCATAATTGTCAACATTTACTCAAGTGGACAAAGCCAGGGCTCGAAAAATCCGGTCGCCAAGTCACCATATGGCGACAACTTCTAGATGGCTGGTGACTAAACGAACAGTGTGGTCGCCAATTTGGCGACTAGAAATAATTGTACTTTCTAGTCTTTAGTGGCAGCGGCTCTTGGATGCGAACCACGTTCTCATCAGATGTTTTGTGTTACATGTCCTCTTTCTACATTTACCATTTAGTGGCACCCTGCGACGTTGCCACCTACTTAGCACCTTCGTACATATCGTGTAACAACGTATCACGTAGCAATCTATTGCGAGTCATTGCCATTCTCTCATCATTTTTACGGACTGATTGGTCTCTGCTATCAGCTCCAGACAAACCCAACTAAAGACCTGCAGGCACGTATAATTTTTCAAACAATTATGGTTACTCCTATCCTTCATATGCTACACCAACAAATCCAAGTCAACAGCATCGATGAGGCGCCATTGCACAGCAGCTTCTCCCGAATGAAACAAGAAATTCACACCGAATCATAGTTGATGGTGATGGCAACTGCCTATTTAGATCTTTTTCTATGCTGTTCAAAGGAAACGAAGAATCTGACCATCTTGAATTGAGACAAATAAAAACTACTAGGCAGATCTTGCAAACAGTGGGCGTAGGAAGTGGCAAAACAAACAGCTTTTTCCCAGCAAGCTGCCTGAGTGTCTTCCTATCAAAAGAACTAGACCAGGTACATCCAGAAGCTCATACGTCTCCTAGTGCTACAAAGAAAGTTTGTTCAGACCAAAATTTCTGCATGTGCAGTTCTGAAATCTAGATGTTGAATGATACCAAGCGCTATTAAAGCGCTACAATAACAAAGTTTATCAGGTGCGTTCCGGAGATTAACACAGCTAGCCATAGGAAACCACGTGGGGTGTGGGGTTTTCCCTTGAGAGTTACTGGATGTACTGTTCTCAGCATATCAGTAGTGGCACTGAGTCATATAGAGAATTTAAAAAGAACGCTCAAAGAATGCTCATGTTGTATTGATGGATTGCCAGGATGTAGATGTGATGACAAACCACATAATCACATTAATTAACATTACAAAACAACACAACCACATTTTTGTTTGGTTGTAGCTATACAGTTAGTTGAAAGTTTCTATAAAATATGAATACTCATGCTATTATGAAGGAGGGTAGTTTGTCTTGTGTTGTTACTGCATTTAACTGTGTTGTACGTGTGTTAGTATGCCCCCAGTGGGAACTGCATTACTGTGTGTGATGCGATAGAAATAAATGTTATTTATTATATTTATATTATTATATTATTATTACATGAAAAGAATCCCAAGTACCATACTGTAGATTGATGTGTTTACTTGCTATCTACAATGTTCATCCAACATTACTGCAAATTCCTAGTTAGATCTTAATTTAATGTCAAACATGATAATCTGGGAAAGGGTTTCAACAGTGATATTAATGACTTGTTTACTTCTGAAATCTCTGACCTAGAAACTAGTGAAAGTTTGGCAACCAACCGTTCCTCTAGGTTGCCAAACTGGCGACCAGATTCAAACACATTTTTCAAACCCTGAAAGCGTACACTAGGGAGAGGGGTAACAGTAGTTGTACGCTTGGGCGGAGCATAAAATGTTGATGATTTCTTTTTGGTTCAGAAGTAGATAGATAGGAAGCGATACTGAAATCAGGATATTACATTTACGCGTACGTGTGTTGTACTATATCTACGTTTGTCTCTGGTTTGTAACTATCCGTCGCAAAGTGTATGACGCGTATAGTGGGACTAAGCATTTGTCGCAGGTGTTTATTAGAGCATACATGCCGTGGGATGGTAGGTATTCTACGATACATACTAAGTAACAGACTTGTCTAAGAAATCTTGTGCTGTTCACAAAATGCCGGCGAACAGGTACCAGCAGTTTCTGAACGCTTTTGTCTTTGCCAGCCCATCTTTGTCCTGCGTGGAAGCTTTGCAGAAAGTGCAATGACAATGGAAGACTGCTGGACAGAACAACTAAATGTGCATATCAATCTTCAAAAGGGCTTCTTATTATTTAGTTATTGTAATACCCAGACCTGCCAATCTAGCTAAATCAAAATGCGTGAGTTTATGGTTTTGACACGCCTACAATAGCATTAATATCAATAAATGTTATATTGTAATAAGTGTTAAATAATATATAATATATAATTATCAAAATTTAAATATTTGCATGCTCCGTTGGAGTAGAAACCATCAATTAATTAATTAATTACAGTACACTTAAATAAGCAAAGTGCAACAAATGTAAAACACAGAACTTGTACGTACTTGTATAGTGATAGGCTACGTATTGTATCTCTATGACCAAAACAAAAAAAGTTCTATTACACTACGCTAAGTACATGCAGCTTACGGTCTGTTAGATATATGCTGGCAGTTTGGTTATACTCTACCACTACGTTAGTGAGACTGTTCAGGACTGGCTTGTTGCTGTTGTTTTCTTTCTTGTCTTGGTGTTCTTATCCTTGCCAAGTCTAGTACTGTCTTGTCTTTACTAGTCTCTTGGTTCTGCTTCTGCTGGTGTTTGACTGTGTGCTGTTTTAGTTGTCTCAGATGTTTTCTGTTGCTGATCAATTTAGTACCTTTTGTTGTCTCAACTTCATATGATCTTGGTCCTATTAGTTTAGTCACTGTTGCCTTTTGCCACTGTTTGCCTTAACCAAATAGTTTAGTCATCACCATTTTTCTGTTATGTACTTACTTCTCAGCTGTTTCACCATTTTGTTGCTGCCTACTCTTAAACTGAAATCTCTCATAGATAATGTTTGTCTTGCCTACGCAGTGTACTTCCATCAATTCTACCACTTTCTCCGTGTTCATCTTGTCTTCTTCAGATTCAATTGGTAGTGCGTTGTAGATTTAATTTCTAGCACTTTCGATCCAATGCAAGATATAAACGTTGCAACTCTGTTCTCATGCGCTTGTTTATTTAGTCTTGAGACTATCTCTATCATAAGAATTCCAGACCTAGCTGTTTCTATTTGTTCCAATTCTGTCCCAGCTAGGTCTCCTGTAACTCTCAGCTTGGGCGGCACGGCATCGGGACAGTTTCTTGCAGCAACACCGTTGATGACATTGCAGCAATTTGTGCTGCTGCTCCTGCTTCCATACTGTCATTCATAGCGGTTTTTTCCGTCTCATGTTCCTCTTTGATTTCACATGAATTCCTAGGCGAGCTCACACTTCTTTAGCTGGGACATTGAGTCCACTCCTAATACTATGAATAGTGGTAGGCCACGTATATATTGTGTCTGTATTTCCATAGTAGTATATATCTACTCATAACCCTTACTGTACTACTGCCTGTTACTAAAATATAAGCCTAGATTAATTAAATATAAGAATGAGGTATATACACTGTTGCGGCTAGTTGGGATGTTCTAGATTGTATTGTTTTGTGGCCTTCTTTGATCGCTTTTCCAGCAATACAACTCCGTAGTAGTCTAGGATAGCCAACCCCTCCCCTTTTCCACTTCCGGACAGTTTGCCTGACCGACTCCTCCCTCTATGTCAATATTGTGACCAAGTGTGTATGAAAGAGCCGGATGGAGAGAGGGGCTGGCACATAGACATTGATATCCGGATATCAAGTAACTTAATTAAGGGTATGGTTACACAGAACAGGCACTCCTACCAATGGTCAGAATGCGGGAGATTTGATGCCAAATGCAGGTAGGCAGGAGAAGGTCCCAAATGCGGGAGAGTTGGCAGCTCTGAATACCATGGTTCTACATTCACATGACCAACGTTTTATGTACAGTTGGGGAGGGGTATGCAGAAAGAGTACGCTTTGTACTCTTCAGTAAATGTCAACAATTATGGATGACCTCTAAAAGTGAATACATTGTTCTGATCACGTGACTTCAACAAAGCCCAGCTTAAAGTGACCAGTTGGTGCCAAAGTCCATTCTGTCGCCAGAACTTAAGAAGTCTTGGACGGCAGTCCTGAAAACCTTTGGCATCCCTGTAGAGATCCATATGTAACTGATGTAGAGTCCTCACTGCCAACCATGATTTAACACAACACGTGTAATCATGGCGTACAACCTGCTTATTAGTGGGCCCTTTTCACAGTCAAGCAGGTAATGCCCTAGGTCCAATGCAGAACAACCTGAGCAAGAACTTTTATGGCTAATTAGTGCTCCCCTACGACTGTATTCGCTGCTGACCTTGATTGTAGGCCATATCCGTGTTTGGTGACCATTGTTCTAGCAAATAGAAAGCTGCATATTCTTACATACAAGTTTAGCTATTATGAGTTTGCGTCTCGTTTTCATGTTTTGCTGGCCACACGCAATGTGACACTCGAAAATGAGACGCTAAACACATTTTGGTTCCTCCGCAGATTTTTGTAGTAGGTATTGGTTTAAATCTTAAGAATGCAGAAGGCTGATTTTCTCAAAGGCATCTTTAATAGATAAGCAATATCTGCTTGCCAATGTTCTTTCATGACAGTTAATAATTATATGATCTGACATTGTACAATGTGGAAACATTAAAGACACTGTCCAGATTACTGCCTCGGAGACTTTGTACAGATGGCTATCCCATGCAAACTTGATTTTGGTAGAACGAAATCAAGTTTCTTTGGAAAAAGAATCACTAGAAAATGAAACTTTGTAAGTAGCATTGATATTGTACATTGTATGTTCTTGTAATAACGGAGATTCTTAGTGTTTTATGTGCTCAGTTTGCAAAGACTCACGTTCAACTACTTTGCTGTGATTTATTTCCAAACATTATATTTTTTAGTATTGGCACAGTAAGGCATGCTGACATTTAGCTGTCTGGAACATACTGCTTTTGTTGCACAACATAAATATTCACGTGATCTAGAAGCAGTCTATGCTAACATAAGCTTGGTCAGTTTGACGAGCTCTGCATACTTTCCTTTACATGCACATCTCACATTCCTCGCAAGAGATCGTGATGTTCACACTTTGGCATTTGGATCCTAATGGGACCTCATCAAACGTACACTGCTTGTTGGGTGCTATTTGTCTGCAGAAGCATTTGATGATAATGACATTGTCTTATCCATAAGCAGTTGGTAATTACAGAAGAACCAGCAAAGAGTGGGATGACAGTATGAGGATGCGCATAATCTGTACTAGTGTCCCTTTAAAGAAAACGGTTGCAAGAGCTATTACATTGTAAAAGATTAAATGGATTAGAGTTCTGATCGAGGTAGTATAGATTATGTTTAGTTAGGAACTATAACTATTTGGTTGAGTTTGGTGTAAAACAATTATATTATATTATTTAAAAATAGATTGTATAAATATATTCTATTAAATCTCATTGTATTAATGCAACAAGCTCTACAGGCTGTATACATGCAAATGTGTACTTGGGTGTAGGTGATGTTGTTATTCAGAACAGTGCCAACAGTGGAGTCGGTCAAGCTGTAATTCAAATTGCTGCTGCTAGGAAGTTGAGGACTATCAACATCATAAGAGACAGGTTTGATGATTTAGTTTAAGTTTATGCCCATATTCCAGCATAGTTGTATTGCAGTGGTGATTTGCTGTAGTCAATTACTAGTCAGTGTAGCAATAATTTTTTAAGCTTTTAGATAATAAAGCTGTTGTATTTTCTTTATGTACGCTATACAATAGTTGCCGGTTACTTGCTCAGCAGCTAATGTAGGTCCAACAGCAGCAAGAGCATTATTAGTGATCTAATATCTAATGTGTCCATGATGGGTTGTATGGTTGGTATAGGCTGATGTTCCGATTTAACACTTAGAGACTGTGTCCACACTAGGTCTACTCTAAACTAGTTTAGAATAAAATTTGTTAGAATCTAAATCTGTTTACATGCGGGCGTTCACATTTGGCTTTCTCACATACAGAACCTGTTAGCAAACTGTCGTGTTCTACGTTGTAGCAACTCTCTCTTTTGTTCCTTGGACTGCCTAAGGCACTATCTTTCCAGAATGTCCCATAAGAGTGTAAATAAGAGCAAGTCTAGAAGTGCACTTGCAACACCCATTGTTATGGGAACGTGCGTTATCATCACGTGATAGTTATGCCTGAACTACCTCTAAACTAGGTTTAGCGAGAGTTGTTTAAGCTGTCAACTAAACATGTTTAGTCGCTAGTGCGAACATGCTCTTAGCTAAAAAGTACTAAATAAGCACGTTTGTTGCCTAACAAAGAAGCTGTTGTTTATAATGCAGTGTTAGCACTAGGGGAGAGAGTGGTGACTTAGCAAGTGTGCTTCTGCTCATTTTATACAAAGGATTAGCATGACATGATAAGATGAGTTGCTACTCTAACTCAAGTAAATTTCGAAGTCACTTAATTTCTTAAATTTTGTAAAGACCAACCGGTTTCCTAAATTTAATCGCTTTCTAAGTTTTCTGGAAACCGAAAATTCTCTACGCTTTCTCCCACTGGTCTCACTGGAGTACGTCAGTTGAGCCTTAATCTTTATTTGCTTTCTTAGATACTACAGCAGACTCATGATTAGCCTAACAATTAGTAACATGGTTTGTGAGAGTTCGTTTACGTGAAAGTTCATTCAGAATTCATAGGAGTGATGCACATGTAGGAGTTGTGCTTCACATTTTTGTAATTCTTGCTGTGGCTACACATCATACTGCCTTCTGGCATGTTTCAAAAATATATTGCTTACAAAAGACACTTTCAATTTCTAAAAAATTTCCTTTTTTGAAATTTACTTGATTTAGAGTATTAAATATGGTAAAGGGGAACTCTCACGGAAAAACAAGTCGCTCTTGAAAAATAGCCTTGCTTTCGAGAAGTTCAACGGTACCTACTCGCTAGCCAAAGTGACTCTGTAAAGGAGAAATCGCATTTCGAATGTTCCCAGACGAAGAAGGTGTGCAAGGCATGACATTACTGGAGGTCGACCTGCGACTCTGTACATCAAATCGCTTGATTGGAGACAACACTTAAACATTCACCTTCACTGTGAATTAGGTGCAGCTTTTTTGTAGCGATGAGAGGAAAACACTGGAGGCATTTGTTATGACTTCTCTTGAGCGTATGTCTGGAACCTCTAGGATACATCGCATCAACTTCTGCTTTGACATGTAGTGCTGTAAAAAGACTGGAACAGGTAGAAAACTATAACACTCTTACATCTGTTATAACCATAACCCTAACCTGCTCACTAGCTTTGCTTTGAAATCTCTCTCAAAGCAATCCGACTGAAAATGATCTACTCTTACTCTGGAATGTGATTCGATCACCTCCCTTTTAGCTTCAAATGCAGAATCCACTCTCTCAACCACGCTCAATTGAATAGAAATCTCAGCAGACTTCTTTCTCCGTTTCCGGCACGCTTAAGACAAACTGTACAAGTCAACGGCATTACTAATGAACGGTAGATATTTCAAATCAGAGTTAGGAAACTTTAGATCGACTTGAAGAGACTTGAATAGCGTTTTTCTCTCATTGCTACGAAACTATACCTACCTCACAGTGAAGATGAATGTTCAAGTGTTGTCTCCAATTAGGCGATTTGATGTAGAAAGTTGCGTCGCACTATTTGAGATTTTCCCAATACAAAACAATCCAGGTTGACCTCCAGTGACGTCATACCTCGCATGCATCGTTGTCTAGGAGCATTTGAAATGCAAGTTTCTCCTTTGCGCAGTCGCTTTGGCAGGCGACTAGGGTACCGTTGCACTTCTCAAAGACAAGGCTATTTTCAAAAGCAAGTTGTTTTTGTGTGCGAGTTCCCCTTTAATGCAGTGGCGTGGGAAGGTGTTTAGGAGCAGGGGCGGCACTATGAATGCTATGGGTATATCTGAAATTGCACGGGCTCATTGCTTGAAAATTAGAAGACAATGGTGAGCAGCACTATCAGAAGTAGATGTTGTGTTCAAGCAAGAGATAGATGATGTATTTAATCAATGTGTTTGGTTCAGAGACCAGCTAAAGGGCAGTGCCACAGAAAAACAACTTACACTTTAAACATAGCTTTTAACAAGAGAACTTGAATGGCGGTAGTTTTACGTCTGTATTTGCCTCTGTTTTTGAACTAAAAATGATTGATTTTTGCAATAAATGACGTCACTGATCTCAAAGTCAACAAAAGGTGTGTCCTCCACCCAAACTAATGAGAAGCATTTAGTGGTAAGTGTGGAAAGTGTACTAGACATCCGTTTGTGTTCTTGACTACCGTCTCTAGAGTCAGACTCATTGATTTCTTTTTCTGGCTCATACATAAAGAGTGAGAGCTCTGTCTCTTACCAGGCATCAGCAGAGTGGCACAAATGAGATCAGCTATGCTATCGCTCTTTGTTCAGGAAACGCCCACCCCATGCACCCAATGCAATGAACTACTAGCATGCATAGGATGTATTGCAAGCAGAATAACCTGCGGCTACAAATTACAACAAGTGCGTTAGCTTATGGCAACTATGCGGCAACTAATGAATTATCTCAATTACAGGAATTTGTCTTAATTGGCTGGTAAGTAGAGGTCTCCAAATGTCACTTAACTTAACTCCAGTCCACAGTCTAGATTCATGCATTGCTGACATTTCTGGATGTGTATGGCTTTTAGCATTTGTCATTTCCAGTAGCTGTTGCTATAGGTTTAGCATCTCACCAGTTGGGATGGTTTCGAGAAGAATTGCTATTCCGTTCTTTGGGTAACATCTTTGTCAGCACTTTTGTGTTCTAAAATTCTTTATGTAGTGATCTCTTTGTCTCACCACTGTAGACTAGTTTGCAATCAGAACAAGAAACTTTATAGACTATGTTTTCTTTTCTTTTGTTCTATTCTTTACATTCACTAGGTGTTGTCTGAGAGTGTTGTTAGACTTGAAAACAGTTCTAATTTGTAATCCACAGCAAATTGTCTGTATTTTTTCACTGACACTCAAGATGTAGGGTAAATAGAGAGTTTGCTGGAAGTTGTCTGGAGTTGAGGCAAGGTCAGTGTTCGTTTTATTGAGTAAGAATCTTGGAAACAAGAGGCTTGAGAAAATTATTGGATTAGAAACTTTTTATGATTTCTCTTTCTTGTTATTTGTAACAATGATGACAGATATTGAGAGCTCTCATTTTTTGGCATTTCACAGCTTTTGTCAATGTGCTGAAGTTACGGTGACACTTGAAATTGAAATACCTGTCAGTGTGAGTTGATTTAACGCTAAATACTCACTCTCCTAATTGTTCAGGTGGTTGTCCTTCAGTTCTTCTCTGGCTTCGTCTAGGTAACTTCTCTGTCTTTGTAATAACTCAGTTATTAAGACAAAGAAAGACAACTTCACAAACAGCCAGAGGACCACGTGACCGGAGGCCCGTATCAACGCAGTATCACTATACTACAATCCCCTTTCCTTAGCTAACGCTAACATCAACAACTACAGCTAACATATCTTATGATTATCTACTAAAACGTGATTACTGGTTCTTACAAATTTAGTCTGTCCGGAGGCTTTCGATGTCTAATGGGATAACGTCTCTCTTCCACTCCAGTAGTGAGGTCTGAATGTGAACTTGTCATCTCCTGTGTTTCGAATGGTATCCCGAGTCCGGTTACATCCGCTGGTTCTGGTTTCACCGCTCTGGTTGAATGGCTTTGTGGCTCTGTTACTAGGGTTTTGGTTGCACCTCAGTCTTCAAATGTCTCTATAACCTCCTCACAACTTGCAGTGGTTTGGTGGTGTGTCCCTGGCGTTTCATTCTGTGGGAATGCCGTGGTGGTGGTAGTAGTTTCATGGCGATTTTGCAACTGGTCCATGTGTTTGTGCCACACTTGACCCGCGACTTGAACATCATAAGACGCTGGGGCTTTTGGTTGACCACTGTTCCAGGTAACCACCCTGGCCCCTGTCTTTTTTTTCGAACAACGAATCTTCCATGTTGAAGCTCCGCTGCAATACTCGCTGATCATGGTTTCATTTTTGTTGTGCTTGCTTCTGCTGTGTGGTCGCACCCAGACTAGGGCTAAGGAGGTATATTCTCGATTTTAGTCGTTTCCCCATGAGTGTTTCTGCGGGAGATATGCTCGTGGTAGAGTGTGTTGTCATCCGGTACTGTAGTAAAAATGTCACTTTTTCAGTGATGGTTTCTTGGGTGATTTTCACCAGCTCTTGTTTATCAGGCTGCACTGCCCTTTCTGCCAGCCCGTTTGTTGCTGGTTGGTAGGGTGCGGAGCATACCTGTCTTATTCCTCTTCTCCGTAAGAGTTTGTTGAATTCACCACTTGTGAAAACGGTACCATTGTCTGATAAAATTGTGTTTGGCAAGCCGTGGGTTGCAAATGACCATCTTAGTCTTTCTATGTTGCTGCTGTAGTTACTGTTTTCATTGGGTACACGTCTAACCATTTGGAGTGTGCATCAATGATGATAAGAAACATGTATCCCTGGTAAGAGTTTAGTCTAGTCAAGTGTCATCTGGCAATGTTGATTTACAAACTGTTGTCTGCCCTGAATGTGTTAAAGGTGTCAGACGCATTAGTGACTTGAAGAGATGCAAATGCATTGCTTAAAGAGAAACCTATACATCAGCAAAAAGGAGCCATTGAATGCCAGACCTGTGAGAAGTACTTTCGAAGCAAAGGAGGTTATGCCGTTACACAAATGCATCAATATGCATGGGAAAACTTTTTTGTGACTTTGCCTTTGTCCCCACTGAAGGCGTACGGTGTTTGTTTAGACGGAAGCAATACAGGTGGAGGAGGCATGCGCTTGTGTGTGTGTGTGTGTGTGTGTGTGTGTGTGTGTGTGTGTGTGTGTGTGTGTGTGTGTGTGTGTGTGTGTGTGTGTGTGTGTGTGTACTCGTGTATCTCCATAACGGCGAGCTGCAGTGCCACCGAATTTTGCTCGCGCAGCCAAAACGACGGAGGTTGAAAGTGAACCTGTCATCGTCTTCCGGACTTCTCCCGCCACAACGCGATATTCTGCTGATGGAACCCGCCTCCCCTTGCACGCAAATATCTCCATAATGGCTTATTGGATGTCCACCTAAGTTAAGCTGCCTCTTCTCGACGTGGGACGGTACGTGCGGAGCGTGTCAATTATTATGGGCGACGTCCATGAAAGCAAGATATTTAGCACTTATCCGGGTCTTAAAAAATTGCCTGTCCTTTGTTTGGCCCTTAGGCGAATTGAATTCCTGTCACGTTTGATACACCTGGCCTTCACAACGCCAGCAACGTCTTCGAAGTAACGACACGACTTTGAACTAAACAGGTCTTTGTTCATGTAGGTTCCGCCTACATGCAATTACATTTTGACCTTTGTCGTCACAATCCAACGACGTCACAAGAGACTTGCTAGAATTCTTGAAAACGACACCGAACACGAGATAAAGTTTTCTCAATGTCTTAGAAACTGTACAATGTGATAGAACCATGCACGGACGAGTTTCCTTCGGCATCTAGAGCAAATGTGCGTCATTGGGAACGTGCACTAAATTTCATGATCTGTGACGTCTAGGCTGATCGAACCCCCTTCCACTCACACACGAATTTCTCTGGAAGGCCAGTCAGATCTCCACCGAATTTAAACTGCCTGTTTCTGAGATCGGATGGTACGCTCCGATTAGTGCCAAGACGTCAAAAAAGACAAGATATTTTTGCATATATCTGGGTCTTTGAATTTTAATTGTTTATAGCGGGATATTAATTAACAATTAATAATGCAATCAGCCCGGGCAAAGAACAGGATATCACTGAAGGGGATATAACTCTCAATGAAATATTTTATGAAATTCTATCCAGCTGCTAATTTGTCAGAACGTCCATATATTGGACATTGCTTATATAGGCCCAATTTGTCAGGAGTAAGTGTCAGTTAAAACTGATGGGAGTTACTGAAGCTTATTTCAGTTTTAGTGCACGTTTGATTTGCACTAGTTTGCGATTTGACACTGAGTTTGACTTTTGGGATTTGCCAACTTTGGTGGCAGGGGACGTGTAGGTGTTATCTGCAATATATTGATATATAGGTATATATATATATATGTATTGAATACCTTATATGAATGTTGCTATGTCATATATATATATATATGCCATAGCAACATTCTGAGTTTGATTATAGCCTCCATGAATTGTTGTTTTTGTAGTTCCTGGGTTTGCCAGATGTTGCTCCTGTTTGTAAGTGCGCTATTTTAACTGCATGGGTATGAATTTCAGTGTCTCCTCCTTTGCCATTGGTGACGAGAATGACGATGACGATAATGATGGCAATGATGCTATTGATTTGTTCTGATGTTCTATTTGCTCTAAATGCTGCGCCTCTGACAGTTCCAGGTGGCATCATGTTTTAAAAACATGGCCGTAGTCTCTGCTTTGTGTGTGGTTTTGCATTCTCTAATTGTTGGAAATACTGTTGTTGATCACGGGGTCCTGGGGGCCAATGCTGCAGAGGTACGATGATTGTTCCAGAATATTTGTCTTGGTTGTCTTCAGTAACAAGTTCTGGTTGTCATGTTTCAAGTAACGTGATCAAGAAATAGCAACACTAACTAGAAATTTAAAGGACATGCCATATTAGGGAGGCAGTGACACTTCTTTTGCGGTTGTTTGTACTTTATCCCATTTTCTAAGTTGCAGACATTTCCAGATGTGAGCAGTCAAGTATGAACGCCTGAGTTTTTGTTGTAAGGGAAGTGCCACAGATTGTCTTATGTAAGTTTAGTGGTGACCTGCTCATTATCATAGGTGGTGGTATTTTTAGCATGGCATGCTATTTTGCAAACAGTATTTAGAAGGCATTGTATAGCATTGTATTCTATTCTCAAGCATGTTTTGCGATTAAGAAATACATTAATTCTGTTTTGCACAGCCTTGATGTTGTACCAGTGTTTTGTCTATCAAAAAATGTAAACTCTAATTGTGATTTGCTGTTTATATAGGCCCAATTTGTCAGAAGTAAGTGATCAGTTAAAACTGATGGGAGCTACTGAAGTTGTTACCGAAGAATTTGCCCAAAGCTATCGAATGAAATCTGTCATTGAGGTTAATTTGTTTTATTTGTTGGCATAGACATGCAGTGTATGTGTAATGGGTTTTTGAACTAGCAAATGGGAGAACCAACTCTTGCTCTGAATGGAGTTGGAGGGAAAAGTTCACTCACTCTACTTAGACTCCTTGCGTGAGCAATCTAAATTGTAAAATGTGGGACTTTGCTGTTGCATACTTAGTATGTTATTGTAGGGATGGAGGAACTATGGTAACATATGGAGGAATGTCACGACAACCAATCACAGTTCCTACAGTAGGTACAAAGTGTGCTGTGTAGGTAATGCTGACTCTCAGCTTACAGTTTTCTGTAGTACAGTATTTATATATGTGCATATTGCTTGCAATGTTACTTTGATTCTTGACAAGCTAACAATATTCTATTTAGTGTGCTGTTCTTGTCTTCATATTTTTAGAATTTGGTACGTCATCCTTAAATAGCAGTAACGAAGTTGTTAGTCTTGCATAGTCTGGATATTAAAAAGGGAGGAGGGACGAGACAAGCAGTTCAAGTTGTCTTCTGATTAGAGACAATCATATTGTTTGGTTGTTCATGCGTGCAGGCTTTGGGGAGGTGTAACTGCACAAAGATATAAATTTGTATGAAATGGAGAAGTCACTCCTAAATTTGTTAATTTAACAGATTTGAAACTTTTTAAAACTCTGTATACCCATATAAAACTATAGTATATACGTATTTCTTGTTTAGAGGTTGTAGTGCTTATTGCTTTGGAGCAGCGCAGCGCTTATGAGGTGCATGGCATCTGTTTGGGGGAAGATGAAACAAGTTGACTTTGTATCGTGTAGGTAGGACAGGTACCCTATTTATTATTAGCTTGTTAAATGAGTGTCACAGCTGTTGCTAAAAATGATAGTAATGTGTCCTAAGCAGAGGGGGCACTTACACTGTACTGCGCTATTTACTGAAGGTGGTGCTTATTACTTTTTCAGATTTTTTAGTCTTGTACAGTGCTGAAACAGTATTTAGAACTGAAGTATGGTAATGCTGTATTACATACACACTCACTATTTTAAATACAAGGCAGTCTTAGGTTACATGTAATTATATACTGTTTGCAAATTATTCTCTTGATATGTAGGGCTCCCTTATCTTTAATGACAAAAGTATTCAAGGCTTTTGGATGACAAGATGGTCTAAATCAAGTACACGTATGGATTCATTCTTTCCATGGTTATGATAGATCTAATTCTTCTTTAGTTATACTGGTGTCTTGTTTTTGTAGAATCAGATCGACAAAAGATGTTGAACTCACTCTACGAGTATATTCGATCTGGCAGTCTAAAGACGGTACTCCATGGGACTTGGAAATTGCAAGATTTTCATGCGGCTGTAACAGAAGCCATGCAACCTTTCCACGCCAAGAAACAAATATTTATCAATGAAACGTAAAGTTACTGAATTAAAGTTTCTTCTGCAATTATCAGAAAGTTAGACTGTGCGTTAGTTGATGACATGAGTGATACATTCTATGAAAAGAATGTAAATAAGTAAACAGCGTGACAACTCAAGGACGTGGGATGTAGGGGCGATCATGACGCACGCGTGCACGAGTTGATTCGCTTGAATTCTCTAGAATTTTTTGTACCTCAACTTGTACATGCTAAAACATTCATGCATTGCTGCGAATTGCACTTACTACACTGTCGATGAGGGCGGGGCAGGGATAAACAGGGTGTCGGTAGGGCGGAAGACTTTCCCTGTATAAATAAACAAATTTGTTCTGCTTCTAATTGACGCATGCGTAGACCCTATATCTGGACCACCATCCAAGGAAATAGAATGCCGTATGCGAACCACAGAAGATGTGTGAAGATTGTAGCATGCAGTTTGAACGGTCTTTTCTGGGTTAGTGGTTTTAGAGATCTTAGACACTGCATACGAATTATGGCTCATTAATATTACCGATGCTTGTATTCGCAGGTAACTGGCACTTTGTTCGTTGGAGTAGCCGCTTGGTCTGTGGCTACAGGATCACAAGTTAGCCTTGTAGATCAGGTGACAGCACTTATTAGTTAGGATATTTCTGATTAGACTGCCAGTGACCGAGTCTACTGACTATTGGTTTGTTGAGTGTTGTTTCTAGTGTAAGCCGTGGAGAATTAATACTCTAACTAGTTTACGGTATCCGTAGGCGCCTCGCGTTCGTGAGTAACACGTCCAACGGAGTTTTCAGACCGTCTACTGAAACGCCGGGTCCTAGCTAGACAATACGTATTTGTTGAAACCCTAGCTAGCTGTCTTGGAAGTAAACATGCAAACTTCCTAGTAGTTTAGATTACGTATATAGGCCTGGTATAGGTAGTCGTCGCTTTGCGATCGTGATCAAGACAATTGAAATGTACAGTCTAGGTATGCACTCAGTTCCGTTGTAACGACAGTGGTATGGTATTTACTGACATAGAAATTGATATCAGCAAACATTGACTATCAACAGTGTTAGATGCAGCACAGTGTAGTAAAGGATTGATCATACTGACGTGTGACTAGTTGACTGTAGGTGGCATTCAACTCCTGAAGATGTTTCTTGGTTGTCATGTACACACAGTTCCTAGCTACAATACAAAAGGATGGGGCAACGAAAGTTCATGAAGCGTTTTTGCCGCCGTTTGGTCACTTGCACGAATCGTTCTTAGACTCATTTGTAGTCGGACACGGAAACGATTTTAAGGTAGGTCCTATCATAAAACTTGGTCGTGGGGAGGAGAAATTTGAGATTTGTGTGTACACACACATATGTATATATATACATGTGTGTGTGTGTGTGTGTGTGTGTGTGTGTGTGTGTGTGTGTGTGTGTGTGTGCGTGTGTGTGCGTGCGTGCATGCGTGTGCATGTGTGTGTGTGTGCGTGTGTGTGTGTGTGTGTGTGTGTGTGTGTGTGTGTGTGTGTGTACTAGTATACATGGCCCGTTCTTCGTACAGGCAAGATACTGTAGTGTAAAGATAGGTCTGTGGACACGTCACGTGCAATCTTTGTTGCGAGGTCCCGGATGTGCTGAATGAATTCGAATCTTGCTCTTTGCGCTTGTTTCGATAGAAATCGACACACTTCCCGTGTAGCGCTTGCTGCAGAAAACGTGTAGTTGGATTAGTTGCAAATGCAATCAGAATTTGGAGAGAAACGAAAGCGCTAGAAGAGTAAGTTTCGTCGGCAACAGATATTCGATTGCTCGAAGCTTTGCGAAGGACGACGACGCGTATGGTGGAGCGACTCCAGTATCCCCCAACCAGTCTCGTGAATGCTAATTCAGTCACGTGTGAGTAATTAAAAAACCACAGGGTTTTTTGATTGACATGGGGGCGCGCCAAGGTAAATGAGGTTTAGCGCTTCGGGGAATTAAAAATTTTAAAATTAAATTTTTAGTAGTGCCCTTGTGTCCTATCTGTCCCGTGGTCTCCCGTGCCTCTCTTCGCGATTCCTGTCCTCGTCTTCCACCTGTGCCTTCCTCTGTTGTGGCTTCCTCTGTGCCTGTGTGCGTGCGTGATCCTTTCCCTGCCCATGCCTATGTTTGTCATGTTTGCCGATCCCATCCAGATTCAATCTCGGCGCCTCTTGGCTCGTTTCGTGGAGTGGCTCCGCTGGTGTCAAGCTATGATGAATCGAGTTAGTAGGTACCGTACTATTCTGGTATTTATGTTTACCAAGGACTCTAGATAAAATAAAAAAACACGCGAACCAGTCGCGTGTAAATTAACAGAAAACACACCAAAACACAAATTGAAACCAAATTAATAACCCAAAATCGAGTACCAGCTTGATCTATAATGTCGTCGGTGGATATACCTGTAAATAAAATAGTAGTTAGTGTATATTGAAGTAGAAGCTGTGTCTAGAGTTTAATTCCTGCGTCGCAATACAAACTATGTAACACCGGCTGGCGACTGATCCTTTCACCGACCGTAGACAGCTAGGAGCGGATGCTACCACCCCTATGAATATATCTTAACTCTTAAGTTGGCAACTCCGGCAAGGGTGGTTCTCAGTATACCGTGGCGAGGTGCTCCCGCCCCACCAGTCGCTTTGCTCCCCCTCGCCTTAGAGCCTCCATTTAAACATGGGCACAGTATAGAAGTTGTACTCGATTACGCGTGCACGTCGGGGAAATACAAAAAAATTGTCAATTTCCTAATAATGCAAGCTAACCTCAGCGACATGCGACAAAAATGTCAGAAAGACATCTTCTCCGCCGAAACGTCGGCGCCACATAAACTCCACCAAATAGGATTGCAGGTGATTATGTGAAACACCGTGGCGAGGAAGTGACCGTTTAGCCTGTAGTCACAGCAATTAGGGTATAGACGAGTCAAACAACTGCATGTGAAATTGCGATTCTGTTTCACATTTACTTGCATCCACGTATTTTCGATGTTTTGCGTGTGTGCTCCTGTGTCAGGGTCGACGAAATTCAATGAGTGATTGACGGTTAAGTGGCAATAGCCTTCTTCTTCCAGGCAGTTGTAAGCTTTCCAGCAATCACTTACCACAGTTGTGGCCGGGAGAACATGATCACGGATTACATCAAGTAAAGTTGTTGACGTGCGGTCTTGTACAACCTAACAATACCCGACTTCTAAGTCAACAACCTAAATTAAATATTGAATACTAAATGTAAGCCACTGTTAATTAATAAGCTAAATGCAATCCTAGATCATCTACCCAAAATCAGCTCCAACTAACAATCACTAAAATAAGAATGTACACATAGAATTGTAGCATGTATCTGGAGAAAGCACCTTTTGCTGTCACGCTCAATTCCTCCAAAAACCCACTGCCTGTCGACAGCGCGCTCATGTTGGTACTTTCGCCGACCGAATTTCGATTCGTCGATCTCCACTACTCTGCCTTCACCACCTAGCTTTTCATCCGCTGTATGCCTTGATAGCACGACAGCACACACCTCTCTACAAAAAGACGACCAGTTGACAGACGTGGTTTGCGAGCGAACACGGGATTCGAGGCGGGCGGTAGCTTGTGGAATCTATAGAGTAGCATACACCTAGATACCGTTCATTCTAGCTAACACACAACACTACAGCAATACCTTGCGAGCCCAAAAGTATGTAAACTCCAAAATCTGACTGATAGTCAGCCTTGAAGACTTGAACCAGGTTCCTCTACGAATGCTGCGCTCCTTGGTGCATGTCTTCTTTTCACAGCGCCACGAAAAGCAGTCTGACGATTTTTTGCCACCCTTACCGTGAGCGCATCTTCATATCACTGCCGCAAGCGTTGCACAGACGCCGGGTAGCGACAAGGCCGTGCTCTTGGCAAAAGTCAACGCACGATTCAGGCGTCTCTAATTTTCGGACTAGGTCACTATGAATCATTCTGGAAAATGACTATAAACGTGTCGCACTTCCCTAATAATCATCTGACTGACCTTGTCAGGTTTCTAGTTAACCGCGGTTTTATAGGTCACGAGACGTCACGTGCAACTTAGGGTTGGGGGGATACTGGAGTCACGCCCGTACGGTCTACACAGGACTGGTGTGGGCGTGTGTTTGAATGAACTGGAATGTGTAGCGTTTGCGTCATCGAGAAATTTTACGCTGGGGTCGACCCCTCGAGAGGGACCCGGTGCATAATATTTTTTATTTTTTTTACGCAAATCTTTGCCTGTGTGTACTGAGTGTGCGTGCCGATTTCGGTTGCGAACGGACGAAAGACGTACCCGCCAAATGAGAACACACACAGACAGACAGACAATTTGAGCTTTATATATATATATATATATATATATATATATATATATATATATATATAGTCGACCTGGAGATGTCTATCATCCAAACTTTTTGTTTGGCCGTTCGGCTTATTTTGATGTAACCGTGTGTAATTCGTTCCAGCAAAGATTTGTGTCGCATTCAGCAAGCAACGCCGGTTTTGCGGCCTTAGAAGGAGAAATTTTAAAGTGTATGAAGTACGACACCCAAGTGTTTTCATCTGGTGCTCTCTTCTTTCCACTTGCAGTTGAATCATTTGGGACATGGACGGATGTCAGCTTGAGTACATTAAAGACTATAGCATCTAAACCTGTTTCTGTTTCATTCTATTCCTTTTAGTCAGTCTTTAAATAATTTGTTGCAGCAATTGTCAGTTAAGTTGTGGTCGTATAATGCACGCATGATTCTGCGTAGATTGTTGTTAGACAATAATGACTGTAATTTTAGTTTATGGGATTTGCCTGTATCGTAGATTGGTTGTATTGAAATATATATTTGGCTATAATTTTTTTAGCCATATATATATATTCTTATTGCAGATAACAACTACCCGCTCCCTGCCAAAGTTGGCAAATCCCAAAAGTCAAACTCAGTGTCAAATCGCAAACTAGTGCAAATCAGACGTGCATTAAACTGAAATAAGCGAACTGAAAGCTGTTGCAGTAAGTTACTGACTACCCTACTAAAACTTATTCTGCTCTTTGCTGTGGTCTTGGACGCGATAACCTTCAAAGTGGCAAGACTGGAAGACGTCCACAAACCAAAAGACTCCACTATTATTGGGTAGAAGTAACCTCCTGTCGCATTGACTTCGCTGTCGTGTCGATGGTCTTTCTCTTCTTCACCAGCCATTGCAGCGGCTCCAGCAGAAATGGCGGATTTAGCGACGTACGCCGACTGCATGGTGTTTCTTATCGAAACGTCGAAATAACCTGGTCGTCCATCAGCGAAATCTGGATGAAAGATATCTCCAGGGCGGCTATTATATATATGTAATTATATATTTATATAAACACACTTTATTCAAAAAACATGTCAGTACAGTCTAGAGCCAGTCTGTGCCATATCATTTTGGCATTATATAGCCAGAGTTTCACCGACAGTTGTTCATGTATGTTGCTGACTGCCTGGCTGACTGTCAAATTTCTTTTGAAAGATAGACGTCGTGCGATAGTCTTCAATACTTCCAAACTGTGTGGTGACCACAAGCCAAGAGATTCGCACACAAGAGGGTGGAAATACTCCCAGTTGATGTGACATTGGCTTCATGACGTTGGTCTTTTTCCCTTTCTCCAGCTGCAGCTGCATTTCCTACATTGTAAGCTGTTTGGGTGTAGCATATGACGGTTGCACTGTGTTCCTCACTGTTACATCAAACTAGGTGGCACAGCCTTGTTCGAAGCCAGGGTGGAAAATATCACCCGATCTGGCACAAGTATCAGTGTTGCAGCATTGTGCCTTACGGCAGTTGCCATTATCCACAAGCAAAGCGTGAAAAAGAACATTGCGTAAGGCGTCATGTCGGCGTGTTCTGGCCACATCCAAGCAAGTGGTCGCCAAATTTATCTAAGATCTGTCCACAGGAACAGCGCTTGGAACCCAAATCTGCCGGAAAAAGTGGGTTGCCCAACCAGATGTGCAATGATACCACACACTCTCTATGGGGCATGGTGAGGTCAGTGTTGGGGTTGGGTATTGCCCGCAGCCATGCTCCAGCATGCTGTGCGGATATCGTGTTAAGTCGGGCACGATCACGTAAGCTGGTGTTGTCTTTAATTGAGTGCCACATTGTGGAGTCAAGCAAAGACTGAAGTTGGTGTTGACTAGTTGTAAGAACGTCAATCTTAGCTGTCGGTAGAAGAGTACGGAGATGATCTTGTACGACTGATCTGCCTTTGAGGCTGAGACCTTGGTCAAGAGATGAGCTGGGGATGATGGCAGACTGTTGCATTCCAGACAGTAGTTGAAGAACCAGCTCACATGACGAGTTACAGCTTGCAAGGAAAGCTGCCGGTGCTGTTCTTGTTGATTCACGAAGGCCCAGACCACTCAATCGTACTGGCAGGGTGGCCTGTTTCCAGAAGAGGTCTGGTATTGAGGAATGAATGATGGACTTGAGCGATGACCGTAGACCAGCGTCAAATCTGGATAGTTGACTTTCGATTACATCAGATGGAACTGTACTGATTAAGTGATTGATTTTGCACAAAGAAAGACAAGAGCGTAAGAGATGAAGTTCCACCTGAGAGTTCCCTAAATCTGACAAAAGTTGTTGACATTCCAGATCTCTGTCAACACGTTTAGCTAAAGAATTGTTGACAAACTCTTTTGAACCACATACGGGTGATCCTACAAACTCAGCCCCATCTTTGTTGGCATCAACACGCTGAACATCGCTTGGGATCTCCAGAAAGGATTGGTCTCCTGAAGGCCAGAACACTTCGCATTTGGCTGCATTTAGCTGCAATTCAAAAGAAGTGCCAGCTGATTGCAATTTCCTCAGAAGAGATGCAACTTCAGGACAGATTCCAATGAAAATTCCATCATCCAGGTACCACAACTGTAATGCAATCTCTGGGGTTGGACCCAACTCGTCCATTAGCTCCATTACAACAAGCGAGAATAACAGTGGACCCAAAGGGTCTCCCTGTTGAACACCGGCTGAGGATATGAAACGGCAGTTTCCAAATCGAGCTCACCAATTGTGTGATAGCACCAGAGAACCCAAGAATACAGTTCAGGAAGTTCTCTTCGTAATCGATTTAGAAATGAGTGTCGATCACAATTGTTGAAGGCATAGCCATGTCTATTTTAAGGCAGCACAAATTGGGAATGTTATCATTAGTATTGATGAAGTAGCTGAGGGTATGTATGGCAGCTTCTAAACCCCAGAAACTCCAACTCCAACTTGCTTATAGGGAAGGAAAATAGTAGGTAGCTTTGATCGAACAGCAGCACAACAAACACAACGGAAATGCAACGAGTCAAGCTCTCAAGGCAATTCTGCGCTGATGGAGCTGTGGTTCCCACAATTGCATCTAGCAGTTGCTGTGGGCATAGTTTGGAATATCCAGGACTTGAGGCTCTGGGAAATTTCTTGAGAGTTTCTAAGACAAAATCAGAGTCGGGACACAGAGGAGCGGTCAGCGGATCAGTCCATTCTGGTAGCTGGTGACTTGGATGACGACGATGAAGTTCCTCCAGGGCCTTGGTATTATCTTCTCGTAGGCAACCTTGAGAGTTTGGTGATCTCATAGCATCACGGAAGCGTCCCTCCCTGGCAAGAAATAGAGCTCTTTTGGTATTTAGTTGACGTTGTGAAAATCTTCAATACCAAAAGCTCGATGGAGATCCATATAGGACCATGCCCATTTCTATTGTGCGACCCGGATTAGAAGCCTTGCTACACTCGGCAATTAATTAACGTTGGGCTTTTTTGAAGTGACAGGACTCTTGAGGAACTTGCGAGGAATGTACTGTAGTAACGGATAGAAGCAAAACCACGTTATGACCTTTGCATGTATTGACTTTGCAGGCAAGAGGAACTAAGGTCATATCAGGTAACATCTGGAAATCTGACGGGATTTTGGGCATGCAAATACTTGTCCCACTTTTTTTACTGACTTGTTGATGGAGGTTCAGGTATTGCTAATAGGAAATGTTTGACAGTAAATGAGAACTAAGAAACAGTGTAGCCGGCCGATAGTTTTAGTGGATTCAGTCATGTCTGTACCAATATATACTAGTACTTATGTCAGTTTGATATGCCAAGAGCAAGGACTAATGTTGTTTGTTGTTCACCTCTACACTTTTGCTTATAACTTTTGGAACTCTTCCTGTATCATTATACAATCTTTCTGTTGACTAGCTCTTCTAAAGTACAGGGTTTGTTGTTTTTGCTGTAATTTTGATTGTGTCTCATTGTTCATTACGTGCTTTTATTTGCATTTACAGGAATGCCTTGATACTAGCTTTCCCTATTAGGCTGTTATCTATGCAATACAATATGATATAATACAATACGATATTCAAAATTAGTACTTCCACCAGAGAGCAATTGCCAAGAACTTCTGGTACAGGTGTCACAACCACGAGGGATCACAAGCAGTAACAGGGAACCCGGGGTCGGTGATTTAACTGATTGACAGGGCATGATGAACGTGTAATCAAAGCGTGTGATCAAAAGCATGTGACTAACATTGCATGATCGAGCAACGAGGGAAGGTATATAATAGAGGTTGTAATAGCTAGCGGGAGTCATTGGTAGTTTGTTGCATATACATGTAGTAGCAGTGTAATGTATCTAGAGAGTTGCTGAATGCGGATCAGTTATCTAGCTAGAGGTGCATTGGTTAAGTCAATAAATGACTTCTTCAAAGACAACGACTCTGGCATATCGCTTCGTTTGCATGGACCAAGTTTTATACTACTAGCTGTATTCCTGTCTTTCTAATACTGCGTGCAACATTTGGGGGCTCAGGCGGGAAAGACAGCTGTTACCAAGTAGCAAGAAGAAACAGGAGGTCAGTGAACACATGAGAAAGCGATGACTAGTGTGATTGAGATGGGATGTGGAATGGGATATGAGGGAAAAGAATTGCAGGAATTTGTGAGAGAGCAGCAGATGTTAGACCGAAAGGAAAGGGAAAGAGAGAGAATGAGCGATGAAGAAATATGGTTAGAGAGCAAGGAGCAAGAACGAGAAGCACAGCGACGCAGTTGAAAGGCTGTCGAGGAAAGGAAGTATGAGTTGGAGAAGAAGAGGTTAGAATTGGAAAGTAAAAAGATTGTTCTGACGTTGGTCACTGTAAAGGACAAGCCGAAAAGCATGGCGAAGCTACCAGAGCTCCCACCCTTCCAGGATGGCAAAGATGAATTATAAAGCTATTTGCAAAGATTCAAACTTTTTACTAGAACCAGCAGATGGGGCAGTGATAAGTGGGAGCCTGACTTGTGCTTTGTTAACTGGTAGAGCTCTTGAAGTCTATTTGAGATGATCAGATGCAGCTGTGGTCAATTATGACTAACTCAGGGAAGTCTTATTGTGATCTTATGACCTAACAGATGATGGTTATTGCCTGAAATTTTGTCAGAGCAACCTGGTGTTAGGCTTGAATTTTCCTAGCAACAGGATGTTAGTCTCCCTGTAGATACACTACCTACCTAACTACCTACATTTGCTGTACAAATGTTATACCAAACCTTTCTATTTTGTGCTATCTCATACCAATCTCTTTGCATGTTAACGTTTTTCAGGTCTTTGTTTACTCTATCTTGCCAAATTTAGTGTCCATTTTATAGGTTAGTATGGTTTATTTGGAGCAGTACTAGTACAGTAGGCAGTTGCATTGAAATAATGAATATTGCAAGGCGTTATTATACAGTATTGTATTAATTTCACACCATGAAAAGTTCTTTTGCTGGTAGCTGACCAAAAAGCATACAGTTGGGCATCCTAGACTCAGCCATTTTACTAGTCACACACACACACACACACACACACACACACACACACACACACACACCACACACACACACACACACACACACACACACACACACACACACACACGCGCACACACACCAGATGCAAGCGTTCTTAGCTTAAGGTTAGAGCCACATTGAGTAAAGTTTCAGTTAGTGGTAGTATTCAA
Source organism: Corticium candelabrum (assembly GCF_963422355.1). Lineage (NCBI taxonomy): Eukaryota > Metazoa > Porifera > Homoscleromorpha > Homosclerophorida > Plakinidae > Corticium > Corticium candelabrum. The sequence continues at coordinate 7,583,409 of NC_085093.1, forward strand.
TAATTGTGTTTGAAGAATTGACAGTATTAATTAATTAATTAAGAATTGACAGTCAAATTTCTCGAGAACAGTACTCTTTGTGTTTTGGTCTATGCTATTGGTTAGAATATGTAAGGCAGTTGTGTTGTGCTGTTGGCTTGTGTACCTTGAAACTGCAGTATGTACATACAGGCATCATTTAAAACCAACTCCTTTGCAGAATTAGTGGCTTTGTACTGATTTTTAGAAGGGCATGACAGCTGACAATTTCTGTGGCTTCAATATGTTCACAACAACAACTTCATTGTGTATTGCTGGATATTTTTATGTCACTAGTAATTTAAGCTGTGTTTACACCATTGCTTCTACAGCTATGAGCCTTCAAAATTCTGAACACCACATACGCTAGGAGGAGTAATTACGAATATACACGATGATTCTTTCTAGCTGTAAATGTATTTAAAATCCTACATAGTGCCTGTCGTTTTGTGTAACCGCAAAGTCCATAGGTGGTCTGTAGTTGTAAGTAGAGTCATCGTATACGGGACATAAAATGTCTCCTGGTTACGTAGTGTTAGATTCCTGTATAACTATCGTAAAACCAAGAAAACGATTGAATTCGGGTCAGCAGTTGCAGACAGGTGAATTCTGTTGTTAATTTCCGACAAGTTTGCAAACATAAATTACACCGTTCCGGTAATAAAACTCTCATGAAAGTTTCACGCATAGGATTGGCTGTTCGTTTATTGTCTTTGGTTGCCACGTACGACATAAAAAGGAATTAATTCTTCACGATTGGGCCACACAAAGGAGGCGTGACACATTCCTGCAGCGTGACAGACATAGCCAGCCACATAGTCCCCAGACCGGCAGCATAAGGCTCCACCTCTTTTTGGTAGCTGCGCTACGAGAATTTGGGTGGCCGTCCTGTACATGGTGTTTAGTCCTTTGCTCTACATAAGGGTTAGCACATAGAAACAATGCCTACTATGCACGTGCATGTTTTTCCAGCAACAACCAGATGGCGATTCAGGTGCGATGCAGTACTTGTAACATTTTGCTTGTTCCAGTGTTTCTGCATAGCGGTTCTGCAGTCTTACAGCTTGAATTTTCTGTGTGCGTTCCTGAGCGGGCACGGTGTTGTTGCAAAATCACTAGTGCTCCTCAGGAATTTGGGAAGGGAATGTGCATTGTCCATGACGGCGTCTGTTTGTCGGACGAAGCGACTGACCTGTAAGTACACTAGTGCGTCTTTATTCATTTTTGTTACAGTATCCTGAACAGAGACTCCTAATCTCCATGTGCTTGTGCATGTTTTTCCACATTGATGTTTGTTTGACTCTGGCGGCTCTCAACTCAAATGATGGCGGTTAGACGTATTACTGTGTAAATACAGTAGGCGTAACCACCACGTGAAGGGATTTTCAATGGTGTCAAATTCATGAGTGTTCCTCAGCTGCCTTACACACACTATACACGTCTTAGCACCTGTGGTGTCCATGTGCACCAGCCGAGGGTTTAGCACTGTATAGTGCTTCTCTATTCATTTAGATAGTTGTGAGAACTAGGATGTAAAATTAGTGCTAATGTCTTACAAGTATATTGGTGTGAATATGAAAGTCATGATTTGCTGGTTATAACATGAGTTGTACCAAATCTACATAGGTAGTAAATCAGTACATTTCATCGACTGATACCACAGCATATCCTGATTTGATACATTCCTGATTTGATACATTAATACTATGCGTCTTGAGAAATACCCCTAATTTGTGGAAATGAGAATTTCTGTAATAGAATGTCAAATGGTTGTGATGAAATTGTTTGACTCTTCTGTTGATTTGTGTTTTTGAAGTCTTGTTTTTTTGTTGCAGAGTTTTATGATTTTTGTCATCTGCTTTGGAGGGGTTATGTTTCTTAATGGCAAGTGGCTTCGTATTGTTTATGGATAGTTTGTGTACTGTGTCTTGTATAGGGTTCTTGGGATGCTGTGGTACGCTTAACGAAAATAAATGTATTCTCAAAATGGTCAGATTGTTGTGTAACTCAGAGGTTGATCAATGGATGCTAAATATTTTTGGGAATTGTTGTAGTTTTGTTGTCTTACCATCCTTCTCATATTGGGAGAAATTGGATTATCTCTTGTGGTGTGGCTTTTGCAAGATGATGTAAGCTCAGATGTTGTTATTCAGCAGTCAGTAACAGCATTATGGAATTGGCACTGTTATTTGTTAAAAGTAGTATTTGTATTCTACATCTTCACTTTGTACATGTCATCTAGCTGCCAAATCTAACTCAACACACATGGCGCGCATGTACCATCTCTGTTACACAAATGTAATCTAAATTTGTTACATCTACCTTTCTCTCAAAACACATGTACTCTGTGTATACATATTATAACAGAAATTAATAGTAGTGTGTGTAATAACTACGTTGTGCTGCAGTGGACAAGTTGGAGTTGGAGAAGGTGGTTTGGAGGCAGACGTGCTTTGCCTTTCCACATTCATGATGAGAACAAAGACAGAAATGATTTGTGCTGTCTCAAAACAGAGATGTGTTTTTAACAACTGCAATGGATTTTTTCTTCTTAATTATGTCATTTTGAAATCTTCTCTTGGGTAAAGTGGTCTGACAACGCTGCTAGAGAACTGCATTTCGGTCATCATCACCTTGCCTCTCTACTAGTGGAGTAGAACAAGGTGACTTACTGGGCCCACTTCTCTTTTCTCTCATCGTGATGGAATTCTTAGATGATATTCGTGAAATACTGGGTTTGGAGTTGCAGCTGTGGTACCTCATTGGCGGTGCTGATTTTGTCATTTGTAAACCACCTAAAGGCACGAGGTCCGACATCTGGTTTGCATTTAGACCATGAGAAATGTGAACTTTTTTGGCCATTTCGACACAGGATTTTACTAACTTCAACTCTGCTATACATCAAATAAACATTACTATAGCTGATGCAAGATTACTTGGTGCTCCAATAATGAGGCATTATTTTTCTGATTTTATTCATGCGGACAAGATTCTCCATTCTCAGTCTCATCTGATGACCGTAATGATCCTCAGGTAGAATTACATTGATTGACTAGTTGTCTCCGTGAACTATCTTTTGAGAACAACATCACCTGGCAGATCTGAAATCAGTAGTTTGTTTGATTCTGGTCTACGTGAAGCCTTTAGACACTCACTTGTTCATCAGACTTGTCTTGGTCACAGGCTACACTTCCTAGTCCGTCTTGAATTACAGGAAGCCAGTAACTTTGCTGCTGCAGCTTTTCTTGGCAGTTGCAACTCTACTTGCACTCTGATAGCAGCTCTACTGAAGTATCAACAGCCATTGAGACATTCATTTACTGTTCACCAGTTAACATTGTTGGAGGAGATGCAGCTAAACTACAGTTCACACTCCTTTGTAACAATGCAGACATTGAGTTTAGCAATGGCAATGTTCACTTATTGATTATGCTAAGCTTAGAGCAGTCAATTCTCAAGTAGTATTAGAGATCAAGCATGTAGTTTGATCATCACTGTCATCAACTCACTCAGGTTCATAGCTTCGGGCGATCCCTAATCTCAAAATCAGCCTGTCCATCCTTAGAGAAGAGATCCTAATGCAAAGTGCACACCATGGTACCAACTGGTAATACGCTGTAATCCTGATGTTATCACCGAAAGATTCCGGGTGTATTACGTCGTGGACACGCAGTAATACCAGCAAGAAATTGCATTGCACTTAATACCTATATTTATTCTTATAATACTGATTTATCTGTCAAAGTGTAGTAGTTAGCCGGGTTAATCCAGGGACTCTGGTGTGACTGAAGGCGGACTACAGGATGTGTTGTACACGTAGCAAAGCATTGTAGCAAATATACTACATTTCTGGCAACAAGGACGAGATTATGGCTGAACGTGAACCAAACCCGGAAGAGGGACGGCAGCAAGTCAATCTGCAAGTAGGATAGGATTTCTCGCGACTAGTCTTACCAGTCAGTCACTTCAAAGAGTACAAGGCGTCATCTCAAGATTGGTCTAATCTACCAGGAGAGATTAGAACAGTTTTTCATCACGAATGGGATCACACATGAAGATGTACACAGAAAGCGCGACATATTGCTAAATTCTTGTGGGAAGGCAACATACCATCTGATTTGTAGCCTTGTAGCACCTCTAAACCAGCCGACACACTGTACATGAAACTTTGCGAGAAGCTGCAGAAGCACTGTAGCCCGAAACCCAGTGACGGTACAACGATACCTGGTTAACACCCGTTCACAACAACCAGTTGAGGAAGTGGTAACGTTTGTAGCTAAATTACGAGAGATAGGAGAACACTGGGAGTTTGGGGACAGGCTGGATGAACATCTGCGTGACCAACTTGTGTGCGAATAGCAGATGAACATGTGAAGCAGAGGCTATTCACGGAGATGGCGCTCATGTTTCAGAAAGCAATGGACATTACACGTGGCATGGAAACCACAGGAAAGAATGTGGCAGCAGTTCATGGCACTATCGCAAACCAGGAGAGGCGGCAATACAAGTGGCCAATATAATCACAGTGAGGAAGGGGGAGTCTGGAAATTTGGGAAGGACACCCTGTTACAGATGATGCGGCACTAGCCATTCGGCAGGAAAGTATTGTTTCGAGGACAGTGAATGCCACTTATGCCAGGGGAGAGGGCACATTGCAAGGATGTGTCACCTAAGAAGAAAGCAGAACAGGCAGGCAGGATTGGCATGAAGAGGCCACACAAGACACAGAAGGTAGAGGAAGACCACAACCAAGAGGAGTTAGAATCAGAGGAAGAGTTGTGAATCACACGACAAGGGATCAAAGAATAGACCCCTCACAGTTCAGATAGTGGTGGGTGGTTGATGATTAGATATGGCTTTGGATACTGAAGCATCAGTGACCTCATTTTGGAAAAGACCTACCAACAACAATGACCAAATGGAAGGAAACCAGCTCTGAATCCGTCACGAAAGAGGCTACATACCTATACAGACAAGGTGAGTCCACTGTTGGGAGAGCTAGAAGTCAAAGTGAAATCAGGTCAAGAGAATGAAGAGGTTACTTTACTGCTCTTGGTGATAAAAGGGGAAGGTGTCAGTCTCCTAGGACGAGACTGGCTGAAGGAAATCAACCTGGAATGGAAAGAGTTTTCAAAATATCATCGACTGGAATAGATCAAGTAGTGAGGAGACACAAAAATCTTTTTGAACCGGGGCTGGGAACTTGTTAGGGACCAGAAGCAAAAATCGTAGTAGATGCAGCAGTTAGCCCCTGGTTTTGCAAGGCCAGAAGCATACTTTCACTTTGTGAGAACGGGTTAAGAAACGACAGGAAGCTGACGGCATTATCACCCCCTCTTACTCAGTCTGAATGGGTGACACGACACCTATAGTTCCAACAGTGAAGCTGGACAAATCAATCAGGATCTGTGGAGACTTCAAACAGACCATCAATAGGTCCGCCCGGTGTGATACCTATTCGGTTCCGAGTGTGGAAGACTTATTATTGGCAACCCTTTGTAGGGGGAAGTACTTCTCAAAGCTGGACTTTAGTCAGGCATATAATCAAGTACCACTGGATAATGCTTCCAGGAAATATACCACCATCAACACCTCAAGAGGTCTTTACGAGTACACTCAATTGCCATTCAGTATCGCATCAGCTCTGAGTATATTCCAGAGAGTACCGGAAGGAGTGCTGAAGGGAATACCACAAACAAGACATAGTACCGCCCCCATCTGTATAGTCGTTGATCGACAACATCCGTCTAGTCAATGGTCGACAAGAATCACTACTGTAACGAGAGGTTTTGCCTCAGGTTAACAACTACTTGGATGATATTCTAGTAGCAACACAGTCAGAGCAAGAGCGTAGGCATGTTCTGGATAATGTGCTGAGCAGGCTGGAAGATGCAGGTGTCCGATTGAAGACAGACAAGTGCACCTTTATGACTAGGTCAGTTAACTACTTGGGATACGTTATTGATGAACAAGGACTGCAACAAGATCCCATCAATGTCAGACAATCAGTGAAGGAATCACCGGAACCAAAAGATGTGACTGAACTCCGAATCTTTCTGGGCTTAATCAACTACTATAATCGATTCATGCTTAATCTTGCCAACATCTTGGCATCCTTATATCATTTAGTTCGCAAGGGGGCGAAATAGGAATGGAATAAGAAGCAGAGCATGGCCTTTGAAGAAGCAAAGCAACAGTTGATATCTATGATGGTATTGGCTCACTATGATCCAGTCAAGCACCTGGTGTTGGCTTGTGATGCCTCACCATATGGTTTGGGAAGCGTATTATCACACAAGATGGAGGATGGGAGTGAGCGCTCAGAGCCGTATATAGAGAGTTTTGACAACCCGGATTAGGAGTGCCATTTGTGTCCAGTAGTACAAAATTTGGACTATTTAGCTCTGGTTAACACGATGACTGCGGGTCCGGGGATTAAGGAAGAAGAGTGTACGTGTGCTTGTGATGTACATAGTGACGTGTTTTGACGGGTTAGACAGTAGTGAACTCTGTACAGTGTAGTAACGTCTGTTTCTGTTATGCTGCGGGAAAAGTGCACAGCTACTTCTCGCGCAGGTCGGTTACTTCAAGAGTACTTGGCTCTGTTGGGTGAAACGCATTCTAGCTGAGACAGGGTGTCAGGTGAGGAAACCTCATCATCACAATTTTCCTGCATCATATAAACTGCATCCATCTCTCCTTCAGAACCAACAAATAGTGTTTTTGATAATTATCAAAGTGAACAAGTGCATTTATTTCATCACAACTCCGAATTTATATATTTTAGGAATTGCTCACTGACATTGAAGAACAAAATGGAAGAGCAGTAGGAATGATCCAATGAGACGAAGGGGAGCTTCTGATTCTGGATGTACTCTTTGTGTTGAAGGAGACTTTCTCCGAAAGACAGCTTTGCGATGAGGGAATATTGTCAGAATGGCATTTCCTTTCAGCTCTCTCTTCCCGTCAGCTCTCGAATTAAGACTCATAGAAATGAACCTAAAAGCAAAGCAAGTAAAGAAACAACATGCCTTCTACATTACCTGGCAGAGAAATGACCTCGTTGTAGATGACACCCAAAAACGTCGCCTCACTTTTGCCTCCCAAATCTTCCTCGCAGGGTTTTTCGGAAAATGATGCAGCTTGTACCCTTTTGCTGCATCCCCAATCACAACAGCAAGGCATTCTGCAAGCATTGACTAAACAAAGCGACTATCTTTGTATTTCCCGGATCCATTCAATGTACAACTGGACACAAAATGGCGCCCATAAAGTCACGTGACCAAATTGTCATGTTGCAACTCTCTCTATGCGGCTGTGAGCGCCCAATTGCATTCGCCTCACGCTCACTGAATGACACAAGTATATTTTGGGGAGAGACATCACGTTGCTCACAGATCACAAACCAATGTTGGGTTTACTCAAGGCAGAGAAAAGTATTCCAGCCACAGCATCATCAAAGATGCAGCATTACACATTGAAATTGGCAGGACACTATTACAATCTGCAATAACGAGCAGGGTCCAAACACAGCGATGTATTGAGCTACTTACCGGTACCGACCACCAGATCACTGGTAGAAATACCTTGGGAAATCATTTTAACTATACAACTATTGGACGCTTTGCCAGTTACAGCCAAACAGATAGCAAACATGACATCTTGAGATCTCTGTTTTTCTCAGGTATGACACTGGATACTAACAGGGACCATGTCAGTCGCCAAGGAGACAGGAGGACTCCCAGTTTGCAGAACTGCTGGCTCTGTGGCAGAGACAAAGGGAACTAATGTACAGCAAGGCTGCATATTGGGGGACATCATGTGGTGATACCCACCCCCCTCGAAGGGCAGAACAAGACTACTGGAGACGTTATATGAAAGGCATCCTGGGGTCTGTCAGACCAAAGCCCTTGCTAGGAGTTTCCTGTGGTGACCGGGAGTGGACACAGCCATGGAACGAATTACCAAGGCATGCCAGACATGTCAAGAAACAAGGAAGTCACCAACAAGAGCCCATTACAACCCTGAGGAGGGCCACAGAAGCCATAGACACAGCTCCATTTTGATTATGCTGGACCTTTCATGGGAAAGATATTTTTAGTAATTATCGATGCCATGTCTGAATGGATGGATGTACACTTATTAGCACAGCCACCAGCCAAGCCACTATTGATGAAGTTAGAGCCTCAATAGCCATACATGGAATTCCGGATTGGATTGTCTCGGATAGCAGTTGTTTTACTTGTGCAGAGTTTGAATTGTTTTGCATGGCTAATGGAATCATTCATACCAAAACAGCCCTCTACCACACAGCCTCCAATGGACTGGCAGAGCGAGGAGCACAAACATTTAAGGAGGGGGTGAAGAAAATGAAGAGAGGAACGTTAGAAGAAAGGCTGCAAAGTTCCTGATGGCCTACCAAAAGACGCCACACACCACAATGGGAGTGACACAGGCGGAATTGCTGTTAGGATGGAGACCAAAAACGTTGCTGGACCACATCCGCCCTGATCTCTCAGCCAATGTGAGGTCAAAACAAACCAAGCAGAAAGACCAGCATGACCAACACAGCAAGGCCGGGAGCTTCTTAGCAGGTCAAGCCATTTACATTCGAAATTTCGACCAGGTCCCAGATGGTTAGCGGCTACAATTGAAAGCCAACAAGACCGTATTCACAACCAACTATTAGGGAACACTGATGAATAAACATCAAGGGCACAGGACCGACTCCAACGAGAAGAAGAAAGATAATCAGATGTGGAAGACGCCGGAAAAGAGCCCTACAACGCAACAGAACAGGACGTGATCGAGGAAGGAGTGGAACTGGACAACAAGGTAGACAAAGATACGGAGGCTGAAAAGACAGCAGACTCCTCAATCAGCCCTGAACTGCCTACAACTCCAAGAGCTGGAAACGACAGTGAAGTGGGGGTACATCATTCCCAACACATGAGGAAGCCATCTGAAAAACTGGACTAATAAGTTTCTGTGGTTGTTTTGTTTGGTTTTTGTTTACTAGTTAACGGGGTTAATCCGGGGACTTTGGTGTGATGTAAGCCGGACTGCAGAATGCAGTGTGTTGTACACGTAGCAATTAAAGCAGAGTAGTAAACATAGTACAGAAAGCTAAAATACCACATAGAATAACAAGAGTCAACTGTTTGTTCAGAGTCTAAAAACTGATACTAGGTGAATTTCCGGAGCATGGTCTTCTGATTTTCTTCTCGTAGGGATTCTCTGAGCTGCCTATGTGCGTGGTCTGTCAAATTTATTGAAAGTTGTACAAATCTTCTAGCCATTTCAGTGAAATTAGATAGATGCAGCGCAGTTGAATACGCACAACAATGTTATTACTGCTGTTTGATTGGTCAAGAGGTAAGCAGTGGAATGGAAGCGTTGATTCCTCCTAGCAACTGCCCAAACTTGTAGAAAAATAGAATAGAAATGCCACGGGTCGTTGAGGACAATGGAGTAGCTAGAGGTGCATACTTGCAGTGGAGGAAACGCAATGAAGAAGTGGAACGGCGGATGACTCACAATTATACTTTAATGATAAATGCAACAAAGCAAACTCTAATTTACGTGTATACCGTCATTAATTAAGCTAGCGACTGAGAAAGTCTGCGATGTTGTTGTCTCCTTTTATCATCTCAATGCGCATCTTGAGGCCTTGAGGAGACAGACCCCAGAGGAGACACATCCCAGCGCATTACACAACTGTTATGTATTTTGTTTTATTCAGGTACTGTAATGGCTGGTGGTCTGTCTGGATTGTAAACTCACATCCGTATAAGTACCATGCATATTTCCCTACCGCCCATACTACAGCTAGACATCCTCTTTGATAGCTGAATATTGTCGCTCTGCATCGGTGAGCTTCTTCCTTCCCTTGTCAACTAGGAACAATTTCCGTCATGACATTGGAAGTAAGGCGGCTCCAACACTGACCTGATTCGTCGACGTGCAACGTATATGGCTTGTCATGATCGGGGAGGTGTAAGACAGGTCTACTTGTTACAGCATGTTTTAGCGCTGTATACTCTCTCTCTCTCTCTTGTGACTTTCCCACTGGATCGTGTTGGGTTGTCCCCTTTAGTAAGATTGGTCAGAATTACAGCCACCACGCTGAAGTTGGGAATGAAGTTTCTATAAAACCCCGCAGGACCTATGAAGGCTTGAAGCTCCTTCGTAGTTGTTAGTTGTGGTGTGTTGCATACTTTACTAATGTTCTCTACATTTGGTTCAATTATACCTTTGCTGATGTTGTGGCCAATGAAATCCAAAGTCTCAGCTCCGATCAAGCACTTTGATGGTCTCACTGTCAATCCTGCTTGAATCCGTTCCAATACCTAATTAAGAACAGTTACGTGGTTTTGCCACGTCCATGCATGAACTATGGGTGTCCTCCACATAGGAGTCTGCCCTACCCATCCCTTGAAATAACTTCAGGTCTGTGTAATGAAATTGCTGCTTTGGGTTTTACTGATTTTGCCAATACAGCTGTGTGGGTTGTTTGCAAATAGACATGACCTATGAGATCAACTGGTTGTTTCTATCAACGGACTTTCCACAATTAAGAGCTATGTAAATAACGCGTGAACGTTTAGTCTGTAGACTGGGCTTTCTTGAGCCTGGAGTAGACATGCAAGAAACACGGTTGAGTTTAGCAGGGATTTGAATTTGTGTTTGTTTTTAGATTGAGTCATACAAACAGAAGATGTGGAGAGGTTTTGGTGACCCTATTCGGATATATCTGCAAACGGAGGTGCTGGTGTGCTGGTGTTTTTGACTGAAGTTTGTGTAAGGACTTTGTTATCTTCTTTAGCTGGATTGCTGTGCCTATCTTCACAGTAATGTTCAAATAGAACATGAGCGAAAGTTCAAGTCTTTTCAGCATGGATCTTGTTACCGGGACAACTTAGTCAGATCTAATGACTTAGCCCTCAATGTTTCTTTGTCTGACATCATCAAGCCTGCGTGTCAAGAGGCAATTACGCGGTGGTTGACAGACCATAGGGCGGTGCTCAGTGTGGCTGGTTCACTGTTTATCTGTTTACAGGTTGGTGAAGTAGGATTGTTTTTCTAGTCGAAGTCACAAATTTTTGTTCTCCTAATGCAGATTGTGGCTATTATGTATGTCTGTTTTTTCCTTTGTTCGGATGATTCTAGTTCATTGAACTCTGCTGATCAACCGCTTCCACAAAGAAAGAAGCACCCTAACTTTGGCTTGGTGAACAACAGGGTTGTACCTCTTGAGCTTGAGGATTTTGATGATTCTGGTCATAGATACAACTTACACCAAACAACTGACGAACAGCTCGCACTGCAGCGGCGACCTGTACCACGTAGTGAAAGCTAGTAGTACGCTATCAATGGATATTTTGACGAACGTAGAGGATACAATTACACTACTGTAGCAAATAAACTCCAGGGACATGTTTTAGTGTACAATTTTTGAAGATTGTAACTAGGCGATATGGTGCAGTAATGGCAGTTGCGTTATAGCAGAGACCCTGAGAGGAATCCCCAAGGGAAAACCAAAGGCAACTTGCCATTGGATGATGAGTTGACTGACGTGCATTTGGCGGGCGCAGCTAGACGTGTGTGATCAGAGAAATTTAGTGGACAAGTGTGAGTTCCCAGCTTAACTGCTGCTGCTAGACAACAGAGTCTAGACATCCCTTAGGTTGGCGTACTATGTTTGTGTTGATATACGGAAGTCTTTTTCTTGATTATTTGAAATCTGTGTTTCATGAATGAATTCATAATAGCGGTTGTGCTGCATTAACATAAATCAATGAAGTATGTACTTGCTGTTAGAATGATATTGCCATAGAATGTAATTTCTGACGCTGCTGTACCTGGTTTTAATGAATTTCTACGCTGTGCACATGATTAGATTGATCTAGAGAAAAAATCATGCAGTGTCTTGGCTTAAAACCTATTGTGAAAGGGGATACCACTTTCTCTAGTTAAAGTGGAATACGTTCTAGGTGGCAGACAGCGGAAAGAAGTATCAAAGCGATGTCGTCAAGCCAGTACTTTCGACAACCATCTATAGTAGGAGCATCAGCAAGGAAAGCTCAACCTAAACGAAGCTTAACAAATCTTCAGTCAGGTGAAACTGCCAAGCATCGTCATATTCGAACAAGAGAGATGAAGGAGTCTTGCAGAGCTAAGCTAGATGCAAGACATCGATATATCTTGCGACTTGTTGCTGATTGTCTTTCTATTGAAATGACTGAAGGAGAAGAAGCAATACTGGATGAGAAGCAAGTAAGCTTTTCTTACAGTAACATAACTATTTTAATTAAATACACATTAAAGATGCCCACTCACGATTAATCGCGCACGCGCAGACACACTCACGCAAACTTGAAATCGTGCCTTTATGCACACATTTATCCATTTACCAGTTTGAGATAACATGCTGTTGAACGACAAAGCAATTTCTCGATCCGTTTCCTTGTTGCACGTGACCCAAAATGAGTGGAGCACAGAGCGCGCACTTTTAGCACGATGGCACCGGGAGAGACATCTACCACGTATGAAGTTGTAGACTAGCTTATCAGTGTACCAACGCATACATCTGACTTACAGTTGTTGAATTTCTGTGAAAAAGAAACACCTCTACCGGCGCATCGTCTGTCGCTACTGGTCTCGGCTATTACTCAATTCTAGCTAGCTCTTGCAGCTACCATGTAAAGACAAATGCACGATCTGCGTTGCCGGCGGCGTCCGGCACCTCTCCATGGCTTAGTTCACCCTTCGCGTTTCAGATGCCGATAAGTATGCTCTGTGCTCCACCCATTCGCGGGTCACGTGCAACTAGAAAACGATCGAGAAAGCGCTTTGTTGTTCAACAGCAAGCTATCTCAAGATGGTAAATGGTAAATGTGTAGATAAAGAACCTAACACACTTGCCGTTACTTTCCCCGAAAGGTCAAGTAGACCTACGATGAGCGAAACTGCCGTGGCGGACAAGAACGCGATTCGTCTTCCTCTTTATACTAGGAATAAAGACTATGTCATAGGACGTGGTGCACCCTAAGATGTTTGCTTGTTCCTGCTTTGTCATGACACAACTTGAAATTGTGGCAAATTTCAAGTCTGCATGGGTGTGCCTGCACGTGCGAGGTGAATCGTGAGCGGGCACCCTAGGTAACTGACATGCAAAAATCAAGAAAATTATTTTATTGCCTCTTCCGTTAGTTATTAACGTCCGTATGCTCCCAAAAATGAAATTTTTGTTTTGACGTTACAATAGTGAAGATATCGAGGCGCAAAGTTGCTTCCTGTTGTTTAGTAGGCGTACCCGTCGTGACGTAGTAGCAGGAACGGAAGTGGCAGGAACGGAGTTGCTACCTCGCATGCAGGCAACACAAAATGTCTTACGAGAGTACACCTCTCGTTGCTTGCTGGCTGCAGTAGTAATGTGCTCAGAAAGAAAGTGTGGCTTTGAATCGCTTCCATAATAATGCCAAGATGTGAAAGAAATGGGCAGTACGAGTGAAACCAGCAAGAAGTCTGTGGGATGGGTCAATTTCACGTTCAGACCCGTCTAGTGCGTATTCTCAACCGGAATGATTCAAAACGGAGGATAACGTTACTGTGAGGCTTTGGGCGTTATCTAAGCTAAACTGAGACTGAAGCCTGAAGCATGAAGCTGTGCGCTGGTGATTTGTACAAGGAAGCCAATGTAACGTGACAATGTGAGATCAACAAATATAGAAGAGGATAACGGATGAAAGAAAGAATAGGAAATGAAGGGTAAGTACAATTTTAACGATCGACAGAGTTGCTCGTGACAATTTTTTTACATTAGTTAGATACTGCTAGAACGTGGACGAGATGAGCTTCATTGTGCAGGAGATACCACACAGTGGCAGTATATCACCAACTCACAAGACTCCGTGTGCTGTAAGTGGGTTGGAGAGAACATGAGTTAAATCTAACTTACTTCATTTTTCATAAACAAACAAATAATTGAAAATCAGTTGCCCATGGTCAGAGTAAACAAGAGTATGAAATCTCCCTTTAACTCTAATGATTTATGATTCTCTAATTTATGAAGATGTTTAAAACTGCTGCAAAAGGATGGGTGTGAGGTATTGTTGATAATTGGTTACAATCTTCAGAAGTTTCAACACTCACAACCTACAACAAAAATAACATCATTCACTTTTAGTGCCAGCTCGAGACAAATATGTTTCACATGACACCGAACCACAACTATTGACAGTAGGTTTCCTACTAAATAATTAACACCCTACTTATTGTCTCATAGTGCCTTCTGACGTTTGGCTTGTAACCTCATGGAATTTTAATTTTATTCAAAGCAGCCAACGATCTATAAAAGCAACATTACTTTTATATTATTGTAAAGCACTGGATATTCTATGATGTGTATGTGTGCTAGCGTTTCTAACAAAGTGTGAAGACAACAGGAAAGAAAAATAACGCCATTCTGCTATTTGCCAAGACATTTCAATTACCTAGACAGTAATTATACAAACCAGAGAAATGCCACCACTACCAACAACAATAACAATAACAATGACAACAACAACAACAATTGCCATTACAACCAACTTTGCATTATACCTGCCAATGCTACATACTGGACCAACGCCAGGACATTGATCAGATTCTTCATCATTTTCTACTTAATGCATATCAACTCTCTTCGATTTCACGCAGTATCTAGGGCGTGTTTCCACTAGCGCCTAAACCGGTTTAACAAACTCGTTTAAGAATTGTCCTGTTTCACTAAACCAGTTATATTTTAAACCTAGGCCGTGTTTCCACTAGCTGCACCTTAAACTAGTTCAGCTTAACAGCAACAAAACTAAACCATTTCAAGAAAGCGACTGTTTCCACTAGGAACTTGCACATCCAGGATGTGCAAAACGAACTGTCTAGGAACGCCTTATTTTAAACGCTGAGTCAGGGCAACTGTACATGTTGGTTGTCACTGATTCAGCGTCTGGTAGTAATAATTTGCATGACGATGAACGAGGACACCGCGTTCTCTCTCTCAATCTGTAGCTGCTGATTTCTTTCCGTTAGCTAACAACCCTTCCATCTTTTAAGGCGATCAAAATAGTCAATATCATCAAATGGTGTTGTCAGAAGCCATCTAAACAAGCTTGCTACTGTCACGTGACAGTTAAACCTAAATCACTTTGCTAAATTTACTTTGAAGTAGGTTTAAGAAAGTGGGTTAGGTTTAAAATATAACTGGTTAGTGCAGGTGGAAACAGGTCAATTCTTAAACCAGTTTAGCTTAAACCACTTGCTAAACCGGTTTAGGCGGTAGTGGAAACGCTCCCCTAAACCTCTTCCTTAAACCTACTTCAAAGCAGGTGTAGCAAAGTGGTTTAGGTTTAACTGTTACGTGACAGTAGTGCGCTTGTTTAGATGGCTTTTGACAATGCCGTTTTGATGATATTGACTATTTTGCTGGGATCAAATTGCCTTAGAAGATGTAAGGGTCATTAACTAGGGTAAAGACATCAGCAGCTACAAAGATTGAGAGAGAAGAACGTACGTGTCCTTGGTCATTCTCATGCAAATTCTTATTAGCAGATGCTAAATCAGTGACAACCAACAGTTGCTCTGACTTGGCGACAGAGCAGCCCAATACTTAAGAATAAGGCATTCCTAGTGGAAACAGTTACTTTCTTGAACTGGTTTAGTTTTTGAACGTGTTTTAAGCTAAGCTAGTTTAAGGTGCAGCTAGTGGAAACACAGCCCTAGTGTAGCAAGCAACTGTATCGATTGCTAGAATTGTACAGGATTTAAGCCTGGTTCACAATAGGCGTCGCGCTGTCTCGCGTCAAAGGAGGTCGTTTCTGACGTGACGCGACGTGTTGGATAGGATTTTTGCCTATTCCAGCGCGTCGCGTCAGAAACGGCTTCCTTTGACGCTACGCAAGATGTATTGTGAACCAGGCTTAACCCTTCATTTCTTATGCTTTCTTTCATATCCTTTATTGTCTTCTATATTTGTTGACTTTCTCACATTGTCACGTTACAATGGCTTCCTTGTACAAATCGCCAGCATGCAGCTACTGTAGATGCTTTAGACTTCAGTCTCCGTTCAGCTTGGATAAAGCCAAAAGCCTCATAGTAACGTTATCGTTTGTTTCAAAATTATTCTGGTTGAGAATACACACTAGACGGGTCTGAACGTGCGGTTGGCCCATCCCATCGAATTTTTTCTTGTTTTACTCCCGCTACCCATTTCTTTCACATCTTGGCATTATTGGGGAAGTGAATCAAAGCCGCACTTTCTTTCTGAGCACATTACTGCAGCCAGCAGGCAACGAGAGGTGTAGTATCTCGTAAGACATTTTGTATTGCCTGCATGCACTGTAGCCACTTCTGTTCCTGCTAATAAGTCACAGCTGGTACGCCTACTATACCGGATATACACAACCGGAAGCAACTTTGCACCTCCATATCTTTACGAATGTAACTTCAATGACAAATTTTTATTTTGGGGGCATACGGACAGTAAGAACTAATGAAAAAGGCAATAAAATAATTTTTGATTTTTGCATTACCGTTTAAGCTTCTAACACAATACACATTAAGTAAGCTGTTGAACATATGTACAGTGTAGTCTTTTACTGATGTCAGTTCTGATTGGTTGCTTTTTGACTATAATGTCATTATACATGTGTAGCTGTTTCTTTGCAGATGTTGATTAAATCAGAGGGATTAGAAAATTATGTGGGTAATAGGATGTTATTTTTCTATTCAGTATGTTTTGATGTTTCTATAAAAACTTACTGTTGACATTATGTGATGTAAACTATTGTTTATTCACATTTTTCAAGGATAGCCAATGGCCTTGCAGTTATCACTTTTTAAAGTTTTGGGTTAGAAGTTTAGTAGAAGGAAGTTATAGCAATGGCAAACATTGACAAGGATGTAGAAGCACAGGCAAGCACTTTATTGAATCAATAGGTGTTTTCTTGCTTTATTTTTTAGCAAACAATTTACTGTATACGTTGTTTCTGTTATATAGCAATCAAGCAATAAGTTCATTTTACAGCTATGAGCCATAAGAAACAGGACTGTCAGACTGGCAGGGTTCGAAAAGCTAAGAAATGTTGGTCGGCAAAGCAATTCTTATTATGCCACGACCCTCAATAATTGTATGCAGGGCCACGCCTACTTGTGATGCTCAGAAGTTATTAGTCAAACAGTCTCTCTACAGCTACTTACCTTTTGTTGCACTCATCCTAGTTCACTAGTATGATGAGGCAATGTGACTACATGCAGGCACAGAAGGCGCTTCATTCTCTAGATTAATATCTAGGTTCAGCAGTTGGGACATCTTAAAGTTTATAACCTGACCAACTGACCAACAGTTTGTTACGCTAAACTTTCAATTAGGAGTCACGTGATGCATCGTTGAGAAGCCTAATTAATTACGAAGACATAAATACTTGCAGGTTAAGGCCAAGGTCTTATCTCATACTTGAAATTCTTACCATAAATAACACTAGACAAATAGATTGCGAGGCAGAGAGAAGCCAGACTCCATTGACACCTTGTCAGGCTATTCCTTGCAGCAACTGATGTAATTGAGCATTAGCTCAAGAACAGTGCGAAGCTGTAGTTCTCTAGGGCAGTTTTCATGCCCCGTAAAAAGCAAAGAAATGGCCCAATAGCGGCATTTTCCGTCTGTGCCCACAGCTACTGGAAGCAGATTTGCTGGAGCATCATCTGGTATCAGATCCCTAGTGAGCAAATCTAGTTGGCACCGAGACAAGAAACTAGTAGCTGGCTTCCGGGAATATTGGTATTCGACGGTCTCTGCTAGAATTGCTCTGGCTTCAACTCCTGTTGCACATTTCAAGTTTTGTAAGTGCTGAATGCACTACATTGCGCGGGAAGCTAGTCAAAATTGAGCCTATTGTGCGGTTTCTTTAATTAATTAAATTACCTAAGTGTTTCCCAGGTGCAGGTAAGGGTCATTCCTTGCGCATGTGCTTGAGCACATTAGGATCATGGAACACACAGGCGGACAGTTTACGTTCATGTAGATGGGAAAGTTGAGGCTTTTGTGTACCCAGATTACGCCGTACTAGTTTCAAGCTCCTACTAAACTCGGAAATCTGGAAAGTTTATTTTCGTCACAATTTACCATTTCTACGCATTGCGACTTCCTAGGCTTGACTGGTCTCCATTCCTGTGACAGAGATCACCATTTGGCGACTTGGCGACCGGTTTTTGAAACCCTGACTGTGTAAGGGTCATGAGACTTGGCAAGTAGCGTACTCAATCATTTAGGGGTTAACTGGCATCTGGTTCATGGGCTATGCGTGTGGATAGATGTGTGGATGTGTGTCACAAGTAACTGCGTCCTTAGCACGCGCTCAGCCAGTCTTGCTGTTAATTAACTCAAGTAGATCTATTCATGAATGACTGGCTAGTCATAAATGTCGTTCATTCACTGAAATGTAACACAATACCAGTTCCCGTTGTCTTACTACATCCTTCTCCCCTCCCGACTATGTGACTGATATTAACAATTAAGAGGTATTTAGTACAACATAATAGTCTAATCTACTAAATATTCAGTCAGCTGGTGTCTTCTTCTGCTGGAACGGCGGACTGGAGTCACTCTGTTGTTGGCACCTAGATTTGATGCTCTAGTTGGTTCTACATGTATCTCTTAAGTCTTCTGGTCCTGTGCTGATCTCCAGCGATGGTACGGTACCATCGCGTCCTGTTCTATTTGTTTGTCAACTCCATTTTGTTGTTGTTTTGGTAAGTCTGGTGTGACATCCCACTCTTCGGGTTCTCCCGGCGATACCGGTACCATTGCTCTTGAACGTGGTTTATTCGGTGGATGTACTAGTTCCACTAGTAGATCTTCTGGTTCACCTCTTTCATGTCTTTCTGATGTAAGGTTTTCCAAATCTGATCCAAATGTCATTTGACTACCCTCCCATCTTCCAATTTGATAGTGTATGATAGGGGCCTGTTTTGGACTGAACTACACCAGCTACCCAAAGACGACCCTCTGTTGCAATTACTCTCACCCCGTTGTAAAGGTCTATCATACTATTCCGGTTACCCTTGTAGAAATGTCTCTGTTGCCATTGTTTTTGTGTACCGTTTGCTTTGAGTCGGGGTGTTACAAATCTAAATGTGACCGTAATTTGTGACCCATTAATAATACTGCAGGCGACATTCCTGTCTTGGAATGCGGTGTAATCTGATAGCTGAACAACACTTGTGTCAAGTGATATGTCAATGTTCCTTGTTTGCTAGGGGCAGTCCTTTCTTCAATACTTGTACTGCTCTTTCCACCGGCCCATTACTTGACGGATGATAGGGTGCTGTTCTGATGTTAACAATTCCATTCGATTTTACAAAATCTGTAAACTCTTGACTGGTGAATACTGACCCAACGTCTGATACCAGTTTTTCAGGAATTCCATGAGTTGAGAAATTTTTTTAATTTTTCCACCATAGTTTTGTTGTCGCTAATTCTACAGGTTCTACTTCAATCCACTTCGAGAGTGCATCAATGAGTACAAGAAACATTTTTTCTAGCAAGGGTTCAACGTAGTTCACGTACACCCTCATCCACAGCTGATGAGGCCAAGACCAGTGATGCAATGGGGCTTTTGGTGGTGCGTTCCTTGTTTTTTGACAACTAGAACAACCTTGGACCTTGCTTTCAATGTCCCCATCCAACCCAGGCCACCAGACTATTGTTCTGGCTAAACCTTTCATCCGCGCTACACAAGGATGACCAGCATGTAACTCCTCCAAAACTCGTTGTTGTCCTTGTTGTGGTACAATCACCCTGTACTCCTATAATACGCATCCCTCTTTGATACATAATTCACTTGCTCTTTGCCAGTAAGGAGTCGACACTTTGATTAATGGTTTATTGGGCCAACCATGATTGACATAATATGGTACCCTATACAGTATAGAGTCTTGTTCTGTCCATCTTCTAACATCTTTTACCAATACTGGTGACGATTCCAGTTGCTATAAAATTGAATTGTCTCTGCTTGTTCTTCTCATTTATCAATGGTAGTTGTAAGTGTAATTGACTGCGGGTTACCGACTACAATAGTCGGTATTACCGACATTCCCGCCTGGTTTGTATCGCAACTTATAACTGTAGCCTATCATGGCCCATCGATGGATTCTCACTGATGCCATTGGTGGAAGAGGCGTATTTCCCCCCAACAATCCTACCAGTGGTTTATGGTCTGACACTAGCACAAACTCTCTGCCAAACAGATATTGTTGAAATCTTTGTAGACCAAAAATTACTGCCAATGCTTCTCTTTTCACCTGTGCATAATTCCTCTCCGCTTTCGTCAATGTTCTCGATGCAAATGCTACTGGATGTTCTTTTCGTCCTTCCCTCTCTGAGCCAATACAGCACCGAAACCATACGTCGAGGTATCACAGGTTACGACTGACTTTTGCTATGGATCGAATGTGCTAACGCTTTGGCTGACACTAACAGTTGTTTTGATTGGCAATAAGCTTGTCTTGTTCACATGACCAGTTCCACTTTACTCTTTTTTGTAAAAATCTATGTAGTGGAACTAGAAATGTTAACAAATTCTGTAAGAATTTGCCATAATAAGATAGCAATCCTAGGTATGCATTTAATTCTGTCACATTTTGTGGTCCCGGTGCTTCCGTTATTGCCTGAATTTGTCCCTTGTCAGGCAACTCTGTCTTGTCAATGACATGTCCCAAATACACTACTTCAGATTGCATGAACTGACATTCAGTCTTAAGTCCAGCCTCTCCCGATTTCGTCAACACCTTGTACCTAAGTTAGACAAACGCTCTTGTTCATTTTTTTCTGTTATTAATATGTCACCTAAGTAGATCACTGCTCCTGCAATTGCTTGCAACAGAGTTTTTGTCGTTCTTTCAAAGATACCGAGAGCCAATGAAACACCAAACTGTAGTCTATTATACTGATATAATCCCTGGTGAGTATTGAGGACGACATACTTACGTGATTCCTCATCAAGTACAAGCTGTTGATATGCTCTATCCTAATCCAGGGTTGTATACAGCTGTCTTCCTGCTATTCGAGCGAACAAGTCTTCAATGTGTGGAATCGGTAAGTATAGCATTTCGACACTTGATTCACTGTCAACCGATAGTCTTCACAGATTCTGACCTATCCATTGTTTTTCAATACTGGAACTATGAGGGCTGCCCACTTTGAAAAGTATTGGCTCAATAATTCCGGCTTTGTGAGGTCGAACAATTCTTCTTCTGTCTTCTCTTTCAAAGCATACGGTACTTGTCTTGGTCGGTGAAACTTGGGACTCGTCATTTCTGTCACTGGTAATTTCACTTCCTCATCTTGCAATCTGCCTAACTTTCCACTGAACACTTCGCTGCGTAATAACAATAACCCTTCCACTTTTCCTTGGTGAGGGTTTGCCTCCAAAAGATGAACTCTTCTCCAATCAATTTGTACTTGTCGAATCCAGTCTTTTTCCAATATACTCGGGCCAGAGTCTACCACTACCACAAGCGGAAGAGACAGTCGTCGTCCATCCAGAGTGTCTACCCACACTTTCAACTTTCCACATACAGGTACTGGTTCCCCAGTATATGTCTTCAGCGTCTTCTTTGTATCTTTTAATGGTGCTTCATCTTTCTTCCAGACTGACTTCCATGTTGTTTTGCTCACAATACTGACACTGGCTCCCGTGTTCATTCCATCTCGAGTGGCTGTCCTTGTATAGTCAACATTATCTTTATAGGCTTCTCTTTTCTTTTGTGTAATGTGTGAATATTGCTGCTCTACTCAACTTCCTCATCCTCATTTGTATCTGACTGTGCCTCCTCATAGCCGATTTTGTATGTACCTCTACCACTGTCCTCTTTCTGAGCCGTTTTTCTCACTGTGCGACAGACAGCCTTCGCATGCCCGATTTTGCGCACCCAAGACATTTCACATTCTTGAACCAGCACTCGAACTGTTTTTGTCCCAGTTTACCACAGCGATAACAACAACCGGATATCTTTTCAGTCAGTCTGTTACCTGCTTTGGGTACTTGTGTACAAGCTGCTTCTGTAACTTGTGTATGGACTCTCCTTCTGGGTTGCCAGGCGTAGTCATTGCTTCTATCTGCTTTAGCTCTGCATTATTCTTTTCGGCTGTTTCTTGTACATTATTCCTACGACTAGTCTGTTTTGTAGCATATCGCTAAGCATTGCCCTGAATTCGCAATGTTTACTGAGTCACTGCAGCTCTGCCCTGAATTTAGCGACCGACTCACATTCTTGATGCGATGACTGCTAAATCTAAATCTTTGTACTGTTACTGATGGCTTCCTCTTGTGACCATTTGTGGCCATTCCTCCTTTAATTCGTCAAACTCCGCTATTTTTCTGAATACTGCCGTCATCCTCATCGCCAGATGTCACAAGTAACTGCATCCTTAGCACGTGCTCAGCCAGTCTTGCTGTTAACTCAAGTTGATCTACTGATCTATTTCCAAGGCAATACGAAAAAAAGTGAAACAAAGACTTAGTGCTTTGCTAAAAGATGTTGAACAGCAGAATAAGATTATTCAAATATACGAATAGATATCTCTTGTGGAGGCCACGCAATTTCAAGAAGACAGTCTACCCAAAATACACAAACAAAACATTTCATTGTGACCTGTCATTAATGACCTACAATCTATCTAAAGAACCGCGTCGAATTTTGTCATCACTAACAGGATGTACTGGACTCACCGTCAAGAACTTGAAAAGAAATTGTTTGCCAACTTCAAAAATGTACCAATTCAAGATGAAGAAGTAATGGTCAGTTTTGACGTGCAGTCTCTCTTTATAAGAGTTCCTATTGAAGGAGCAATAAAGCTGTTGAATCTAGATTGAAAGGATATCTAGAACCTCTTTCATCTGTTTCTAGCCTTGACGTCAGATTGACGTCATTTTTTAACTTGATTCATTCTGAATACCACCTATTTTCAATATCGAGGAACGATATATGAACAAACAAAAGGAACGCCAATGGGATCTCCACTTTCACCAATTGTTGCTAATTTGTATATGGAAGAGCAAGAAAGAACCATCTACAACATTTACCACCATTATTAACAAAACCAAAACTATGGTGATGCTATGATGATGACATAGTTTTGCCATTATACGTCGAGGAGACCATCAAACAAGTCTTGATCAACTCAACTCATACCATTCATCAATTATGTTTACCATCGAACATGAGTCTGACAACCAACTTCCGTTTCTTGTCTGGTTAGTGAAGCGTACAACCACCAGAAATTTATATTACTTCAGTGTACTGCAAAGCAACCAATACCAACAGATATCTTCACAACCGGCCAGCTCATCCTCTATCAATAGCATAATTGGGTTGAGTCTTGGCGAGGCCCTTTCCACATGTATGTGTACTGTACTGTGTTGAGATGTGTGTGATGATACGTACCTACATGCGATTGACCGGGCCAGAAATAACGTTGATTTTGAGCTAATCACAGGCGTGATGGTTTGTGATGTCACAATTCAGGTGTAAGTGTAATAGCTGTACGACTCTCCAGGTTGTTGCGCGCCATTCCGATGGGACTAATAAGAGAATGTGCGAACAAGCTCAAGCTTCTAGAGATGGCTTGATGACTGCGGCCTAAAATGCAGCTAAATGTGAGAACCCGTCCTTTTTACAAAGCAATCTTTATTAGCATTCTATCTGTACGTGTATGTGTATGTTCTCCGGGATTTTCAAACGCGCGTTCACATCCAGTTGTGAATGAAATACTCGTAGCTTGATTTGAAGCGGTCAAATTACAGGTATATTTCTTTGCTAGAGTATCTACGAACTATGTGAGCATACACGCTACAAAGTACGTGGTTTGCATTCTGTGTTGTGGAGGTCTATAATCGGTTTTTGTCTACTTCCAATTTCTACATACATTGTTTTTAGCTGACACATCAAGAGAGGAAGATGTTTACAACTGATTGCCGCTCGTCACGGGACTAGACTACAAAGAATGCAACAGACTGGAACTCCAAACTATAAAGAAATTTACGTTAGCATTATACCTACAGTATACACGCATATTCTCCACGATTACAAATCACTGTCTCGGGTCTGCCTGTTCTCATTGAGGCTCACCCCAACAATGCTTTGCATTGTTAACTATTTAGATGTCTACACCATCGAGCAAACAGAATTTGCAGCACCGATGAAGCTAAAAAATTAGAGACCAACAACATTTTGAACATCTTTGAAAGCACAGATATCTACAATCGTTTATCAGAAACAACTAAAATGATCAATCATCCACAATAAGCTAGACCATCTGAGGAAACAATGCCACTTTTATGCCTACCCTATGTACCAGAGCTACCTGGACGATTCAACGCCTCTGTCATAGACTTAACTTCCGCTTGGTTAACAAAACGACAACAACAATAAGATCATTTCTATGCCATCTAAAAGATTCAGTTCCAATCTTACACAAAACCAATGTGGTATAACAGAGACAATATGAACACAAATTGGCTACCTGTTGGGGTGACATTAACACCAATGCAGTAGCTGCTCACTGTTGGGAAAACAATCATGGTACGGACTGAAAGAACAGCACAGCATTTAAAAGAGAAAGCAGGTGCTTTAATAGACGTGTCAAGGAGCCCATCTGCATTTAGAGAAAAGGAAAGTGTAATCAGGATGATGGATTAAGAGTACAGTTCAAGATCATTGGTCTACCTTATTATGACAGCATAGACACTTACAAATTTTAAAACGATTTACAGTAGTTGTAGTAGTCGTTTTTGGACAACCTACTGTACGTGTAAAAATCCAACTATTTCTTGGTCTATTTGCGGTAAACATTCATGTGTATACATGTATAGAAGAGCTGTGTGTGTGTGTGTGTGTGTGTGTGTGTGTGCATGTGTGTTGTGTGTGTGTGTATGTGTGTGTGTGTGTGTGTGTGTGTGTGTGTGTGTGTGTGTGTGTGTGTGTGTTTCTGTGTTTCTGTGTGTAGCTGTAGCTTAATTGGTTAGAGAGTTATCATATGAAGTGAGTACATCCACGACCTTGCAGGGTTGTAAGTTTAAGTCACGGTAATGGCGAGCTATGGCATAACTCCTTAAGCAAGAAACTTACACACAATTGCTTCTTTCGACTCAGGAAAAAAACGAGCACCTGGTCATTGACTGGGGTGGTCAGACTGCTGGTTTGGCAATTCCTATGTACCTGCATATCTCCAAAATGGCGAATCATAGCGCCACCAAATTTTGCTCGTGCACACTGAATCGATTATGCTTGACAGTGAAGTTATTGTCTTTCAGAGTTCTCTTGGGACGATGTGATTTTATGCCCATCGAACCCTCCTCCAGTTGCACGTGAATTTTTTATAATTTTGTTTTCTTGAACAGGATATTTGACTAATTAGCAATTTCCAATTAATTTAAAAGCACGCCCACACCAGTCTCATGTAGGCTGTACACGTATGTGTTGTCATCCTTCGCAGCGCTTCCAGAGATTGAAGATTTCTTCTCAATTAAAGCCACTCTTCTAGCGCTTGTCTTTCACTTTGAATTCTGATTGCATTTGCACTGAATCCAACCTACGCATTTTCAGAACGGGACACTCGGTTACATTTTCATTTGTCCCAATTCTGATTGCATTTGCATGAAGTCCAACCTATACACGTTTCCAGAACGGGACACTCAGCTAGATTTTCATTTGTGGTATTAACTAACAATCGATAATCTAATTAGCCTGTGAGAAGAATGGGCAACTCAGCTACACCTCGAAGGGCTGATAACAGGCAACATTTATTTGCATATAAATTAACAGTTTTTTAATTGTGCATCTAACATCTAATAATCAGGAATGCAGTGTCATGGGACAGTGGAGCAATGTTCAATAGCTGCATCTACTTGAATGTTCTCTCCATGTGTTTAATTGGTATCTAATTCCTTTGCTATTGCCTCAGTTTGCATAATGTTTTGGGCACTTGTGGTTGTAATTGCTTTGTTAACTCATTGCTCTGAATTACTCTTTTGCTGGTAGACTATTATGTAAACACAGTCACAAAGTGAGACGTGGCACTGCCGATTGAAACCCTGTTTGTATTTTATAATTAAATAGATTGAGTTATTCAATGATTTTATGACTCCTGGTGGAAGAAAAAGTGTTCTCTTCTTTTATCAAGAAACAGAACATGAAGCGAAAGGTCTGCTTATTTTGATGGTTAGGCAAGGAGCATAAGTTTGTATTGCTTGTTTTATTGTGTCAGATTCATTGGTTGGAAAGATGTTGAAACACTTGTTTCTGACTGATGGTACCAGCTTGGCACTGACGGGGCAGTGTGTCATATTCGTTCGTGTAAACAACAGCAAGGCATTGACGAGTAGTAATATCAGTGAGGTATGTTTCTCAGTTTAGTGCATTTTTACTTTGCATAACTTCTTTCTGTGTTTAGGAGGTTTGTTGTCAGATGTTAGATATGACAGGCCAACAGAGTTTACTGATTGCGGTACAGCAGCTATTAAGCACTGTGATGATACCTGCACTAAGATCTTGGAAAAAGTGGGGTCCTTTAGAAGAATACAAAACTGGTAAAAATGACCAGGAACGCTGTTTGCTGTCATTGGATTTATTCATTGACTTTTTGAAAGGTAAGTTATGCTTCAACAAATAGATGCATGGGTGTACCTTTAAGTAACCCTTGCTGGTTATTTGTTCTGGTACATCTAATACTGAGAGGATCTGTGCCACTTTGTGTATAGTGTTGATTATGGTATTTTATAAGGAGGTGAAATTCACCTCTCTTTCTGTACTCGTATTAGATGTTTGCACAGCATAGCTAAAAGGCAGGAAATAGTGTTTTCTATCTGGGCTAGGGTTTACAAATTGCTTTGAAAATTTTTTACAATGCCAGTTATTGGTGCTGCACTCCATGTGGTTTTTACGTGGTAGCTAGCATTATTAGAAGGTTAAAAGTCAAATTTCTGCTTTCAAAAATGAAGAAGCACTACAGTGCAAACCCTCCATGTGCCATTGTCGCGTGTGAGAATCCAAGAGCTTTCGGCGTGCACAGAAGACGACGTATTTTGACTCTTAGTGAATGAGTAAATTAGTATTACGAGCTATATATGAATACACTCATGCACATACATACACAAGTTCTTCAACACCACGTAGATAACAGTTAATAATTATAACGGTAAGCACCAATTCTCCCTGTCCCTTCTGTCTGTTGTACTTGTATCGTTCGCACGGAACTTTCTATGCCTGATTCTTTTCTTCTCCTCTTCTCTTTCTCTCCTTTCTCCTCTCCTCTCTCACTCTTTTCTCCTCTCCTCTCATATATATATATATATATATATATATATATATATATATATATATATATATATACAGTACCGGCAATAAGTAACCTAACATTTTTATCGTATGCGTATCGTATGGTATCGTATCGTATCGTATTGCGTATCATATATCGTACCATCTGGTATCTTATCTTAATTGTATCATATATCATATTGCGTATCGTATATCCTATGGATGGTATCTTATCTTAATTGTATGGTATCATCTTTTATCTTATCCTATCCATAGTATCTTTTATGGTATCCTATGATATCCTATCGTATCGTATCGTATCGTATCGTATCGTATCGTATCGTATCCTATCGTATCCTATCGTATCCTATCGTATCGTATCGTATCCTATCGTATCGTATCGTATCGTATCGTATCGTATCGTATCGTATGGTATCGTATCGTATCGTATCGTATCGTATCGTATCGTATCGTATCGCTGTCAGCTTACTTATTGCCGGTACTGTATATATATATATATATATATATATATATATATATAGAGAGAGAGAGAGAGAGAGAGAGAGAGATGACATATCTCCCCCATTTGAAAAGAAACTCCTCCGTAGTTTCTTGCAACTCAACCATGTCTTAGTCGGTCGCCGTTAGCAGACTCTACTGAGGAAGTCGGCCCCGACATTCTCTGAACCTTTGATGGCCTGCACCGTGAACCGGTAACTTTGCAGATACATGGCCCATCTCATAATCCTGTTGTTCTCGAATTTTGCTCTATGCAAGTATGCCAGCAGTTGGTGGTCCGTCTGGAGAGTGAATTCTACTTCGTAAATAAATCTCATGAACTTTCTGATTCCCCAGACAACCGCCGCTAAACAATCTTTCTCGATGGTAGAGAATCTTCTCTCTCGGTCGCTGAGTTTCTTACTTGCATATGCTACAGCAAATGGTTTTTCTCCATACTTCTGCATCAACATCGCTCCCACTTCTACATCTGACGCGTCCACTTGAAGGAAGAAACGCCTATCATGTTCGGGCAACTTGAGTATGGATCGAGTGGATAGTGCCGTCTTCAACGCCAAATACGACCTCTCCTGCGCTTCTTTCTATTCCAGTTTGTTTGGGAGTCCTTTCTTTGTCAAGTCGGTCAGAGGAACTGCTATGGCCGCGTAGTTGGGTAGGTATTCTCTATAATATCCTGTTAGCCCTAGAAATGCGAGCAGTTCTTTTTTGTGCCGGGCATATTGGCCTTCCTAATTTTTTAGGAAGTTTTCTTTGCTCGGGTGAATGAGGCCGTGCCTGATCTTGTGGCCAATAAATGACAGTGTGCGTGCTCCAACGACACATTTAGAAGGTCTAATTGTCAGGCGGGCTGGGTAATCCTCTTTAGTACTCTCCTGAGAGCGGCAACGTGTTTTCTCCACGTAGGTGTGAATGACGATGTCGTCCATGTAGTGGTTCGCATACTCCAGTCCCTTCAGTAACTTTCTCAATCTTCTCACCAAAGTAGCTGCAGAGTTGACTAACCCAAATGGCATTCTGAGGAACTCATAGGTGCCATTGATACCACAAACGCAGTTTTGTGCACATCTTCCGTCTTCACGGGAAACTGCCAATAGCCTTTGGACAAGTCTATCTTCGTAAAGTATTGGTCTTGGGCAAGGTCTTGAACTACGTCCACCAAGGGTGTCATAGGCTCCGGATCGCATATGGTCAGACGATTGAGGTTTCTATAATCCACGCAAAACTTGTTTGTTCCGTCAGGTTTCCAAACGTTAAGACAACGTACAGAACCATTCTGGAACGTTAGGACATCGTAACATTAATTCCGTTCCAGAAAGTGACAGAGAGTGATGGTGGCTGTGTCGATTACATTCTCAAACTGTTTCTAGTTACTTTTTGGGACAACGTACCAATCTAATTACAGTATGCATGCAATTAGAACGGTACATGATTGACAAGATTCTACCTTCTATCTCATTATTTTACCAGAAGCATCACTTATCTCTGCTTATCTCTTGTGTAATGCATCCTACAAAAGAGAGGCATCCATAATTGAATAAAGCAGACATAGATATTTCCTATAATACCCTTATGACCTCAGTCCATTCCAGGGTTACGCGTCAGCAGCCCACTTTCACACAACTGACTTTAATTCTGGAACGGACTTTATTAGTAACTAACATGTTAGTAGCATGGCTGATGCTACTCTCTCTGTGTAACTCTGTTGCACACATATTAGTACGGTGAGCGGTTCTCCGGAGCACCATGTATACACCTCTATATAGAGGTTTAGTTAGACAAGACTCACTCATGGATCACAGATGTGGACGCTGTATAGAAGAAATATTCAGGATCTAGAAAATTTCACCTTTTGCTGTCTGCATTGAATAATGAAATTTATTGGTCGGAAAGAGTGACAAACATAGAAGTTCTGTAAAGAGCTGAAATAACAGAAATTGAATACATGTTGACTCGACAAAAAAGCAACTAAAATGAGTAGGTCATGCACAAGAATGGATGAGAGACGTTTACCAAAACAAGTGCTACAGTGTGTATACAGTCAGTTGTTAGATGCACCAAGAAAAGCTGGTGGTCAGAAGTTGAGGTTCAAAGACACTCTAAGACAAATCTGCAGAATGTCAGTATTGATCACAAGAATTGGGAAATGATAGCGTGTGACCGTTCAAGGTGGAAGAAAATATGAGATTAGGTGTAGATCGTTATGAGGAAGGTAAAGTTGACGAATTTGAAGAAAAGAGACTAATGCGCCATGACTATGCACCAGAAAGCTTGACTATTGGTACAAAGAATGTTTGCAATATTTGTCATCGAGTGCTTATGTATGTCATTTTAGAAGTGGGCTCTTTTGCACATGAACGTGCTCATCAAAGACAAATTGTAAGCAACTGCTGAACGGAAGTCGTGAACTCATTGTTGAGTAGTGAAAAAGAAGTGTGTATGTACCCAGGTATCTCCAAAACGGCGAGTTGCAGTGCCACTGAATTTTACTTGCGCACGGTGAATCGATTGAACTCAACAGTGAAGGTATCATCATCTTCCTGATTTCTCTTGAGACAATGCAATTTCTTCTCAGTCGAACCCACTTCCAGTCGCACGCTAATTTCTCTGGAACAGCACATTGGATCTCCACCAAATTGAAATTCCCATTTCTGACCTCAGACGGTACTCACATAGCGTGTCGTTTATAGCTGGTGACGTCAAAAAGGCCAGATATTTTTAGTATATCCGGGTCTTTAAAATACAATTACTTTTGTTTATCCTTGTACACGCGTTGAATAGCTGCCTTGAGGGTTCAGTACTCTTGTTCCCTGCAGTGGCAGCAACATCTTTGAAGTGACGATGTCTAACAGGGCTGTCAAAATGGCTGTGACACGAGACGTGACTTGGTCAGATATACAGGGAACTGATTATCCAGGTGAGTAACTAACTGCACGTGCCTTTCAAGTTTCTGCTACCCGGATACATAACCCTGAACAGTAAACTCGCTGCTAGATTCTCGAGTCTGATCTCCGCTACATTTGACTTGCTTTGGCTCACACACTTCGAATCGATGAACGCCGACAGTGAGGGTGCCGCCGTTTTTATATACAGGTGTGTAAGCAACTGCATGTGACTTCCAAGATTCTGCTGCCCGGATGTATAGCTCTAAGCGAGAAACTCGCTGTTAATTTCTCAGAATGGGACACTTGGTTACATTAATTATTTTTCTTCAAACGGATATTAACTAACCATCAATAATCTAATCAGCTCGGGCGAAGAATAGGTCTCTAACAGCACACATACTTTGGCATACTCATTGCTAATTTCTCAGAACGGGATATGATTGAACTGGATATAACTCTGAACAAACTACTTCGTGAGAATTCTGTTTGGCTGCTAATTCTTAAGAACGGAGTAAGAATGCATGTGAACAACATATCTTTTATGATAAATAATCTAATCTGCCCATGCAGAGAACGGGCTACTATTCAGCTATTTCAAATATTGCTCATAAGCACTGACAATGGAAATTCTCTAGTTTGAGATACTACTCGTTTTGTAGACCAGGTCTTAGCACCGTGCAAGAATGCCAAGTACTACTGGTTTATAGACACTTTGTTTTGTGGGCAATAGAAAGCATTGGAATACCAAATTTTCAACTTTTCATACGTGTAGGACCGACCAGCTGCTGCTATGCGATTCTCTACATCAAGGGCAACAGATCCATCACAATGTACAACAACATTCAAGGTATATGTAGTTGAACTGATTTGCAATTGTCGAAGGAACATGCCTTGTTGAGGATTTTTGTCACAATCAATTACCATGACTTTTGTCTTTTGTACACTGAGTGAAACTCAGTGGCTGCAAATGTCAAATTGTTCTCCATTGAATGAATGAACTGCTCTTTAAATTTGGCCAAGATAGCGATGTCATCAGCAAACTGGAGTTTATTTTGTGTTATAGTGGCTCCGTCATCTACACACACACACACGCGCGCGCGCGCGCGCAAATGGACAATGGGCAAATGTCAAGCCCTTCATGTCATTCGTGAATGACGTCAACCTTAAGGTTAGTTGCGGAGATAGCTCCCCTGCCTCTAGAGTCAGGGCCTCCATTTGCTACATGGAGGCTTAGGGCCAGCGCTACAATCCACCTGGAGCTTGGCCAGAGTCACTGACTATGGCGTAACTTTGGGACTGGACACCAAGGCCCACATGTACTCGTCTGCTGCATGATGTTAAGGCCAAGCCAGCGGTCATGTCCACCTCAGTCAATGACCAGGTACTCATTTATACTCCTGAGACGAGAGCAGCAATTGTGTGTAAGTTTCTTGCTTAAGGAAATTATGCCATAGCTTGCCATCACTGTGACTTGAACCTGCAACCCTGCAAGGTCTCGGATGTTTTTATTCTCCAAATGCACTCTCTAAACAACTGAGTTATTGCACCACATACGCGCACATGCACACGCATGCATGTGCATGCACACACACACACACACACACACACACACACACACACACACACACACACACACACACACACACACACACACAAACACACACACACACACACGCATGCACGCACACACACACACACACACACACACACACACACACACACACACACACACACACACCTCGTACCTCGATTCCACCATACCCACTATGGGTTTTGGCAACGCAGTGTAATAGTGCTTCTCCAAGCAGCACGATCATCAGCATCACAAAGACTGATATGTAATGATCTGAGGTCTCTTGTGACAGCATCTATTCATCTCTGTTTAGGTCCATGTGTTGGTCTTGTTGTATTGCTAAGTCTGCTGTGAAGTAGTTGTTTTTGGGGACGATTGTCACTCATGCGTAGCAGATGGCCCAGCCATTGCAATCGTTGTTTCCGTATTGTCATAGCAATAGGGTCTTCACACACTCGTTCTAGATTGTCTGAATTCTTGATTTTATTTCATCTTGAGACACCAAGAATCGATCGAATGCACCGCATGTGGAATGTATGTAAGCATTGCAAGTTTGGTTGTGTAACGGACCAAGTCTCACATCCATATAGTAAAACAGGTCTCACCAAAGCACGAAAAATTTTCATCTTTGTGGAGATTGAAGACTGCCTGTTGGTAAATACCCTTTTCTTCCAGGAACCAAATTTACTTGCTTAGCTTATACGAGCATCAATTTCAGCAATGCATCCACCATCTTGGCTCATGATACTCCCCAAGTAAGTAAACTCTGTAACATTTTCAAGAACAGAACCGTCAAGAAGAATACGTGCCTGCTCGTAACCAATGCTCAAAACTTTTGTTTTCTTGATGCTGATTTTCATTCCCCATTTACAGCAGGACTCATGTAGACTGTCTACTAACTTTTGTAGTTCACCCGAGGTCTTCCCAATTAATTCTAAATCATCAGCATACATAGCAGCTTTAATGACACTAGTTCCTTGAGCTTTGACTCTGTAGTTCATGTAGAGGCGTTCCTCTTTCCTGTATTCAATTTCTACTCTGCCAACTTTAGCTTTGTTTAGTGCTTCACATACAATCCTGTCCATGACGAGATTAAGTAATACAGGAGACATAGAACAACCCTGACATACACCAGTTGTAACTTCAAATTTTGATGACTTCTCACCACTAGATTTGACAACACAATGTGTTCCATTGTGAACGTCAACAATCAATTGTACAGCTTGTTCCTCAATGCCTCTCTCTTTCAAAAGTAGTCTGAGAATTTCTCTAGGTACGGAGTCAAAAGCTTTTTCCAGATCAACAAAACAAATATGGACAGCGCACTCATGTTCAATGGACTTTTCAATTAACTGATGAACCAACCATATTTGATCAATTGTTCCTCTACCCGGACAACAACCACATTGGGCTTCCAGTAGTAGATGTTCAACTGACTGTTTAAGTCGTTCCAGAAGAATATTTGCTAATACCTTTCCAGGGACACTGAGTAATGAAATACCATGATAGTTGTCACATATTAGTCTGTCATTTTTCTTGAAAACAGGGACAAGAAATGAATCTTTCCAATCCTGTGGCACTCTTCCTGAAGACCAAACTTGTTGAAGAAGCTCAGATAACCAATCAAAAAGCTCCGAAGACCCAGCTTTCAGTAATTCAGCTGTTATTCCATCATTACCAGATGCTCTATTATTTTTTAACTTTTTAATAGCATTGGTTATTTCTTCTTAACTGAGTGGAGCACCAGACCCAACAAAGTAGTTTCTGATCATGCTCATCTAAAATTACTGAGGCAGGTTGAATGGGTACGTGATAAAAGTTTTTGAGCTTCCTGAAAAATTCATAATGATTGTGGTGTTTCAAGTCATATTCTAAATCAAATGCTTGTTCATGCAACCATTCTTTTTTGTCTAGTCGGACTGCTTGTTTTACTTGTTTGCATGAACACAAGCATCACACACACACACACACACACACACACACACACACACACACACACACACACACACACACACACACACACACACACACACACACACACACACACACACACACACACACACACACACACACACACACACCGTTCCTTCCTTTCACTGTACTCATTCCAATACGAAGGTGCAGGCCAAGGTCACTACAGGCTTTGTTGGGAGGTGGACATTCTTTGACAGCAAAACTCTCGTGGTTATGAGGCCTTTGTTCAAGGAAAGTTTGATGACAATACTCACTTTGGCCAGTTAAGGACTGACTACTTTTCTGCCTTTGACGGTTTACAAGGCCAGCATGATTTACAGCAGTTAAGCCACAACCATCAAAACCTCAATGTAATCTCAATGTATATGAAACTTTGATGTTGTTTGGGTTGTTTTGCATTGCTGTTTCTGCTCATCCTTGTGGTCTTTCTCTTTTTCTTCTTTCTTGAAAGTTACTTCTCGTGTGATGATCCAGATTTTATTCCTCCATACATTTTGATCTCGCGCTTGTATCTTCAAACCCTCTCAAGTTTGCAATCCCTCAATCCTCTAAGCACTAAATCATTCCATTGCATTCTCTGGCCTCCCACTGAGCAACTTTCTTGCGATGGCACAGACACCAAAAGCTTCCTCGGTAGACGACACTCTTCGATGCGCAAGATGTGACCCAATAGCCGAAGACGCTTCTCGGTCAGCATGGTGGAGATTTTCTTGTGGAGGTGTCTTTCTTCCTGTCCAATAACAACACATCAAGGATGAAATAGAGGCATCGCATCACGAAACTCTGTAAATGACGTATCCGAAGGTCTAGAATTACAGCTGTTTCCAGCTCTAGGTTTGATCTTGTTCAATATAGCACGAGTGAAAATCTTGTTGGTAATGCTTAAGAGGGCAATGCCTCTGTAGTTGTCACACTCACAACAGCTTCCCTTTTTGAAGAGTGACAATGAGGTGGTTTAGCCAATTTGAAGGGACTCTCTCACTACTCCAGATAGAGTTGAACAGTGGGATGAGCCAGCAGGTGGATTTGCCTTTTCCTAACTGGGTTAAGGATCTGCTAATGGCATGACATGGGTCAGTTGAAATGGTGTCCCCAACTGTTCTGTGTTCATCTTGTGGTGAACAGAAGACATCAGCCTTTAAAACCAAGCTTCACACACACACACACACACACACACACACACACACACACACACACACACACACACACACACACACACAAGCCTGCTTGGTTATTCTATATATGGACAGATCTACGTACCGTATTTGCTTGTAATAACACCCTGGGCATATAGAAAAGAAATCTTTTTTTCTGGCTGTATACGAGGACATGGACATTATTTTGGTCCCAGGCGTGTATATATATATATATATATATATATATATGGTCGGAAAATGCTGTTGTTTGGCCAGTCATCATTTAAACACTTGAAGACAGAATACAACAAATGCTATTTGCAAGATTAAAGGTACTGGTATCCGTACAGCATCAGCTTATACGCAGAAACTAGACACTACACACACAAACTACAGTGGTTGGCCTGAAGCCCGTCAAAAGCATGAGGATCAGTAATTGCAACGAAAACATGAGTCTAGCGGTAAGCACTTTTACTCAACATTGACACTAGCTCATCAAATGCACAGATGGAGACGAATGTTCTATGGACCCCATTTTGTTTTGTCTGCATATCCTGGGGTTATACTTGGACATGGACTTATGCTTAGGCATGGGGGTTTTTTGGGTTGAAAGTTCTGACCTGTCTCACATGGGGTATATACAGGCATGGGCATTATTTTGGTATGGGCGTTATTACAGGCAAATACGGCAATTGTTTGGGAATGCCTCTAACCTTTGAAGACATTTAGGTTATGTAAGTGTAGTCTTTAGGTTTCTGCATGGATACTGGAGTAATAGGTGGTCCAGATTAGTGTGGACACTCTAAACTTTAAGTCTACTTTGGTAGGTTAGTCAAGCCATGAACTAAGCAGTATTTGCTGGCTTGAGATATACAGAAAGATACATGAGATGTAAGGATAGTGACACTGAGTGATATGGATAGTGCTGTGCAACAGTTGACTTATGTGTAAGAGGTATTTTTAGCACTTGTATGTACACTATGTTTAGTAGGGAGGTTGCATTTGTGTGTACCTGGACTAGTAGTAGTATCTAATGTGATTTGAATCACAGAATCGAATCAGAATCTTTCCAGCACAGTGACATTGTCACATGAGTGCAAAGTGAATGTCAATTCCATTCATCCTTCTAATATGAAGGCAGCAGCCAATAATCCAGAAACTGTTGCAGCCTTTGAAGAACTTGCTACCAAATGGTGTAAAGAAATTGAGCAGGTTTGTAGTCAAGGTCTTGTTTATTACAGCTCAAAATAACATTTTTTGGTAAATATTTTATTTGTTGATAGGTTTTAACAGAAAGTGAACAAATGCGAAAGGAGACTGATGATATTGGGCCATTGGCAGAACTAGAGCACTGGAAGCATCGTATGGCCAAATTTAATTCTTTGCTAGAGGAAATCAGATCTCAGAATTGTCGCATTGTATTGAGTGTGCTTGCTGGAGCTCAATCTAAAGTTGTCAAAGTAAGTGTTAATTGTATTTTGATGGAATTGCATTATCTAACCAGGTTGTGTTATAGTTGTGGAAAGAATTGGATGAAAGAATTACTAAGGCTTATGGGGAAGCTAAAGACAATGTCAAGTTTCTATATACACTGGAGAAACCATGCATTTCTCTTTACAAGAGTGATCCAGTATTTATAGCTAATTCACACTTTAGGTTTGCTTGCAGATGTGACGCATGGTACTATTATAGGTTTCAATGCTTGAATGCGTTCCTGGAATTATAAATGCAGTTCGTATGATCTACAGTGTGTCTTACTACTACAATTCTTCTGAGCGAATGACTTCCCTGTTTGTTAAGGTACATGCAGTAACAAGTATTAAGTAGTGTTTGTTGTAGGTGAAGAAGGGTACATTGTGTTTTTTCTAGATCACTAATCAAATGGTGACAGCATGCAAGAATTACATTACTGAAAATGGTAGCTGCAGAGTGTGGGATGTGCAACGACAAACACTTGTTGCTCGAATTCAAGCATGTTTAAGGCTGAACCACGAATATCAGTGTTACTTCCAACACACAAAGCGCATGTTGCAAATGTCACCATCTGAGCGAGACTTTGATTTCTCAGAACTGTACATCTTTGGGAAATTTGAAGCTTTCTGCAAACGCTTGAAAAAGGTACAAAAGTCAGAGAGTCAATACAAATTAAGCAAATATTAATAATTAGGATTTCTCTAGAATTTTAAATAGCGATGCTGGGTGTTGTTGTTTTTGTTGTTGTTGTTGTTGTAGCTACTGTTGTGTATGCATGCATGAGTGAAACAACCAGTACGTACCTCTGGATCATTTTTATTTTTGGTGGTGGGCTATGTTGTAACTTCTTTAAGCAAGGAATTTAGCTACATTTGCCTGAAAGTCAGTTATTTTAAACAGATTGAAAAGATGGCAAACACTATTGAAGCACTTTCTGTGTTGATGGAGTCTCAGATTGAAGGAGTTGAACCAATAGTTGGCAAGCTGAATCACATTGTTTCTACAGTAAAGAAGAAGCCTTATGACATTTTGGATCATCGAAAGATGGATTTTGATGGTGACTTTGACGACTTTTACCGGCAAGTAGTTGAACTGGAATTGCAGCTGCAAAACTTCATTGACTCTGCAGTGATCAAAATGCCTTCAATATTCCAAGCTCTTAAGTTCATATCAAGGTTGTGTTGTGTCATTATACAGTTGTATAGTTTTGATGATTTTATTGTTCTAGGTTTGTTGCTTTGAGAATTCCCAATCTCAAAGACTACCTGTTTCAATGCCATGTTATTCTTCTTCGCCAATTTGTTGAGGAAGTTGAATATATTGCATGGGTAAGGATAAATTGAGAACATATTCATTTGTATGTTTAAGTTGTTGTCAGAAATGGATGAAAAAATAGGTGTTGCCTATTTTGAATAAGCTAAACATATTAGGCAAATCGATAGTTTTATATTGTCAGGAACATAACTAGAGGAAGTGTTGCCATACCTGGTTTTGGTAGAGGACTTTGAAGCTTTTCATTGATTTGATTGCAATGCAGCTGAACGAGCTAGGTTTCTGTATTCTTGTCATTTTTAAGCAGACATGTTGCTGTTTACATATGGTTTTTAGGTTTAATATGTTTGTATAAGTAGGTCCTCTTACTGAGTCATTAGACAATGTTTCTAATCAAAACGTATAAATTATTTGTTACAATGACTTGTTTTGAAGCTTTGCTAAAACTTTTATTTGTATTTCTTTCATTATATTCTTGATGGACAGAATTGTTACATTTATTCTATGTGGAAGGGAAGTTTCATGAATCAATGCTTCAGATGACTAATCAGTTTCTATTATTGTCGTCGTCACCCTCTAGGTAGGGTAAGTGGGATCTTTACCCTCAACTGGGCGCCCACCAACCCGGCGTGTAAGTCCCAGAGAGGTACATGTTTCCATGCAATCCATATAGCGCTAGTAACTGGGTTAGCGATATTGATTGTTTGCTCTACGAGGATTTTGCCAGCTCTGAACAGCATGCCCAGTAGATATCAATGACTACCAGGAAAGCACTGCTCATTGCCAACGGTCCCCACACCAGATCACAGAAACTCCCCATCGACGGAAACAAGTCTACTCTTACAGACATAGCCAAATACACAGTGACAAAGAACCAACAGACTCGTTTCATTATATTGCTGTCATCACCCGGGATTTTTATGTATTGCTATGCCCCTCCATGGTGGGCAAGTGGGGTTTTTACCCCATCTGGGCGCCCACCAACCCAGCAGGTGAGCCCAGCAGAGTACATGTTTCTGTGTAGTCCACATGGCAATCAATGACTAGCTAATTCGATATAGATTGCAGGCATTAAGGTGACCGCGAACATCGGGACAGCACGCCTAATGGATATAAATGACCACCAGGAAAGCACTGAACGCCATCGTCAACGGTCCGTTTGCCAGACCACAGAAACTTTCCAACAACTGAAACGAGTCATAGTCATCATGGATAAAGCTAGAGAAACATGAGAAAGTAAGGACAGACGAGCTTCATAATTTACTGTCGTCACTGGGGTTTGAACTCCCAAACTATGGAGTGGTAGCCATACCATGGAGTGGTAGCCATATTATTTATGTCGTGCTCAACCAGATCAGTCTGGTTTGTATAGTCTATTACAAGTACTGGAAACAAACCCTGCTTCAGAAGTACCTAGACCATCACGGCTGTCTAGAAAGAAGACATGCCTTTATGAAGGATCTGAGTAGATCCCAGAAGCACTGTTTTCTGTAAGTGCTGCAGGTTGTGATGATCTAGAATAATGTCCAGCCACCGTGCAATACCTGCGTGCACTGTGCCCAAAGCTCCCAAGACCACCGGAACCACCAGTGTTCGACAATGCCACATGCGGCTTATCTCCACTCGCAAGTCACTTGTACTTTGCCATCTTCTCAGCATGTCTCTTGCCAATGTTGTCATCAGCAGGACAGCTGATATCAATAAGAAGACAAGTGTTTGTCTTCTTATTTCTGAGACAGATGTCTGGACGATTGGCTTTGATCTTCTTGGCAGTGGGGATGGTGGTATCTCACATCATAGTAATGTCATCCGTCTCCACAAGCCTATCAGGATGATGCCGGTACCATCTGCTCTCCACTGGAACCCCAAAATGGCGACAAACATCCCAGTGAATGATGGAGGCCACCTGATTGTGTCGATCAGTGTAGTCCATTGGTGCCAAAGCACTACAGCCTGCCACAATGTGGTCGACTGTTTCCAGGCCTACACTGCACATTCAGCAAGTAGGACTGACATCGCAATGTAGAATCTTGCTCTCATACAGTAGTATCGAGTCCGAAGAGGTTGGTCTTGAGCAGCAACAAGCATTCCCTCAGTTGCAGCAGGAAGATTCGCTACCTGTAGCCATCCGTAGGTCTCTTTCATGTTCACAGACGGTTGCTGAGTGAGATGGCGATACTGCCCGTGCATAGGCTTTCCCCTCCAGGACCGCACACGAAGAGAACTGCAACATGTACGGTAATGTCTCGCATCTGTTTCCAGTGCTTGCTCGAAGCCATCTTCAGCCGAGATGGATGCATTCCTGTGTAAGCTCTGCGACTTGTCGTCCGAAGCAAGACTTCTCTGCAGCTGTGCAGTAAAGCGACAAGCCATGCGCTTGATCGAGTGTGAAGATTTTCCGGAGTCACACTCCTGTATCATCTGTAAAAAGGATGAGAACTGTCAGCAAGGTAACAGTTCAGCCTCACAATACAAGACTGATATGTCGACTGAATCTGTTGTAACCCCCTACCCCCATCACTGCAAGGAGCATACAGTCGGTCAATGTCTGCAGAAGGATGGTGGACACCATGCATAGAGAGGAGCTTTCTGGTCCGTCAATCGAGCTGCTGCAAGTCCGTGCACCCCCAATGAATGATGCCAAAACTGTAAGTGAGAACCGGTAGTGTAAACCCATTGATGGCTAGAATCTTGTTTCGACCATACAATATAGTCCGGAGGACCACCTTCACTCTGCAGAAGTAGTCACGACTGAGTCTCTCTCACATTATGCTGTGCTGAATACCATTACTCTTATCTACATCCAAGTACTTGTAGACTTGACCCGGTTCCAGACAGTTGATGGTACGGTGTCTGTTTTTCCTACCGTCACTCCAGAGTTGTGTCCAGATAGCCTGCCATTGACAAAGTGTGCAACAGCACACTTGTCCAGGCCAAACTTCATCTGGATGTCATCAGAGAAGGTATGCGCTGTGTGCAACAACCCATCCAACTGATCAGAGTTTCTGCTATACAGCTTCAGATCATCCATGAAAAGTAGATGACTGATGAGCTGACGTTTGGCAGTCTCACCATGCTCAGTGGTCATCCGGTAGCTGTAGCCGGTTCTGTTCAACTCCTTACTCAGAGTGAGAGCCATACAGAAGAGAAGTGGAGAAAGTGAGTCACCTTGGAAAATACCCCTCCTGATCTGCATATGCCTTGTCTTGATCGTACTGTTCCACAAGAAAGCACCATCAATGTCCTCCAACTCTTCATCACACGTGACATGAACCTGCACAAGACTGGACTGGTTTTATGCATCTGAAGCCATTGGAGCAACCAACTGTGTGGCACCCTGTTATAGGCTTTCTGGTAGTCCACTCAAGCCATGCTCAAGCTCTTGTGCCTGGTCTTACAGTCTTCGGTAAGCAGCTTGTTGATCAAGAGCTGATCCTTTGCACCAAAAGATCCCTGTCGACATTCCTTCTGCTCCAGAGCCATGAGGTTTCTTTGAACAAAATGCCCTGCAATCCTCTGCCTGATGACTGAGGTAAGGGTCTTATAGAAGACAGACAGACACGTGATAGGCTGGTAATTTTTGGCCTGGTCAGTCTTGTCATTCTTATAAATCAGTGATTGTTTCTTGAGACAACCAGTCAGGTACAGAGTCTGGATTCTGAACCAGCAGGTTATAGTTACGAGTCAGATCAGTGTGAAGACACGTGATACGAATGACCCAGAAACCATAAACCTTGTCTGGACCAGGAGACTTCCAGTTCCCCATCCTTTTGAGACACGATGTGACCTCATTGTCTGAGATAGGTAACCACTGCTGCTCATCTCTCTGGTGCGTCTCGCCATCGGTTTGACGTCTCAGCCAGAAGGCAGACTCATTGTGATGTACCTCAGTTTCTAGGATACCACCCCAATAATCCTCGATCTCGGACTCGGATGGCGAGGAAGTGACCTGGATAGTCTGCTTACCCAACTCTCTGTAAAACCATCCAGCGTCTCGTTGAAACAAATCATTCTGGTGAAGTCTCTTACGATTCTTCTCCAGCCTCCTGGTTCGCTCGACCTTGGACTTAAGTTCCATTTTGAACCGATTGATGGTGACCTCACAACTTTCCGAACATTATGTGTCGTGCTTAACCAGATCAGTCTGGTTTGTAAAGTCTATTACAAGTACTGGAAGCAAAGTCTGCTTCAGAAGTACTTAGACCATCACGGCTGTCTAGAAAGAAGACATGACTTTACGAAGGATTCGAGTAGATCCCAGAAGCACTGTTTTCTGTAAGTGCTGCAGGTTGTGATGACCTGGAATAATGTCCAGCCACCGTGCAATACCTGCGTGCACTGTGCCCAAAGCTCCCAAGACCACCGGAATCACCAGTGTTCGACAATGCTACACGCGGCTTATCTCCACTCGCAAGTCGCTGTACTTTGCCAACTTCTCAGCATGTTTCTTGCCAATGTTGCCATCAGCAGGACAGCTGATATCAATAAGAAGACAAGTGTTTGTCTTCCTATTTGTGAGACAGATGTCTGGGCGATTGGCTTTGATCTTCCTGGCAGTGAGGATGGTGGTATCCCACATCATAGTAATGTCATTCGTCTCCACAAGTCTATCAGGATGATGCCGGTACCATCTGCTCTCCACTGGAACCCCAAAATGGCGACAAACATCCCATTGAATGATGGAGGCCACCTGATTGTGTCGATCAGTGTAGTCTGTCGGTGCCAAAGCTCTACAGCCTGCTACAATGTGGTCGACTGTTTTCAGGCCTACACTGCACATTCAGCAAGTAGGACTGACATCACGATGTAGAATCTTGCTCTCATACAGTAGTATCGAGTCCGAAGAGGTTGGTCTTGAGCAGCAACAAGCATTCCCTCAGTTGCAGCAGGAAGATTCGCTGCCTTTAGCCATCCGTAGGTCTCTTTTATGTCCACAGGCAGTTGTTCAGTGAGACGGTGATACTGCCCATGCATAGGCTTCCCGCTCCAGGACCGCACACGAAGAGAACTGCAGCACGTACGGTAATGTCTCACATCTGTTTCAGGCGCTTGCTCGAAGCCACCTTCAACCGAGATGGATGCATTCCTGTGTAAGTTCTGCGACTTGTCGTTCGAAGCAAGACTTCTCTGCAGCTGTGCAGTAAACCGACAAGCCATTATGTGTGCCGCTATGCCCCTCCATAATGGGCAAGTGGGGTCTTTACCCCCATCTGGGCACCCACCAACCCGGCAGGTGAGCCCAGTAGGGTACATGTTTCTGTGTAGTCCACACGGCGATCAATGACTAGCCAATTCGATGTAGATTGCAGGCATTACGGTGACCGAGAACATTGAGACAGCACGCCTAGTGGATATCAGTGACCACCAGGAAAGCACTGAAAGTCATCGTCAACGGACCGTTTGCCAGACCACAGAAACTCCCCAACGACTAAAACGAGTCATAGTCTCATGGATAAATCTAGAGAAACGTGAGAAAGAAAGA
Source organism: Corticium candelabrum (assembly GCF_963422355.1). Lineage (NCBI taxonomy): Eukaryota > Metazoa > Porifera > Homoscleromorpha > Homosclerophorida > Plakinidae > Corticium > Corticium candelabrum. Next base: position 7,627,089 of record NC_085093.1, read on the forward strand.
CAGACGAGTTTCATAATTTACTGTCGTCACTGGGGTTTGAACCCTCAAACCATGGAGTGGTAGCCATTGTTGCTAACCACTAAGCCACGGCTTTTATTGTGTCGCTATGCCCCTCCATAATGGGCAAGTGAGGTCTTTACCCCATCTGGGCGCCCATCAACCCGGCAGGTGAGCCCAGTGGGGTACATGTTTCCGTGTAGTCCATATGGCGATCAATGACTAGCCAATTCGATATAGATTACAGGCATTACGGTGACCGCGAATTCGTGGACAGCACGCCTGGTGGATATCAACGACCACCAGGAAAGCACTGAACGTCATCGTCAATGGACCGTTTGCCAGACCACAGAAACTCCCCAACGACTGAAAAAACGAGTCATAGTCTCATGGATAAAGCTAGAGAAACATGAGAGAGAAAGACAGACAAGTTTCATAATTTACTATCGTCACTGGGGTTTGAACCCCAAACCATGGAGTGGTAGCCATTGTCGCTAACCACTAAGCCACGGTGGTGACTTTATTATGTGTCGTTATGCCCCTCCATAATGGGCAAGTGGGGTCTTTACCCCCATCTGGGCGCCCACCAACCTGGCAGGTGAGCCCGGCGGGGTACATGTTTTCGTGTAGTCCATACGGCGATCAATGACTAGCCAATTTGATATAGATTGCAGGCATTACGGTGACTGCGTACTTGATACAGCACGCCTAGTGGATATCAACGACCACCAGGAAAGCACCTGACGTCATCGTCAACGGACCGTTCGCCAGACCACAGAAACTCCCCAACGACTGAAACGAGTCATAGTCTCATGGATAAAGCTAGAGAAACATGAGAAAGAAAGAGAGACAAGTTTCACAATTTACTATCGTCACTGGGGTTTGAACCCCCAAACCATGGAGTGGTAGCCATTGTCGCTAACCACTAAGCCACGGTGGTGATTTTATTATTATGTGTCGCTATGCCCCTCCATAATGGGCAAGTGGGGTCTTTACCCCCATCTGTGCGCCCACCAACCCGGCAGGTGAGCCCATATTATTATTATTATTATTATTATTATTATTATTATTATTATTATTATATGAATACATATCAAACAAGTGTCCTTTGTCTGCCTTTACAATAATTTGTAAATATTGATGCTAAGAAATATTATATTGAAGTTGATAATGTATAATGTGTTCTAGCTGTATGAAGAACAAAGGGAAAACCCTCCTATTGCCGCCAACATGCCACCAATTGCTGGTCGCATTGGCTGGGCACAGCAACTATTTCTTCGTCTGGAGACCTCAATGAAACTTTTTCAGAAGCAAGAGCCTGGTGTTCTTGCATTACCAGAAAGCAGAAAAGTTATTCGAATGTATAACAGACTCAACTATACATTGGTCAAGTACCAAGTTCTTTATCATCATGCATGGTGCAAGCAGGTGGAGCAAGCAAAATGTGGTAAATACGCTGTGCTGCATTTGGTGTGATGTGTTTCATATCTGTTTGTGCTATAGGTTTACAGGCAACTTTATTTGTCAGACATCCCAGAACGGGGAAGATCTTTCTTAATTTAGATCCTGGGATATTGCAGTTGCTGTCTGAGTCTGAAATGCTTATTAAAATGTGCTTAGATGTTCCTCCTGCTGCTCGCGAACTTTGTTTGATTGGTGATGACATAAAGAAAAATTACTGCTCTTTGAAGGCAATGACTCATACCATTTCATTTGTTATTTTCTTGTTGTTGCTATTACAACTGTTTGTTTAGTCTCTTCTTGCTGCTTATGAGAAATGTCAAGCTGAAGTTCCAAGTTTGTTCAAGAATCTCATGAAAGCCCAACTTCTAAAGGTACAGCTGGATTTCAGTAATTTCTTTACATATGTAGCTTTCTCCCTCCTTTGCTCCCTCTCTTCTTCTTTCCTCCCTCTTTTTTCCTCTCTCCCTTCCTCCTCTTCCAAGACATAGAGCGAATAAAGGTATCCTAATGTAATTAAGATCCAGTGTTAGTTAATGTAAAGTGCTGTAACAGGAGACTAACCTGTTTATTTATGGAGCGTCAAACATAGTCTTATTTGCCAAACTTTTGTCATTTACATCTTTGGCAGGGAAGGGTCTGGTGAGGTTCCTTTGAAGTTGCTGCTTCACCGATAATGGGTGAATGATATGTTGAATCTGGTTTGTTAAACAATTAATTAAAGATCAGATCTGTTTGCCATACCATGCAATCTTATCTCACTTACCGTATTTCTTGATTTAACGCCACCCTCAAATAAGCGCCACATTTCATCTATTGCTCAGATTTTGAAGGAAAAATCGTACGACCTCTTTGGAGGCATACGTGAGGCAAATGTTTCTTTAGAATATTGGGATACTGTTTCACCACATGACGTCTCAAAGTCTGAAATGTGTACCAGTATTGTAAGTGTTGTTTTCTTGAAAAGATGTCATGCTTACAGCATGACACTCTTAAAGCACGGACAGAGAGCCTTAACAAGTAAACGCCACCCTTGTTTAAACGCTGCAGTTGAAGCCCTAGCTTAAAATAAACGCCACAGCGTTTAATCGAAGAAATACGGTATATATCTTCTTGTCTGTTTGTCAGTGTAGGTGATTCTCAGTGTTGATGAAATGTGTGATGCTCAAATTCAATTGCGTCTTTGCTGTTTGTAAACTACATGTCTACAGCAGCCAATGTTGGCTACAGAAGCCTTGACATTGGGCCAGCCACAATGTTTTATGGAGCTGCATGCATTGTACACTTGTTTCAAGATGAAGACTGGATGCGGAGGTGATACTGTTTGACTTCCAAAGCAACTGTAGACAGTATAGAGCGGGTTATGTATGTCTGGAAGGGCTTGGAGCTGACATCATCAAAACAAGATGTAGTCGGGTGCTGTGCATGGAGATTTCTTGAACAGCAAGGAGACTTTGAAGAAGTTCTTTTCACTGCGAATCCAATCACCTATGTTGATGAACAGACAAGAAGATAGTGAGATAGGATTGCAGGGCGTTGCATACCGATCTGGTCTTTTAAGTACACACTGTTCAACAAACCAGATCCAGTATTTACTTCATCCATTATTATTGATGAAGCAGCAACACAGCAACTTCAAAGAAACCTCATCTAATGTATCCCCATAGTCAGATGACATAAATGAGAAGGTTTTGGCTACAGTAGACTACAGCAACACTTTGTCTGATGGTTTTGTGAGTGATGGGTAGGTCTGAGTCTAGGCTACTCTGAAAAGTAATTCACTAATTTACCAATAGAAAATAACATTCTATTGACAACTTAAAGAGCAGCTTGTAGAATTAGAGTTACAGATTAATGCACTTTAGTGATGTAATGAACTGCTTGCTTAGTATTTTATTTACAGGACTCTTGTAATATTTTATAGTCTTTACATGTATTTAATTTACTAGTTGTATTGGGTTTAATTTGGTCATCTTATATCAGACCTCTCAACTCTCACGATTTCCTCATGAGACTTACGATTTACAGGCATGTCTCATGATCTTACGATTTGCACCCAATTCTCACGATTGCCAGTCCTTCTCCCAACAGTCCTACTGTGAGACACTCTGACAGTCGCTTTGCACAGTCATGGTTAGCCTCGTCTTTCCGGACATAGCGGATTCTTTGAACTAGACTCTATATACGGCTCTGCTTGCTTGTACCCGGGGTATTCGGGGTATCTACCTGCAGTACAAGTGTGCTGTTTCCATTCCTACGTTAGAGATGTTTAATGGGTTTGGTTATTGGTAGATGTGATTGCTGTGTATATGTGGACAGATATGTGCTCCTACATTCCAATACTTAGTTGTAGTTGTAATTGGTTACCAGCGTGGCCCCTACCCAATGAGCACTCTTGTAGACTGTGTAATAATATCATTATTTGGCCAAGTGCTCGCATAGTTTAGTTATTGCATAGTTCAGTTATTGCGTGCTCCCAGTTATTGAATGCTCACACTGGGACTGATCTTGACATTGAAACCTTAACATCTCCACAAACAAGCTAGGACATCTTATGGAAACCGCACTAATTTTACAAACAAGCTAAGAAGTCAAATGAGAAAGGAGAAATATTGTGCAGTCAGTCAAGTGTAGCAGACAAAAGTAAGCCATCTTTGACTAACTAGTTGAAATTGTCGCCAAACCGGGAATACCAAGTACATGACAGTCTACTTCAATGCCCATTGGGTAGGGGCAATGTCCAGAGCAATATTACATTTTTGCCCTCTCACCATTTATCGTGCTTTTTGCAATAAACGGTGCTCATGGCAATAACTACGATATTGCTCTAGAATGCGGGTGATAACCGACATACTTACTAGTACCAATACATCACTAAGTCAGTCACCTGGGTTCAATGGTTTCAGTATTGGTTTGTTAGGAATGATTTGCAGGTTTGGTCTGCATTTTAAGTGTAAATCCTTGCATTAGAAACTGATTCCTGACAACACAAGACTTGTTTAATTAATGTTTATTTTGGCAAAGTTGGTTTATACAGAAAAACATTTTTAAATATTTTGTACATGTCAATTGTTGCAGTTTTGCAGGGATTGCAATTGTATGCAATACATTTGCTGTTAACAGTGCAATACTGTGATGATGATCATCTGCTGAACAGCTTGTTTCTGATGCATGAGATATCAATGTTTTAGCCACCTTGCTATGAAATGATGTATGTAGCTGCTAGAACAATGCCAGATTTCTCTTTTCTTTGTAGAATATATTCATCATGGCATTTAAATTTAACAACAGTTTTGTCAAAGGACCAGAGCAGCAGTGCTGCATGGCTTTCTCAAATCTCATCATAACTGAATGGAACTCGATCAGTTTGCAGTGTCATGCATGAACTGTACACATTTCTTGAGGCTGATGCTGAGATCATGTGTCACATCCATTGGTATATGGACATTTTATACATTTTTGTGATTATTCTTATTGTTGTTTGTTTTTTTACGCTATCCTAATTGTATAAGGGTACGGTAGGACCCTGTACATGTAGGGACTGCCCAAGTGTTGTGGCGTAGCTGGATTTTTATGTATAGCTTTAGAAATTCAAATTGCCTAAAACAAACTGAAATCATTTCTAAAGTTACGCAGTGAAAGAGGTAAGACTTTATATGTAGAAGTACTTTTAGTTATCAAGCCAATCTAAAAAATGAGAAAGCCGTCATCTACATGTATATGTGGGAGCATGGCTAAATTGTTTTTTTCTTTTTTTCCAGTAAGGATAACTCTAAATGTACGTACAGTATCTTGGAAATTTGGGGATATTGTGTAAAATAGCCTGATTTAGTTTCCCGTAACAAAAGGAAGTAGAAATATCCAAGAGGAAAGTAGCTCTGCCATCGCACTTGAGATCTGAACCGTAAACTCCATGATTAAATTCATTCAGTACTTTTCTATGTCAACACTTAGCAACGCTTGAAAGTCACGTGTGATCATACTAAATGCATGGTATTGGCTGAAGTCAGCTCATGTCGTTTTGAGAAAGTTTCACTTCATAATGCTCACATTGTGTGGGGCAAGCTCTTGTTCTTGTCATTGCATGAGCAGATTTTTTGCAGGCAAATTTTGTAACATTAACAATTGAATTAGCTTTAGTCAACGGTTAGCTAACTTTGAAGAATGGTGGGCATGTATTAAACTACCATTTGACTGTGATTAACAAATTTGTATGTATTATTTATTAACTTATAGGTGGATAATGTACTAAGTGCAGGATTAAGAGTTGTCACTTGGAATTCAATCAACATTCCTGCATTTGTAAAACAAGCAATTGCTGCTATATGGGAAATGGAGAATCTTGCAAAACAGGTATGAAGCTGTTGGAAGGCAGATTCTTTGAGATGTCACTTATAGATCTGTGGTTTTGTGGTTTTTGTTTAGGTCAGCGATATTCATCGGTGGAAAATAGAACCTTTGCTTGAAGAAATGACTTCCACAATGTTGTGTACGTTCCCACCTGCTGGCAAGCCATGGTCTACCACAGAATTCTTAGAAGAAACAAAAGTACTTTGACAATATTATAAACTTGGTTTGTCTATTATGTTCATGTGTAGAAACATTGCTTTCATGCTGCTATTGTGCTTGAAAGTAGAAGCTTTCTTTTGGAGATGGCTGTTCAGGAGTTGTTGTCAGTATTTTGCTTGGCTCAAGGACCCAGTCAAAACAAATTTAATGCTAATGACACTTTTGAAGCTGTATCTAATGGGTCTGCTTTATCTGGCTCATCTGAAGGAAAGAGTTGCAGTAGTGGAACATTAGGTGCAGCTCATGGGACAGGTGACATGACTACAGTTGATCAGGCAGTTCCAAAGGGTCAGCAAACATCAAACAGACAGGATGAAGGGACTGAGTTTAAAGAGTATTGTGATACTTTGGTTTCTCACATCAACCATTTGACATTTGATGCTTTGGTAAAAGCTACAAGAGATTCACTGGATGCACTTAGAAAATGCTTTTTCTTTCCTCGGTATTATTTTAATGGTTCAAAATAGAGTTTCTGTTTTTATGTAGGCTTGTGTGTATGTGTGTGTGTGTGTGTGTGTGTGTGTGTGTGTGTGTGTGTGTGTGTGTGTGTGTGTGTGTGTGTGTGTGTGAGCTTGTGCTTTTATTGTTGTAGAGGATATGCAGCACAGTCACTTCATGGTACAGCCAAGAAGGGACATAGAACGGCTCTTTTTATGGCACAGATTCATCTAGCAATACCCAACGTTGTAAGATTTTCTATACTGGCTTTGTATATTTTGAAATTCTACTTCCTGAATGAATTTGGGGTTTCAGATAATGCAACCAACTTTAGATGAAATGCAGCATGCTGTCAGCAAGTCTGTTCAATTGATGTTGGATGTCAGCAAATACGTGTATGGGTGGGGTCAGACTAGACCTACCAGTGCCGATATGTTGGATCGTGATGGAGTGGAGAAACTAGAGTCAGAGACTTCTTCTGGTATTTTTTTAAAGTTGTAGATGTGGTCTTTTACAAGTACTGTTTGATTCTGTTGGAAGAGTCTGCACTGACTCAGGCGATGGCTCCATCTGGTCTCAAGAATTACTACAAGAGCGTGAGCGAGAACAAAGATGTTTCAAAGTTGGTTATGGTGTTGTCTGCAGTGTCACAGACAGCAAGGCAAGATATAAATGTAATACTGCTTGAGTTTGGTGCCTATCATCAACTTTGGGAAAATGAACAAGCAACAGTTATTCAAGTGATTTCAATATTATAGTGTAACTTTGAATTGACTTTGTGATTTTGTGGAACTGCTATTTGATGTAACAGGAGTTTCTAAGTTGTGATCCCTTGCTATCTGACTTTGAGAAAAAAGTGCAGCTGTATCAAAAAATGGAGGGAAACATAAGCAGTATTCCTGATAGACGGACAATTTCTTTCACTGAGCTTTGCTTTGGTGAGTAGATTGTTTTGTAAGGTGTGTTGCACTTTCAGAAAGGTATTTTTGTCTCAAGAACCAATCAAGTATGCTTTGTCTTTGGAAATTAAAAGTTGGATTCAAGCTTTTGGGCGTGCTTTGAATGGCAAGTATCGCTGCAGAATGGAAGAGATTATACAGTTTGTTGGTGACTACAGCAAAAGGCTTAGTAGACCCATTAATGATCTTGAAGATGTACGAAATGCTATGGCTGCTCTAGAAGACATCAGGCAAGGTCAGACAGAAATGGACATGTCTCTTGGGCCTGTTGAGGTATAAATGTTGGTCAGCTTGGTTTGATTGTTTTGTAATGGGAATATGGTTTCTTAAATACAGGAAGCATATGCAATGCTTCAGTTTTACAATGTGTCAGTGGCCAAGGAAGAATCAGATCGAATTGACTCGTTGCGCTATTCTGTGGAGAAGCTTCTATCACAAGCAGTAATACTTTCCTTAATGCTGTAGTATTTGACAAGATTGATTTGTTTTACTTATCAGGCTTCAGTTCAAAATAATCTTGGTAAAATTCAACCTGAGCTGAAATCAGATTTGCTGACTGCTGTGCAACATTTTGGTGGTGAACTCGCTGATTTCAATGCTAATTATGAAAAGGTATTTACATGCAACATGTACGTTCGTACTTACTGTAGAATAAGACTCAGAGCATGTTCATACCGGGCCTAATCATGATTAGTGTAACTCCATTCTAACATCGTAGAGAGTAGCATTGACAACCGCATTAGTGGCGTTAGTTGTTGCACGTGACTTTGGCATCTACAGCAATGGTTCGTCAAGACAATTCACGTGAATTCTTGCCAGATATGACCTATGAAAACTGTCGAGGCTAGTTTCACTCACGTGCCCACATGACTTACTAATCATAGGTAGCGGTGTGAACGCCCTTGATCTAATGTTGGCCTAATCATAGTTAGCCTAATTATAGTTAGTCCAGATGTTGGTGTGACCACACTCTCAGACTATGTTGAAATGATCTCTTGGAAGAGGCTTTATTGGAAAAGTAAACTGTTGTTGTTTACAGCTGCATGCTCTATACACATAGATATTATAAAGTTATACACTAGAAACCGATCATGATGTGCATTATTTTGACAAGGTTTGCAATTATTGAACAATGACAGAACTCACTTTTATATCTTAGCTGAAGTTAAATTAACTTAATCTTCTAAATTTTGTCAATGGCATTGTTTAATTAAAGTTAAATTAACTTAACTAAGCTTCTAAATTTTGTCAAATGGCATTGTCTTTTGTTATGTAAGAAAATGGCAACCATTATTTACTTGTACACAGCTACCTTTCTGAAGTTTTAACTATTTTTTATTTGAAGGGGGGACCAATGGTTGAAGGATTGGCTCCTCAAGAAGCAAGTGTGCGTTTGGCTATGTTTCAGGTTCTAGGTTTTTGTTGCCTTTTGGATATTAATTGATCATCTTGCTTTTTTGACTTGTAATTGAATAGGCACAGTTTACCGAATTGTGGCGTCAGTTTGTAACTTGTTCAGGTGGGGAAGAGCTATTTGGTCTCCCTGTTACTGACTACCCTATTCTCATGCACACTAAGAAGGAGCTCGGGCTGCTACAAAAGTTATATGGATTATATGATGCTGTTATTGATGGTGTGAACGGCTACTACGACATGTTGTGGCATGATGTGGACATTGACAAAATCAACTCCGAACTAATCGACTTTCAGAACCGGTTGGGTGTTTTATGCCTATTTTGTTTTGCTGTTTCTATTTGTAGCATGTAGGTGTCGTAAACTGCCTAAAGGCCTCAAAGAATGGCAAGCATTCAAGGACTTAAAAAAGAAGATTGATGATTTTAATGAAACATGTCCTTTGTTGGAACTCATGGCAAACAAAGCTATGCAGAATCGTCACTGGGAAAGGCTTACTGAATTGACTGGTCACACATTTGATGTGGAGTCAGAGTCTTTTCACTTGAGGAATATTATGGAGGCACCATTATTAGAGCACAAGGATGACATTGAAGATATTTGCATTGCTGCTGTGAAGGAGAAGGACATAGAGGCCAAGTTGAATAGTGTTGTTGGTGAGTGGAGTGGTCAGGAATTACAGTTTGTTTCTTTTAAAACTCGAGGTGAGCTCTTGCTGTCTGGTGAATCAGCCTCAGATGTTATGTCATTAATGGAAGACAGTTTGATGGTACTAAATTCCCTCATGAGCAATCGTTACAATGCACCCTTTAAGAAGGAAATTCAGGCATGGGTACAAAAATTGTCTAATACATCAGACATCATTGAGAACTGGCTTGTTGTTCAAAATCTATGGGTCTACTTAGAGGCAGTATTTGTGGGTGGTGACATTGCTAAACAGTTACCAAAAGAAGCAAAACGGTTCCAAAATATTGATAAGTCTTGGGTAAAGATTATGACGCGTGCTCACGAAGTGCCAAATGTAGTGCAGTGTTGTGTCGGTGACGAAATGCTTGACCAGCTTTTACCGCATTTGTTGGAACAACTTGAATTGTGTCAGAAGTCTCTGAGCGGGTGAAGTCTAACCAATGATGTTTCTGTTAGGTGATTTTGTAAAAGTGAGCATGTACCTAGGTACTTGGAAAAGAAAAGGCTAGTATTTCCAAGGTTCTTCTTTGTGTCTGATCCAGCTTTGCTAGAAATTCTTGGTCAAGCAAGTGATTCACACACAATACAGGTACCTGACGATTTTTTTAAGACTAGCAAATGGGAATTCACTAACAATTTTGGTGTTAGGCACATCTTTTGGGAGTATTTGACAACGTCAAGTCAGTTGTTTTTCATGACAAAGATTATGACAAAATCTTAGCCATTTCGTCCAAAGAAGGAGAATCAGTAGACGTATGTAAGCAGGAGTTCAGTGAATTCTCGTATTCTATTTATAATTGTTTAGCTGAGAAAGCCTGTACTAGCACAGGGTAATGTTGAAACGTGGCTTTGCCAATTATTGTTGGAGTCTCAGCTTTCTCTTCATGAGGTTATAAGACATGCATCATTTGCTACTGGAGATGCAAACTTTAGCATGCTTGACTTTCTCAACTCATTTCCAGCTCAAGTGAGGATGGTTTTACATGTAGTATCAGTTGCAGGCTGTGGTTACTCAATGCTATTGTCAGGTTGGTTTACTGGGTATTCAGATGATCTGGACAAGTGAGGCAGAGGAAGCACTGAAACATGCAAGACATGATAAGAAGGTTATGCAGCAGACAAATGCACGATTCTTACAATTGCTGAACACTCTAATCGATACTACTACTCAAGATTTGTCACAAATGGATCGTGTAAAGTATGAAACGCTGGTTACAATACATGTTCATCAAAGAGACATATTTGATGATTTGGTAAGTCTTAGGCTGTTAGTGAGCCCCGGGTAATATATGTCTTTATGTTGTTCGGTCAGTCTTATTGTTGTATTCAGTGTCCTTTCATAGTTGTCGTCACTTTCATGAGCATGCAGAATGTGGCTTTAAGATTTGCTTAAATTTATATGAAAGAGTTGTCACAGCGTGGAAAGGACAGGTTTAAGCCTTGTACAAGGGTGTCGGAGCACTCCAGAAACTGGTGCGGTGGAAACAAACTGATTTGCCCAACACCATTTGCATGTGATATGATCCCAAAAGTGGTACAGTGCTCGCTGAAATGCCGTACCGGCTCCACCGCTCTTGTTGTACATATATGCTTTTTATATTGTAGATGTTATACATATTTATGCGTGTGCTGTGCATGGTGGCACTTTGAATACTGAAAGTGACGATTGTGGTGTAGTTGGTTAATCAGCTAAACTTGTATATGATATCCTCATATTAGCTTCAGAATTAATTTTGGTATCAAGCAGTAGTTAAAGCAGTTTTAGTTATGCACACTACTGTACTTTGTACACCAGTGTTAATTAAATGCATAGGTAAAGGGACCATTTTTACCATCAGAGGATTAATATCAAACTTTGTGAGATAATGTGCTTAAAGTATTGTTTGGTCTAACTGGAAATTGTACTGCTTTTTATTGAAGTAGTGTAACTCCATTACTATATTAGAAGTAGTTCACCTTGGTGTTTGTAAGAGTTTTATTGTAAGTGCTTCTTGCAAAATTCATACTTACACTTACTCATGTCTACTTTGCAGAACTTTGACCATTTGTGATGTATCGCACAGTAATGAGTCACAGCGTTTCTGTGAAGTAGCTCTATTACTAGTTGCGTACAACTTACAAAAGAACCACGTATATTTAGGTCACGTGGTAGGCACATGCTATTGGCCACGTGACAACTACACTTACTAACTACATACAGTACTTACTAAGTCAGTCTGTTACATCTCATTCCCCAGACGTTGTCGTCGTCATCGTAGAAGGGATTGTCATAGGTCCAATCTTGTTGGTGGCTTCACCATCCTCCCGACTTTTGTCCTGTATCCTGCTGAGATCGGAGAGGATGGATCTGGTTCAAGTGGTACTGGAGAACTTTGCAGAGGACTAGATGGTGATGGCCCTGTTGAGCCATTAAGTGACATTTTAGTGTGCCCCGAGTTAGTAGGCAGTACTGTCCAACGACTGGCAGCATACTCCAAAGGCCCAGGGGCGGTGGTTTTGCAATGCTGATTTGCAACAAGTGTTGCCTTTGCTCAGTTGCCCACGATTTCGTCGGTACTTCCGCCCATTGCTATCACACCTGATTACCAATGGGTTGGGGGCATTCGTGGTGTCTGACTACTGTAGTGGGTAGCCACTTTGAGGTCCCTGTAAGTGGTGACATCCTTACCAGGTCTCCTGGTATTAGCTCAGGTAGTGGCTTGACTCCAAGTTTCTGATCGTGGTAGTACTTCTTACTTTGTGTTGTCTTTCTTGAGATGAATCATGCTGTGTCGGTCATAGGAGTTGTTGTGCTTTGGGAAGCAGTTTCCGTGGACGTCTACCCATCAGATGTTGTGCTGAGGACACGTTGAGACCTGCGACCAGTGTGGAGCGGTAGTCCAGGAGCGCCTTATCCTTATCCACAGCTTTCTTGCACATCCACGTTACTGTCTGGATTGCTCTTTCCGCTGCCACATTGCTCTGCTGGTGGTTCGGGCTGCATGTGGCAAGAGTTCGGAACAGAGTTGTGGTCCACTGTCACTGTGCAATGTTTCAGTATGCCATACCGGCAGAACTGTGCTTTTAGTGCTTGTACAACTGAGGCTGTCAATAACCATTTCAGCTCGTCTACTTCGATAAACTTAGAATAATAGTTGATCAATAGAAGACACTGCTTTGACTTAACTGAAACGAATCAATACCCACTTCGACGAAAGGCAAGTCGGGGACCATCAAAGGTTGAAGGGGTTCTGCAGAGGGTCAGATTTGCATTTTGGCGCAGTGGCAGCAGTTCCTGACAGTGTTCTCAATGCTTGAATTTATAGTTGGACAGAAGAGGACCTTACGAGCTCTCTGCTTACACTTGACCATCCCTAAGTGGGATTCATGTATCTGTTCTAGCATGCACGGCTGAAAGCTGGGAGGTGAACCGCAGTCCTCATTCTTTGAAGATTATCCTGTCCGATATTGCAAGCTGATCTCTGGCGTCCCAAGACAGTCTAACTCCTGGGTGGGCATTTTCGCGGTGTTCCGTCCACCCTGCCAGTATGGTGTTGTAAAGTGAGCTCAACTCATTGGATGTAGCCTGCTGGAACTCAGCGTGTTTCCCATTCGTTATGAGTATGTAGTGCATTATGTTGATGTGCGCTGGTGCTAATGTTGTAGTTTGTGTGCCCTACAGAAATGCTCGTGATAGTGTGTCGGCCAGTTCCATTTTTGCTCCCTTCCTGTAGTGGACTCTAAGGTTGTACCACTGCAGTTTGAGTAACGTAGCGTTATTGGGGCACTCAGCAGTGGCTTTGTGAATATGCTCTCCAGTGGCTTATGATTGTTGTACACCGTGACATGCTTGCCAAACAACTACTGATGTAATTTTGAAGTTGCATTCATAATAGATAACTTTTTTTCGATTTGTATGTATCTTTGTTCAGTATCAAACATGGCCCGTGAGGTGTACGCTACTGGTCTGCTCTTCTGTAGGAAGACTGTTCTAAGTCGTTGCTACTTGCATCACACTTTATCTCCACCGGTTTTCGCATGTTGAAGTACGCTAATGTCGGTGGATGGCTGCACAGATCCTTCAGCTTCTCAAAGCTGTGTTGATGTGCTGGCTGCCAGGTGAAGTCATTGTCCGCCTTCAGTAATGCCCTTAGGAGTTTGTCAACGCTGCTTCGGTTTGGGATGAATTTGGGCAGGTAGTCAATGAACCCTAGGAACCGCTTTACTTCCTCCTTGAGATGGGAGCAGTCATCGCCATGATGGCTTATAGTTTCCCTGGGTCAAATTTTAGGCCTTGTCACAAGTAACTGCCTCCTTAGCACACGCTCAGGCAGTCTTGCTGTTAACTCAAGTCGATCTATTTCAAAAATGACCGGCTAGTCCTAAATTCCGGTCAATGACTGAAATGTACACCATACAAGTTCCCGGATGTATATACTACATTCTTCTCCCCCTACCCCGACTATGTGACTGATTAACAAATTTAAGAGGTATGCAGTGCAACACAATAGTCTGATCTACTAAAATTCAGTCTGTCTGGTGCCTTTTTTCTTCTGCTGGAATGGTGGACTAGAGTCACTCTTTTGTTGGCACCTAGATTTAATGCTCTAGTTGTAGTTCCATGTGAGCCTCTAAGTCTTCTGGTCCTGTGCTGAATTCTGGCGATGGTACCATCGTGTCTTGTTCTTTTGTTTGTCAACTCTATCTTGTTGTTCTGATAAGTCTGGTGCGACATCCCACTCTTTGGATTTTCCCTGCGATACCAGTATCATTGCTCTTGAACATGGTTTATCTGGTGGATGTATTGGTTCCACTAGTAGGTCTTCTGGTTCACCTCTTTCATGTGTTTCTGATTGTAAGGTTTTCCGAATCTGATCCAAATGTTATTTGACTACCCTCCCATCTTCCATTTTGATAGTGTATGATAGGGGGCCTGTTTTGGACTGAACTACACCAGCTACCCAAGGACGACCTCTGTTGTAATTGCGTGCGTAGACTCTCACCCCGTTGTAAAGGTCTATCATACTATTCCGGTTACCCTTGTAGAAATGTTTCTGTTGCCATTGTTTATTGTGTACCGTTTGCTCCAAGTTGGGGTGTAGCAAATCTAAACGTGACCAGGGTTCTCGCTAGAGATTTTTAGGAGTGTGGTGGGATGGGCGGGTTTACGACGCATGCAGTCCTTGCTCTTTGGCAGTCGGACATGCGCACTGGAGCCGATCTCAAGTGAGGTAGACTTAGCATTGTAGCTATTGCCTTTAACATACGTTCAAGTTTCCCGGCAAGGAAATCAACTTCGATTGCCAGTAAGCCCTTCTTAACGATGTTCATCGATTGTGCGTGCGCAAGTTTCATAGCCGAACTACAGAAAGTCTGTCTAGTCAAGCATTGATTGACGTGGACCACTGTTGTTGCTTCGCAAGAAGCCATGACTAGTCTAGAGTAGATTCTAGGTGCTACTTCCCGGACAAGAGGTGTGCTTTCCATGTCACTGGAAGGGCAGCTGGGACTATAATCAGAGGCAGCACATCCTGGACACTTCTGTGTATGTCTCGAGCGAGGCTATCATCCCTCGTTATTATGCAAGAGCCTGGATTTGTGGCTATTGTCACCTCTAGTATTCTGCTTCAGTAGTATGGAATTCTCAAACAGTCCCTTAGTAGCTATCTGTAAGACTTTGGACTCCTAGCTACCGTTCTGAGTGTGGCGCACTCATACTGGAGCGTGGCACAGCACCACGCTGTGACGCTGTAGCGAGAACCCTACGTGACCATAATTTGTGACCCATTAATAATATCGCATGCGATATTTCTGTTGTGGAATGCAGTGTATCCGGTAGCTGAACAACATTTGTGTCAAGCAATATGTCAATGTTTCTTGTTTTGCTAGGGACAGTCCTTTCTTCAATACTTGTACTGATCTTTCCGCCAGCCCATTACTTGACGGATGATACAGTGCTGGTTTGATGTGGTTGATTCCATTTGATTTTTCAAAATCGGTAAACTCTTGACTACTGAATACTGACTCAATGTCTGATACCAGTTTTTCAGGAATTCCATGAGTTGAAAAAATTTTTCTTAACTTTTCCACTGTAGTTTTTCGTTGTCGCTGATTCTACAGGTTGTACTTCAATCCTCTTCGAGTGTGCGTCAATGAGTACAAGAAGCATTTTTTCTAGCAAGTATTCAGCGTAGTTCACGTGCACCCTCATCCACGACTGATGGGGGCAAGACCAGCGATGCAATGGAGCTTTCGGTGGTGTGTTCCTTGTTTCTTGACAACTAGAACAACCTTGGACCTTGTGCTCAATGTCCCCATCTAGTCCTGGCCACCAGACTATATTGCTACTGGATGTTCTTTCCGTTCTTTCTTCTCTGAGCCAATACGCACCTAAACTGTACGACGAAGCATCACAGGTTACGACGGACTCTTGCTGTGGATCGAAATGTGCTAACACTTTGGCTGACACTACAGTTGTTTTGATCGGCAATAAGCTCATTCTTGTTCACGTGACCAGTTCCACATTACTCCTTTTCGTAACAATGTATGTAGTGGAGCTAGAACTGTTGACAAATTGTGTAAGAATATGCCATAATAAGATAGCAATCCTAGGTACACTTTTAATTTTGTCACATTTTGTGGTCTAGGTGCTTCCATTATTGCCTGAATTCGTCCCTTGTCCGGATGTATCCCTGTGTTGTCAATGACATGTCCCAAATACACTACTTCAGATTGCATGAACCGGCATTTGTCTTTATTCAGCCTTAGTGCAGCCTCTTCCAATTTCGTCAACACCTTACCTAAGTTAGACAAATGCTCTTGTTTGTTTCTTCCTGTTATTAATATGTCATCTAAGTAGACCACTACTCCTGGAATTGCTTGCAACAGAGTTTCCATCGTCCTTTCAAAGATACCGGGAGCCGATGAAACACCAAACGGTAGTCTATTATACTGATATAATCCCTTTTGAGTATTGATGACAACATACGTGTGTGATTCCTCATCAAGTACAAGCTGTTGATATGCTCTATCCTAATCCAGGGTTGTAAACTGCTGTCCTTCTGCTATTCAAACGAACGACAAGTCTTCAATATGTGGAATCGGATAAGTATTGCATTTCGACACTTGATTCACTGTCAACCGATAGTCTCCACAGATTCTGACTTTTCCATTGTTTTTCAATACTGGAACTATGGGAGCCGCTCACTCCGAAAAGTGTATTGGCTCAATAATTCCAGCTTTTTGTGAGGTCGAACAATTCTTCTATCTTCTCTCTCAAAAGCATACGGTACTTGTCTTGGTCGGTAAAACTTGGGACTCGTTGTTTCCGTCACCGGTAAATTTCACTTCCACACCTTGCAATCTGCCTAACTTCCCACTGAACACTTCACTGTGTAATAACAATAACCCTTCCACTTTTCCTTGGCGAGGGTTTGCCTCCAAAAGATGAACTCTTCCCCAATCAATTTGTACTTGACGAATCCAGTCTCTTCCTAATAATCTCGGGCCAGAGCCTGCCACTACCACAAGCGGAAGAGACAGTCGTCGTTCATCCAGAGTGTCTATCCACACTGTCAACTTTCCACATACAGGTACTGGTTCCCCAGTATAAGTCTTCAGCATCTTCTTTGTATCTTTCAATGGTGCTTTTCTTTTCTTCCAGACTGACTTCCGTGTTCTTTTGCTCACAATACTGACACTTGCTCCCGTGTCTATTTCCATCTCGAGTGGCTGTCCTTGTACAGTCAACATTGTCTTCGTAGGCTTCTCTTTCCTTTGTGTAACGCGTGCATATTGCTACTAATCCACTCAACCTCCTCATCCTCATTTGTATCTGACTGCGCCTCCTCATAGCCGATTTTGTATGTACCTCTACCACTGTCCTCTTTCTGAGCCGTTTTTCTCAAACAGCCTTCGCATACCCAATTTTGCTGCAACCAAAATATTTGACATCCTTGAACCAGCACTCAAACTGTTTGTGTCCCTGTTTACCACAGCGATAACAACAACCGGATATCTTTTCAATCGGTCTGTTACCTGCTTTGGGTACTCGTTGCTTCTGTAACTTATGTGCATGCTGCTTCTGCAACTGCATGGTGTACGGACTCTCCTTCTGGGTTGCCAGGCGTACTCATTGCTTCCTTCTGCTTTAGCTTTGTGGTATTCTTTTCGGCTGTTTCTTGTGCAATCGCTAATTCATATGCCCTCTTGAATGTCAGCTCTTTTTCTGCCAACAGCTGTTACTGTCCACTGTCATTCATTATTCTACAACTAGTCTGTCTCGTAGCATATCACTAAGCACCGCCCCGAATTTGCAATTTTCACTGAGTCGCTGCAGTTCTACTGTGAATTTAGCGACCGACTCACCTTCCTGGTGCAATCAACTGTTAAATCTAAATTTTTGTACTACAGTATTACTGATGGCTTCGGGTCAAAATGTTCTGTCAACGTCTGTAGTATTTTGTCGACTTACTTTCTTTAGGCTTCAACGGAGCCACTAAACTTCGTAGAGTTTGATACGTGTGAGTTCCAATCATGCTTAATAGAATAGCTCTTTGGCTATCAGCGTCGTCTACGCCAGTCGCTGTGAAGTATTGTTAACCTTTCTGTGTAAATTGGCCATTCCTCCTTTGATTCGTCAAACTCCGCTATTTGTCCAAATACTGCCATCATCCTCGTCGTCAAATGTCACAAGTAACTGCGTCCTCAGCACGTGCTCAGCCTGTCTTGCTGTTAACCCAAGTTGATCTATTTCAAGAATGACTGGCTAGTTCTAAATGCCGGTCAATGACTGAAATGTACCACAATACAAGTTTTCAGATGTACAGTACCGGCAATAAGTAACCTAACATTTTTATCGTATGCATATCGTATCGTATGGTATCGTATCGTATTGCGTATCGTATCGTATTGCGTATCATAGCGTATGGTATATCGTATTGCGTATTATCGTACCATCTGGTATCTTATCTTAATTGTATCATATATCATATTGCGTATCGTATATCCTATGGATGGTATCTTATCTTAATTGTATGGTATCATCTTTTATCTTATCCTATCCTACAGGTATCTTTTATCGTATCGTATGGTATCGTATGGTATCGTATCGTATCGTATCGCTGTCAGCTTACTTATTGCCGGTACTGTATAACTATAACTACATCCTTCTCTGGTGATTAGGTGTCCAACATACAGGACAGACGTTATATGTACCTTGCACTTCTCGAACTTGAGCTTTAGATTGTATTGTGTTGCTTTCTCATGATGATCCCTGTCTCGACCGGCAATGAGAATGTCATTCATGATTGTCATGGCCCCCTCAATGCCTTTCAGCATTTCATCCATTATTCTTTGGAATATTTCCTGGGCGCATTTAACTCCAAAGTGTAGTCTAAGCCACCTATACCGACCAATTTGCGTGTTAAAGGTCATTAATAGGGATGGTTCGTGATTGAGCACGATCTGGAGAAACCCAGACTTGGCGTGTAGGACTGAAAAATGGTGACATTGGGAATGCTGCTAATCACCTCATCTGTTTTCATGGGGTGGTGTTCCCTCTTGATTACTTTGTTGAGGTTACTTGGATCAATGCATAGGTGCATTTTGTTGTTCTTTAGGGAAGTAACCATTGAGCTCACCCATTCCGTTGGTCGCTCAGCCTTCACATTGTGGCCATCATTCTCCATTTCTCTTAGCTTCTTGATACTCTCTCTCGTAAGGCTGCTGGCTGTCTCCTCCACCGGATGAATAATTCCTCTAGCTCCAGGATCAATTTTAATTGAGTAGGTCCCAGGAAGGGTCCTAGTGACACTGGCTAGGTCCAGGAACTCCTAATTCTTTGGAAGCCACTGTTGTTCGCAGGTCTAGTTCATGAATCCGTTTGATCAATCTCAACTTCTCGGCCAAGTCTCTTGAGATTACGTCTTCCTGTTGTAGAGTAATAATCTCGAAGTCTGCTTCTTTGTTGGTGCCATTATGTCCTATAAGAAGCTTGGTGAAGCTGACAGGGTGGAGCCTATGATTGGTGAAGAAGTACAGCCTATGATTGGTGAAGAAGTACAATACTTTGTTTGATTTCCTCATTGTTCCAAGTCTGGGAGTGTTTGTATGTTCCTCTCTGGTCATCACCTTGCACCTTGCAAAAGAACCTGTGTCGATTCTGAAAGGTATGTCCTTGCCGCCTGTCTGAAGAGTGGTCTGCCATTTGTCGGGACGACCATTCCTAGAAGGTGAAACTGTATTGATGCTTAACATTGCTTCTTTGTAAGATGGGGCATTTCCGTTGTCCATCGTGTTCTTACTGTCACTGCTAGATGGTGTGCTTGGTTCCTTAGTGGATTGTAGAGCGTGTATCTTGGCTGCCAGTCTCTTCCTGCATACAGTATGCCAGTGGTTTTTCTTGTCGCAAAACGTGCATTGTGAACCTATAGCAGTCCATTTACCATTGGTACTGGCATGGGTCGCCTCCTTTCCACAGCAGCTGCACGTGTGTTTCTTTGTTGCCTGGGTCTCTTTGTCTTAGTAGACGTATCTGTGGTGCTGGTGTTCTTGAAAGCTTTGGTCTTCTCAGTGTCACCTCTGGGCTGTGACGCTGCAATTCCTGATTTTTGCACTCTAGTGTCCTCGTCTCTCATCTCACTCATGTTGTTGGGCTAGCTTTGTCTAGTGTGAGACCCTATCTTTCATTCAGGAGGCGCTCCTGTACCTTGTGGGAAACTCCCATGATGATCCAGTCTATTAGGACGTTGTCATTGTCCATGAAAATGTTAAATGTTAGGGTTATGGTTAGAATGTGTTAAAGTTCTCACCAACTTTCTGATTCCGTTCATGGAATCGGAAACACACCACGCGTTTATTTTTTGCGGGCTAACGTAGGCTTCTAATTTGTCGAGTACCTTTGTGGGGTCTTCATTTTGCCGTCCTTCCATGTGAGGGTTTTGTATGCTTCGCGGCCCTCATGCAGGATCGACATGCCAAACCAGCTTGCTTTCTCTTCCTTTCCGCGTTGCTGAGTGAGCCATCGAGGACAAAATTGACATATTCCCTGAATCGTTTGAACTTCTCATAGGGGTCTGATGTGCCCCAGTTCATGGCAGGATGATCAAACATGAAGGTTGCCGCCATCTCGGTCTGCTTCCGTGAATGAGTCAGTGATGTGGTAATCCGTTACTCCTGACACCATGTGATGTCGCACAGTATTGAGTCACAGCATCTCTGTGAAGTAGCTCTATTACTAGTTGCGTACAAGTTACAAAAGGACCGCGTCAGGAGAATATAAAGAAAGAAGATGGAACGTTCGTCTAGGCATGGGTGGGGTGATATCGTTGTGATAAGAAAGAGGCAGAGCGACTATCCTAATATGGTAACTTTGAGTTAGGGCTAGAACGACAGCTTTGACACTTTCACTGCAAGAAGCACTTGCGAAACGAGACGTAGACTTTGACAGTAACATTCACATCAGTACAGTGCGCTAGCACTACTCAGCTAGACAGGGAAGTGCTAGATCTGCATTTCCTTTCAAAAGCTGACCTTGGTGAAGGGACCCAGCTTTCTTTTTGTTATCAGGTCATTGTTTAAGCGTTGATCAGGTTTCTCGCAGCTTCCTCCAGCCACCTTCTTGACCAGACACTAACTCAAACTTACCATATAAGGCACAGCGTAAACAACAGCTCTGTCTCTTACCATCACAACGATATCACCCCACCCATGCCTAGACGGACGTTCCATCTTCTCTCTTAATATGCTTCTGACCGTGTATATTTAGTTCACATGATAGGCATCTGCTATTGGCTACATGACTACTACTTACTAACTACATACAGTACTTACTCTGGTTATATCGTTTGTTTGTGTGAGTGTGTTTGCATCTACACTGTACAGCATGTGGCTTATTGTAACACATTTGTTGTTAAGGTTCGGATGCATATTAAATCACCTAACAACTTTGAATGGCTCAAACAGTCTCGTTTCTATTTCAACATTGATACAGACCAGTGTCTCATATGCATCACTGACGTCACCTTCAGTTATCAGAATGAGTTTGTTGGGTGTACAGATCGTTTGGTTATCACCCCTTTAACTGACCGATGCTACATTACATTATCTCAAGCTCTTGGTATGTCTATGGGTGGAGCTCCAGCAGGCCCGGCAGGAACAGGAAAGACAGGTAGTTGTGTTATAACAATTTATTTTTATATTTAGTGATGCAGCTCGTCAATATTAGAGACCGTGAAAGACATGGGGAAAGCACTGGGAAAGTATGTTGTAGTCTTCAATTGCTCTGATCAGATGGACTACAGAGGATTGGCTCGTATCTACAAAGGTAAGTGCAGCTACGTTTACTGTACACATGTAGCCACGGTCTTTTTTACATTACGGGTGTAATGCTAACAGGTTGTTTGCCTGCTTTATAGGATTAGCTCAATCAGGCAGCTGGGGATGCTTTGATGAATTCAACCGGATTGAATTGCCTGTCTTGTCAGTAGCAGCTCAGCAGATTGCTATCGTACTTACGTGCAAGAAGGAAAAGAAAAAGCAGTTCCTATTCAGTGATGGTGATGTTGTTGATATGAATCCCGAATTTGGGATTTTTCTTACAATGGTAGTTTTTTGTTTACACTACAGCCTGGTGGTTGTGTAAACTGGATTTGTCTTTGTAGAATCCTGGATATGCTGGCAGACAAGAACTTCCTGAGAATCTAAAAGTTCAGTTTAGGACTGTAGCTATGATGGTTCCAGATCGACAGGTCAGTATTAATGTATGTCACAAAATGTTGTTCATTGTCTATTTAGTGCTTCTTTGTTGTCCTTGCATCTGAAGATCATCATGCGTGTGAAGTTGGCTAGTTGTGGATTTTTAGAGAATGTGGTGCTGGCACAAAAGTTCTTTACTCTTTACAAGCTTTGTGAAGAGCAGCTGACAAAACAGGTCTGTTTTAACTGAATTTTCTCACAGTTTGACTGACGTGACATGACATCTACTGGTGCAGGTGCATTATGATTTTGGTTTGCGCAATATATTGTCTGTTTTGCGAACACTTGGAGCAGCCAAACGTTTAAGTCCTGATGACAGTGAGAGTGCAACCGTGATGAGAGTTCTTCGTGACATGAATGTTTCTAAACTAGTTAGTTGTAACTTGCTGACTTAGTACATGTATGTCAAAACTATTACGCTGTTTCGCAGGTGGACGAAGATGAACCCTTGTTCATGTCTCTCATCAATGACCTGTTTCCTGGAATCGTGTTAGACAAGGCCACTTACTGTGATCTTGAAGCTGCTATTTCTAAAATTGTTGAAGAAGAAAGACTTGTCAATCATCCTCCATGGACCCTGAAACTGATACAGGTAGGTGAATTTTTGGTGTTATCAGCGTTGAACTTTGGAACAAACCATGTGTAGTTTGTGATGTAAGCATGCATGCAAATGTAATTTTGTTTGTTAAATCTACAGTACAGTACTTACTGTTTATGTGTAGTTATATGAAACTCAAAGGGTACGGCATGGAATGATGACTTTAGGCCCATCAGGTGCAGGGAAGACAAAGTGTATCAATGTGTTGATGAAGGCAATGACAGAAATTGGACAATTTCATCGTGAGATGCGAATGAATCCTAAAGCAATCACAGCTCCTCAAATGTTTGGTCGTTTGGATGTTTCAACTAATGACTGGACTGATGGCATTTTCTCCACATTATGGCGGAAGACTCTGAAAATAAAGAAAACGGAGCATGTTTGGGTAGTTTTAGATGGCCCAGTTGATGCAATTTGGATTGAGAACCTAAACTCTGTTCTTGATGACAACAAAACATTAACTTTAGCAAATGGCGATAGAATTCCCATGGCTCCAAATTGCAAGATAGTTTTTGAACCTCATAACATTGACAATGCGTCACCTGCCACAGTATCACGAAATGGTATGGTGTACATGAGTTCGTCAGCTCTTGATTGGAAACCAATTCTTCAAGGTTGGATAAAGCAGCGATCAAACCAGGAACGGGTTGTTTTGTGGAATCTCTTTCAGGAATCGTTTGATGATATCTATAATTTTGTGCAAGTGAGCTTAGACGCCAAGATGGACATACTGGAATGCAACTACATTGCACAGGCGATTAATCTACTTGATGGTCTTATTCCTGGTGAAGATGAACATGGACACAAAGTTGATATGACTGTTAGTCACTTGGAAAAGCTGTTTGTGTTTTCACTGATGTGGAGTTTGGGTGCCCTGTTGGAGATTGACGATCGTGCAAAGCTTGAACAATTTATGAAAGAAATGGAAAAACTGTCTCTTCCTTTAGTTAGTGATGAGCAGACCATATTTGAATATGTTGTAGACTCGAGCGGTGAGCAATAAATGTCATTTCTTAGTTATCCTGATTGTGATGTTTGGTGGTACTAGGCTACTGGAAACATTGGTCTGCATATGTGGAGGAGTATGTTTACCCACCAGATACAACTCCTGACTATTCCTCCATTCTTGTGCCCAATGTTGATAATGTCAGAACAAACTTTCTTATTGACACAATTGCCAAGCAGCAAAAGGTCACAATGTTGTATATATGGTTACTACTGTTGTCATTTAGCATCAGTTGTGCAGGCGGTTCTATTAATAGGAGAACAGGGTACAGCCAAGACTGTGATGGTTACAGGTTATGCTGCACGATATGATCGTGATGTGCAGCTTTTCAAAAGCATGAATTTTTCATCTGCTACAACTCCAATGATGTTCCAAGTAACGTTTATGGCACTATTTAATTTAAAAACATCAGAGTCTTAACATTTTTGTTTAGAGAACTATTGAAAGCTATGTGGATAAGAGGATGGGATCAACATACGGGCCTCCAGCAGGCAAGAAAATGACAGTATTCGTGGATGACATCAACATGCCTATTATTAATGAATGGGGAGACCAAATCACTAATGAAATTGTTCGTCAATTGATGCAAATGAATGGCTTTTATAATCTGGACAAGCCAGGTGACTTCACTCACATTGTTGACATTCAGTTTATGGCTGCAATGATACAGCCTGGAGGGGGACGCAATGACATACCAAGCAGGCTCAAAAGGCAGTTCAATATTTTTAACTGCACCTTACCGTCCAATGCATCAGTTGACAAAATTTTTGGTAAGTGGCAAGAGTACGGACATAACATACGACGTTTATGCTCTGTGTTGTTTGAGGTTAAGTGTTGCCAACACTAAAAATATTAATTAGTAGATTTTAGTACACCAAAAGGTTTTTGCGGGTGCTGTTACAGATTAGAGAAGAAGCTGTACTCAATGCAATTTATAGACATCAGAATATCTATAAAAGAAATGTGTCCAACTGTGTGTTTGTTTGCCTTTTTTTCCTTGGTTTTCTTTTGTCTGTTTCTCTCTCTTCTGTTTGTCCGTTTTCTCTCTGTGTGCTTGCTAGTTTGTCTTTCGGTTCTTTAATTGGGTTTCTGCTTAACTGTGAGTGCATCTCTGCCAAGTAGAAATTTGGTGCTTGTCCTCCAATTTATGCACAATGATGTTACTGTTTGTCATGATGGCGGCATTTCAGTATCCTCAAAACTTCCAGACCAGAGAGCGCACGAAGCACGCGACTCTAGTCTAGACCAGAACGGTACTAAAATGATTTCAGAAATAGCCTTCTAAACTGATCAGCGTCTTAGATCCAGAATGTTGGCTCTAAATCTTATTGGTTTAGCAGTAATTGGTTATTCTAAGTCAACTAGCGCTGATTATGCATGTGAAATCTTCCTTGGTGCTAGTGGATGCCAGAGTTGCGAATAGAGAGTCTGGTGCGTGCATGCATCTTACTTTTAGTTTCAGCTCCAGTTCGTTGATCTTTTCAAGCTTACGGTGACAGGACATGCACAGCAGCATCGGTAGACCATCATGACAACTGGTCGAGCAGTTACACAAGCTAGCATTCTGCTGCAGAATCAAAGAATCTTCGTTTCATGCTGTTCATCAAGATATCGCCGCAAACACGGCAGACGTCTCTTCTTCATTTGTGAGATTCCGTGGCATTTAAAAATAATATGTTTGCGTAGTGCAAAAGTGCAGTATCTTTCCATGTCATTATTGAACTCAGTAAACGACCCTAGGCTGTTAGACTATACCATTTAGCATAGCTTTTTGATAAGTGCTTCCGAAATTATTTTAGTATTTATTTTGTTCAGACTAGAGTTGTGCGCTTTGTGTGCTCTCAGACTCTGGTCTGGAAGTTCGAGGCTAGCGTTTCAGGTGACCTTTGATACCTGTAGATTTTTTGAAGCGCTGGATTGCATTTCTGCCAGATTATGTTGATTTGTTGGTGAAAATGAGGTGAGAGAGTTGATTGGAAAGAAAGAGAAGTTGAGAAGCGAGAGTTCAATCAGCTTAAACATGGAAGCTATGCAGTTTTGTAAACTTTGTGTTATTTTGCATGCCGAGTCAGATTTTTGGAGGACCAGACCCACTGAATCGCTAAACCTACTGTCTGTTCCCCATAAGTGTGAACTGTGAAAATCATCAATATCTCCACTGTTTTTTGGACTTTCGCAATAATCTTGGTATTGTTAGAAACCGCCAGGTATGGCATTTCTGTTTATCGAATTATCTACACCCTTCCTACAAACGAAACGGAAGGATAATACTTTTGCATATCAAAGACAAACAGGTGGAGCAATGGTTATTATCCAATTATCTTGTAAGACCAACGGATCAGCAACTGAAACCATTTAAGATGTAGTCGGTG
Source organism: Corticium candelabrum (assembly GCF_963422355.1). Classification (NCBI taxonomy): domain Eukaryota; kingdom Metazoa; phylum Porifera; class Homoscleromorpha; order Homosclerophorida; family Plakinidae; genus Corticium; species Corticium candelabrum. The sequence continues at coordinate 7,653,324 of NC_085093.1, forward strand.
TAACATGGTGCAACTGGAGCAGCTGGTAGTGCTCTAATGAGCACACCTGGTGTGACCTCTACTTCATTACTCACTTCCAAGTTCACACTTACAGGGAATAGACAGTAGTGCAACTAAGTTTCTCAATAGAATTTGTTGGAGGCCAAAAAGAGATAGTTTCTTATGTTGTTGTGAATGGTATAATAACAACTTGTAGTTTACCTGGAAATAAGACTTATTAACGGTGTACATGTAGGACTGGATGTTTATCCTACAAGTTGAAAACATAGAACTGTAGTCAAGAAATATCTTGTTTGTTTATATGCTTCTATTGGTTAGTGATGACTATAGTAGCTTTCTTCCACATCAGCACATCTAGGAATTCACCGTAGGAGGGTTGCATAGGTGTGAGTAGGCGTGACTTAATGTAACTTTATACTACGTAGCTAACATTGGAAACAAAGTTATTGCCAGCTTAATATACTGATATCACAGTTGTCGCTCTTCTGATCATAACTCTAAAAAGTCACATCAACTCTTTCTAAGTAAGTCAGATAATGTACACTACCAACTCTCCTTACTTTCTGGCATTTTTTTGTGGTTTATAAAATGTTGTTTCAACTGTGATAGTTTTGAACGCAGAACAGAGTTGTCCAGTGATCACTAGTAGTGCCAGTTTACAGGCAGCTTGAGCCAAACAGGGAGCACGGTTCTAAAACTACTGTACAGTAGCAGCTTGCGTGCGAAGTGAACAAGACTTGAAGGTTACTGTTTTGACACTTCATGGAAAGAAACAGTTCCTAGAAGTATACGGTTGAGAACTACTGCAGTCTTTCTAGTGCAATTGTTGATTGGGGCAACCAATTATGCGACTTGTGATTTTAATTAGGAGCAGTGTAGTTCAAGAAGCGATAGAATAGAGGTGTACCTACACGTAGTACCGAATGAATTAGTCAATAATTCAGTCATTGCTAGGCATACAGTAGCATTGCCTCTTGTGTCGTACGTCTGTGAATAGTATTATGCTTGGTACTGATATTGCTGCCGTTGCTGCTGGGCCAGTACACAAGGTAATCCCTGTTTCCGCTACTATCAAACACAGAGGAAAAGCCATTAGTTAAGATCTGTGCTAATTAACCCCCAACAGTACAAAGAAATAGTTCAGTTGCAGTTGTTGCAGTTGAGGGTAAGACTCTTGTCACAGCAAGACGGCAACTTCTGTTAGATTTGTGTCCTGATGCAATAAAGAAATAACAAGGGCTTCCTGCCTCAACGCTTTTTATCATGTACTCACTGCCAAAGCTGCATAAGCAGCAGGATTACCGTATATGGGATATGTATAGCTCAGCAGAACAATCACATTGATAAAGTATATGTTACGACTGCAATACTTTTGTTAGCTCTCTATTATTGTATAGAACCATTAATGTCTAAAGCAGTGTTTTATACCTACGTATTTTACAAACTGACAGATTGAGGTGAACAGAACAGAAGAAGACACTAACTGTATTTCATGTCTGCCTCTACTAAATGCATATGGTAGACATGCAGTGACACCAACTCTTGCAAAAATTTTATGTACATGGTTGCAGCCTCCATGTATCACATCTTAACAAAAAGACAGTACATAACCGTATGCGCAAATGTTTAGGTTTTTTTAACATTCAGTGTTGCATTCGAGTCAAAGTCTATGAGATTGGGGATTCATTGAAATACGGTATTAATTGCAAAAGAAATTTGGCAGAGCTGTTCAGTTCTGGCTGCAGCTGGATCATCACATTCACATGTGTGATAGCTTGTATAACATTTCCCACGGTGCTATCAATCTGCTTCAAACGAGAGAGTTGTGACTGTGACACAAAGCACTGAAAACTAACGAGAGTCTGATTTGCAAAGTACAGCTTGCCAGAGTGAAATCAGATAATTGGTTGCCCCAACCTGATAGTTGCACAGGAAACATTGTAGTAGGATCATCAGTGTGACTGAAACTAGGATTGGCGATCACATACACATTATACGTTAGATGAGTAGAAGTCTGTTAAGTTGAAAATTATGATAGGAAGTGATAGGACTGTATGATTGGTTGTGTACAAGTGAGAAGATTTTTCAGCGATTCAGTCATCTGTTGAAAAAATCCAAACATGCATTTCATGTGATAGTGTCACTGTGGGATTCAATTTCTATGTCTTCTTAGTATGATGTTTGTTAACTGAAACAGTATTTAGATAGCAGTGCTTACCAACAGGTTGTTGAAGGACAGATGCTTTCAGGCGTTTACAGTTGGAGATTCTTTTGAATTTGTCAGCTAGGACAGCACAACAATTTATTCATCATAATAGACATGACAATAGGTGCTCAGCAGGCGCATACCTGATGGGATTTGTGGTTGCAAGCGAACACCCTCTCACAGCTCTTCTTTCTCATATGTCTGTTGGGCACGCGTCCATGGCCTATACAGTGGTTATTACTTTGGACGTCTTTTTTATGTGAAATGGGCTTAGATGCTCCTGTTAGGCTTGTTCCAGGCTTTGCATTTCTATACAGATAACGGATGACAAAGGCACGAGAGTCCGAAAGCGAGGCAAGCCTTTTGTTGCCAGAAACTACAACACCAGGGATTGTCTATGATTCAGCCAGTAGCTGTCATTGTTTGCTGTTGCTAAATGATACTACTAGTGGCATGATAACCCATGAGCCTTGCTCTGGACAAGCATTGTAGGTATCAGCAAGAGCGAACCCCTTTCATCTAACCAGCTACGCCTCTGCTCAGACACATCTTTGCTTCAACAGATATGTTAACTGTTCCACGTACTTATCAATTTCACTACCCTTAGATCTTATGTAATACCTCGGGTTGCTGAAATGTGTGTGGCCTGGGGCATTTTGCAGTTTCAACTACATGTATATATTTGCATGGAACATGGTGGATCTGTAAAGTGTGTTGTGTGTTGTACAAATGTTCTTTGGTATGTCTTGACAGCCAAGTTGCTGAAGGATTGTTGAGCTGAGTGATTTAGATAAACACGGACCACTGTTACACTACTATAGTACAGTATTTCACTCAGTTGAAAATAGGATACTTAACTACTGTGTACATTACTATTGCCTAATGTAGACTGCTGCATGCGAACTGTAGTGTCGGTGACTGCATTAGGCATGTGTGGTGTCTTGGAACGTAACGCAAGACGTACATTGTAGACAGAGTGTAGTTACCACGTCTTATATTTCTACTGTGCAAGTGCAACACATTTCACTATACTACATCTCCCCCTTAGCAAGAAATTTTTTAAAATTTTAACCCTAATCCAAACAATTTAACAATACTAGTCAGAAACAATACTAGTCAGAAACACACTCGTGTCTTACTACAATTACCACAATTTACAATTGTAGTCTTTCTGGTGGTTTGATCATTCTCCCTGATTGTCGTGGTTCTTAGACAGTCTTGGAAATCGCTGGAGGGTTGGTACTACTGCCTCTTTATCAGATGCCGTGCTGCTTCTGGTGGTTGGGCTTGTTTCATTGTCGGTATTGTCAGTTTTATCTGTCTTAATTTAAGGTGAAACTGGTGATTGATGAGATTCGTGATTTTTTGGTATGGGTACTTGAATTGATGTAGGTGCCAGAGCCAGTGACTCGTTTAGTACAACAGGGTACCTACTAGTACAGGTGGTGTCAACGCCTGGCTTGTGAGCCTTGCCTTGCTTCCGTGGCAGCATGTCTTGGCCAAAGTTGATTTGTGTGTCGTTTCTGCATCATATCACCGTGAGGTATGTAGACATGGTATGTTAGGGATCCTAACATCTGCCTGATTTCTCCTTTTGCCCATTTCTGGTCATAGGTTTGGTAGTCCTTAGCGAACACAAGGTTACCGATCATGAATTGTTGCATCCTTGTATGCCCATCATGAAACAACTTCTGCTGTAACTGCCGTTGACTCACCACTGATGCTGACTGTGGATAGAGGAGATCTAACCTCGTTCTCACTGTTTCTGTCCATTAGTAGCTCACAGGGAGCTTGTCCCGTGCTCGTGTGTGGAGTCGTTTTGTAATGGAGTAACCATCTTGCCAGTTTGTGTTGTAATGAGGCAATAGATGATTCCTCATGCCCTGTTTGAATGATTGTGTACTGCCCGTTCAGCTGCTCTGTTGTAGGCAGAATGGTGGAATGTGTCGTATGTCATTTTGTTGCATGAAAGTTACAAATTCCTCTGATGCAAACGGAAGGTCATTGTCAGAAAAGAAATATATTTCCACTGGAAGGCCATGTGTAGCAAAATTTTTTTGTAAGGCATTGATGTTAGCCGCCGTATTGGTGGTGTTGGACATATAACAGACTTCTACCCATTTCGAGTGGCGTCCACGAACACTGGAAAGTGTTTACTATCCCATGTTGCAAAATCAAAATGTAGTCAGTACCAAGGAATCTCTGGCTATCTCCATGAATGGAGTGGTAATGCAGCTGGGTTGCTTTGCAGCTGCTGACACACATTACAGTACTTAGCCATGCCCTCAATGTCAGCATCTAGCTTGGGCCACCAAGAATGACTCCTTGCAATGTTCTTCATTCTGGAGGATCCTGCATGATGAGAATGTAATTCTTATAGTATTTGAGGACAGCCAGTTGTAGGAATAACTACTCGACGTCCCCACAATAAGTAATCTTGTGAGACTGATAGCTCCCATTTTCTATTGAAGTAAGGGCAAAAATTGGCGTGAGCATTCCCGTGGCCATGTTGTTTGTACCCAGTGTTCAACTTGTGCTAGTATTGGGTCTTTTCTAGTAGTCCTTGCTATCTGCTTGGCTGTCACCGGCAATTCGTGAAAATCATAAACAGCGCAGGGTGATTCTGAGCGTATAATAAAAGCTTCCTTGAGTACTGAGCACAGCAAACATGAGAGGGCATCTGCAGTTGCATTCTGTTTAGAATTTCTAAACTTCATGGTGTATGAATATGATGACAACATTAGGACCCAACACTGCAACCATGCTACTGCCATGGTTGGAACTACTGTCTTTGGCCCCAAAATAGTCAGAGGATTGTGATCAGTTATTACTGTAAATTGTCATCCTAGAGAGAATCGATGGAACTTCTTTATGCCAAAAATAATTGTGAGGGCCTCCCGTTCCAATTGTGCATATTCTAGTTCAGTGCTGCTCAAGGTTCTTGATGCAAACGCAATAGGTCTTTCCGTGCCATCTGGCATAGTGTGAGTAATCACTGACCCCACTCTATAAGGTGAGGCAATCGTTGCTAGGTGTAGCTCCAGGTCTGGTTTGTAACATGTTAGTACCGTTGCACTTGTCAGTTGCTCTTTGACTACGTTGAAAGCTTCTTCACATGCTGGTGTCCACATCCACTTCTTTCCTTCTGCAGGAGACTTGTTCAACAGATGAAGTAGTGGTGACAGAATTAGAATGAAACAACTGTGATACTGTATCATTCTCGAGAAGGACTGAAGTTGAGCCACCTTGGCTGGTGCCTGACATTCTGTTATGCTTTTCACCTTGGATGGACTTGCCTGCACTCCACTGACATCTACATGTATATAGTGCCCTAGGAACTCCACTTATGGCGTAGAAACTGACACTTGTCACGTCGTATGCAATCAAGGGAGGTCTTTGTCCAGATTCTGTAGACGTTGTTCAATGGTGTCTTCCGTCACTAGCAAGTCGTCTATGTAGACACCAACTCTGTCTATTCCTTGTATTACCTGCTGCATGGCTTTCTGGGACACAGGCTATGCCAAATGGTACTTGTAAACCAAAACAATCCCTTGTGCATATTGACGGTGGTGTAGTCCTTAGACTTTTCATCCAGGCACATCTGTTGATAGGCTTGTGAAATATCCAGGGTAGTAAATCTTGTTCCTCTTGTAAGGTTTTTGTATTATCTCTTCTGGGCAAAGCAGTGAATATGTGTCAGCTTCCATACATTGATTTATGGCGATCTTGTATTTTTTGTACAACTGAACAGTGTTTTATTTTTCCGAATACACACTAGAGGAGTTGTCCATTCACTTGTACTAACCTTTTTCAAAAGACCTTCACGTTTCATGCGCAACAGCTCGTCTTCCACTGCTTCCTGCATGGCATATGGAACTGTTCTGTTTTTATAAAACTTGGGAGGTGCATCCTGTCTAAGATTTATTGATGCTGTGTGTCGTCAAACCCAATCCTGGCTCGAATACCTTTGCATGCCTTGTCGGTATACTTTGTAGTGCAGTCTGCTGATCCGCCTTTAGAGAATGTATGTCATGTCAATCCAGTTGTATATCATGGAGCCAATTCCGCTCCAGTAAGGCTTGTCCAGTACTTTTGACAATAAGAAGTGGAAGAACTTTCTGTTGATTCTTGTGTGCCACCTCCACCTGGACTTCTCCATATGTTGGAAGTCAGCAGTCCCGTATAGGTGCGTAATTGATAATGACGCATAGTCACTATCTAGGAATGGCTGGGGTGTCAATAATGAGCTTGTTTACGCCCCTTTCTATCTTGGCTCAGAAGCACTACTGCCAAAAACGAATAGAATTACTGAAGTCTCCTGCTTTTCTTCTCAATGCGTGCCAAGTTTCAACGGCTAAAACCATTTGGTCTATTTTTATATGTATTTGCAATACCGCAATTTCGTCTGACTGACTAACTACTATTTTCAGATGGGTTTTCTCATTCCGCACGCTTTCTCCGACTGAACTGGTTGCATTCTTTGTTGCAAATTATCCTGGGCAGAAGCTCTTTTCTTCATTTTGCGATTGGTTTGAAAATACCTGGTACGACTATGACGATTTTGGCTAAGCGGTGCAGTGCGTCCTCCGCCATTTTAGAAGAGGTGCTGCACGTGCTCAGATATTTGGCACTAGCAGGTGCGCCTGCTGACACTCGCAGGCTCTTCTGTTGTTCTCAGAGATCCCCAAAACGTTTATGATGAGACATGCGAGGAGTTGAAAAACTTGTCTATGGATGCTACAACAAGACAGCGAAGGAAGCGCGACTAATCTCTCTGCTGCGTGTGCATTAGGCCTATCTAGGAAAATGCGCTCAGCAGCTACAGATTGTCCAGGATGCTAAACTTAAAATTGGATGCAACTGATGAAAGTGCACTTCATATGATCTCAAAGATGTTGGTTGGACTTTCTTAGGGGAACATCTGACGGCTTGTGTAATTAATCTAGTGGCATAGTAGAGTGCCCCTGTGAGTATCAAGTTCACCCACCATACAATAATGGGAAGTGTTAGGAGCAACGTCTACCACACTGGTTTCACTCAGCTAATGATGAAAATGCCTATTCTTTGTAGTTTGGGTTCATTCTGAGGCACCCTGTAAGCTTGTATCGTTCATGTAAAAAGTGAATGAACTAGATACAAAAACATGGTAATTGTATTTTAGTAGGAATGGCTACAAATTAGCAAAAAGTGAACGAACAAGTGTGGATGGTTCAATGCTGTACAAGGGGCCATGACTAACTCACCATTGCAGAAAATTATAACACAGTGTGAGCTAGTCATGGCACCCTCAATTTGGTACAGTATTGAACCATCCACACTTGTTTGTTTACTTCTTGCTGATTTGTGTAGCCATTCCTGCTAAAATACATTTGTAATGTTTTTGTATCTTTACACAATGAGCTTGTTCCATTTTCATAGGTAGTTACCTTTTCCGCTGCTGTAATGGCATGAGGAAGACACTAGCCCTTGTAGCCACTTCCTTTGTGACATCTCGTCCAGCTAACTTCAGTTGTTTTTTAACGGGCGGTGTACGGCTATTGTCGATTGTTAACATCACTCGTAATACACTACCATGTTGTAAGTAACATGCCTGCTAGTTGCGATACCACGTAGATACGAGACAGTGTGACCTTCAGTGGGGCAACGTGCCAGGTTGCGAGGGCTTTGTGAATGCTGGGTTAACCAGAGTGGACAGATCACACTCTGAGCTACTCCGACAAGTGGCGTGAACCCAAGAGGTCACGCAGGGTGACGTTGGAAGATTGACGCCCGTTAGAACCACTATTTACTTAAGCCCAAGAGGTCAGTCAAGCTGACTTTGGATACTGTCTCACCCCGCTTGAGTCCAAGAGGTCAGTGGAGCTGACGTTGGAGTCTCAACACACCATCACAGAACCCATTCCGTTGAACGACGTACATGAGACAACTGGCTTGAGCCGAAGATGTTAGTGGCGTTGACATTGCAACCTGAGTAGAGGTACTCGTAATGTTGGGCCAAGACTGCCCTGAACAGGGCTCCACCCCCAAATGGCACGCCACACCTAAGAAAGCCAGTAGACTGCGTGTGTACCAGCGCACTGGAATACAGCCTGAGACATCAAATTCAACATATGCATCGACCGTCTCTATCGTGAGCAAGTGTGATTAACAAGAAAAAGAAAAAGAAGAGCAAATATGTTAGTCAGCGGACCACGATGGAAAGTCTGTAGGAATGTGGGCTTTAGCGAGCGCGTTTGCCACAGAAGACATAGCCTTGGCATTTATTTGGATGTATCGTTGGTAGCAGTCTGAAGACCAACGACCGAGAGTTTTGATCAGCCAATCTGGCAGGCCAGCGGCAGCTGCTGTTGTTGCTCCGTTCCGGAAGCTGTGACCTGCGTATTGGTCTTCGTTGAAGCCTAATTTGTGTAGTAAAGACAGAAGCATAGAGGTAAGACGTAGAGGGGTGAGGAAGGACCCATCTGCGTGTGAGAATAACGGTAGATCCGATGCCCTAGATCTGGAACGGGCCATGTATTTTTCCAACGCTTTTACCGGACAGACTGAATGGTGTGATCGGCTAAGAAATAGGTCTACGCCCAAGCTGAACGGGTCCGTCTTAGACTCCTTGATGTGCATCCGATACCCGTTGCCGTCGATTGTAAGATCCGAGCGTAAAGCGTTCGGTCCTTGTCAAAATGGCTGGGACTTGGAGCTGTATATCCCAAGCACCGAAGAAAGCCGAAGAAGGCAGTGGTAAATGCAGCCCAATACATCCGATGGTCGTCGGTTGATAAGTCAAGCCATTCTCGCAGAGCACATTGTAGTTCACCCATGATCTTGATGGTGATTGGAAGGCGCTGTTTAGGAGGTAGCCGAAGTCCGCGTCGTCTGATGCCTCGGAGCACGAGAGGAAGACGAATGGAAGTTGCTATGGGGTCTGGCAGGCCTGCAAGTTGATGATGGTGTTTGATGCCGGCCAGACACACCTTCAGTGTCTGGTACTGCACTTCAAAAGCTGTTGACGCGGCAAACTCAACGAGAGAGGACTCTGAAGCTAGGCACGGTGACCACTTCCTCTGCCTGCAGAACTTCGTATACCGTGACACGCCTGCCTTATAAGTGCGTCGTGATGAGGTGGCGATGCTTTCGTTTAGAAAGAATGTCGCTGCTGGTCCGGGAGACCAATGGTGAGAGCTTCTGCAGGCAGTGGAGTCAGCCGTGGTGCTGCCAGAGGTGCCAATACATGGAACTTGGGCATCTGTGCACCAGACAATGCATCAGCAATTACGTTAGAAGAGCCCGGAATGTGTCTAATAATGACGGTAAAGTTATTGTTTGCCGCCGTAAAGAACAAGCGAAGGACGAGTGCCATCAGATTGAGGCAGCGGGCTGAACCCTGTTGCCACACGTCGAGTACGCTCTGATTGTCACAGTGGAACAAAACCCGCTTGCCGGCCCAGTGCTTGCCCCACGTCAGACCGGCTACGACGGCGGCAAACAATTCTTTCCATGCTATGGATTTCCCCGATTCAAGCGTCTGATTTGACTGCCAGTCACCGCGGAACCACGCTCCCCTGTAGTATGCGCCGAAGCCGTGTGAACCCGAGGCATCTGTGTAAAGCTTCATATCTGCTGCAGCAGAGAGATGCGGATCCAACATCATTGCCACCCCATTCCAGCACGGGAGAAAACGATACCACCACCGGAAATCCTTCCTAGTTTTGCTGGTAATATAGACATGGTGATGACTCAGTCGAACGGAGGTTGTCAGGTCGATGAGTCGGCGTAGGAAAATTCGGCCAGCTGGAACGACCTTGCATGTGAAACTAAGCTTGCCGATTATTGATTGCAAATTGCGCTTGGTCGCCTTACGGCGTGACAGCCATTGGGGGATTTCACTCATCAGATCCTTCAGTTTTCAGGAGGTAACCTAGCCACCAGCGCCTCTGAGTCAAGTTCAATGCCTAGGAAAGTTATAGTTGTAGTTGGGTCTGTTTCGTTGCTTGGCTCCATCACTACGCCCAGCTGCTGGGCTTTGTCCTTGACCCGTGTCATGGATGCATGGCAAGTGGGGTTATCTGGTTTGACAAAGAAGAAATCGTCTAGGTAGTGAAGAACATGCTTAATGTGGCACTCGTTTACTAGGACCCATTCAAACGCGTCCGTTACTTGATTAAATAGTGCTTGCGAAGAGCATAGACCAAAGGGCAAGCGCTTTTCGATTTAGTATTACCCGCCCCAATAGACTTTCAATAGCTCCCAATCCTCTCGGCGGACTGGGCACAGACGAAAGGCATGTTTCAAGTCCATCTTCGCCATGTAGCAACCCTGACCGGCCTGTTTCACGAAGGCAATGTGTCATCAATTTTCTTGTACCGCAAGTGATACTCCTCTGGGTCGATGCCGTCGTTAATACTAAATGGGCGAGGAGCGGAGAGGTGCATGATCAGTCCCCAGCTACCGTTTTTCTTTCGAACGACACCTATGCCAGAGCACTGGAGAGTTGGTGGGGAGGGGTTCCTTGTTCACATTCTAAATCGAGCCCTTGCTGAGCAATGACCTTGTGCTTCAGTGCGGACTTCAGATTGGACGATAACGAAAGTAACGTGCACCAGTATAGCCAAGATTGAAACCGTGACGTAGCGACCAAAGCAGTGATTCAACAAACGTGGGATCAGGGTGATTATGTAGTGACATTGCAAAAACCTCAGGCTGAAGTGGAGTGTCTGGTTTATGCTTGTTTATTGGTGCCCTTGCGGGAACATGTGGCCTCTGGGTGATCGCCGTGGCAGGTAAAACATTCCGTGTCGGTATTTGCACAGGCTTGGTGACGGCTTGGTTCTTGCATCGACCAGCGTTGAAGAGACGGCAGATTTCGGGTTTGCCAGAAGCGGGGTTGGAGATGTTACGGGAAGGTACGGTTGCTCGCCTGGGGGACGAAAGGACCGGTTGGTGTGAGTACAGTCTGTTGCGCCATGGCCCGGCTAGTCACATGTAAAGCAGGTGACAGAGGTTGCTGTGCGACCTGTGAAACACTGACCCCATAGGTGGTGGTTGATCGTGTCCCGTCTTACGCCCGTGGACCTGCTGACGAAATAGTCTATGGTATTTTAACCGCGCTGAAGTTTGGTATTCCGAGCTAGCTTGGGCGACTATAGACTGGTAGCCGATAAGTTCATAACCTCGAGCCGGATCCGCTAGTAAAACTGTCGCCGCGTATGCAGACCAAGCCTGAAGCCAGGAACCAATGTTGCGGACATTTCTGCGCTTTGGACTGGAGACCGAGGCTTTTGTTCCTATGGAGACCCCACCAGTGTTGGTCGTTACTTCAGTAAGTATTACGTCAAAGTCAACATAATCAACTGCTAGTATCTTCCTCTTTGTCCTCCTAGAAAGCATCCAAGATGCCGGTTGGTCGTTAGATTCGATTGCCGTCCATCGGTAGCTGAGAGAAGTGTGAGGGCTGGAACGACGTGATTTTGATCTTGTGCGGGAACGGCGACTGGGTGATCTGGACCGTTGTATGCGTGGTGATCGTGACCTTGGCGATGACCAAAAGCTGCGGCTGCTGTCATTGTTCTGGTTCCCACGATTGCGACACGGGCAGAGCCTAATCTGGAACTTGAACGACTCAGGACAGGACGGATGGCTTTGCACATGGCAGCTATCGATGCTTGTACCGCTGAGTGGATCACAGTTTCTAGCGATGCGCTGTCGATCTGGGTGACCATGGTAGGCGTTTCCGTCACCGCTGGCGTGGATGAGGTGTTGCCGGCTCTGCGGTGGTTGTAGTAGCTCCGTCTGTAGGAAAAAGAACAGCGGAGAGTCGCTTGATTCGTTCCGGCCTGGAACCGGTAGGAACAGGTGGTATTGCTCTAGAAGCAGGCGAATTGAAATGTCCCGAAGCAAAGCGATTTCTTCCGGAGACTGAGGAAGAGTGAGGGATGCTTCACGTCGGGCCAAACGACTACTGCGCTTACTCATTTCGAGAAGCTACTGGCTATACAATGCTAACTGAACAATGCAACGTTCTCACAGTCATTTGTATTAATACGTCATAGTTCCACCTCTAGCTATTATTAACATTACAAAGCTTCTGCAATCCTCTGCTACTCCTGACGTTAACCTATGTTTACTATGTAAACTAACCATTAGAACTTTTCTGTTGTTACTGCTTGTGACATATCGACGTACTTGGTTGTATCAAAAGGGGAAGATCTTTGTTTGGAGCAGCACACCCCTGCCAAATGCACCGCAAGAGTTACACCTTGTCTCTCTATGTTTGCATTCAGGTGCTAGATGTGTTGGACTGCCACAATGACAACAGACTCGTCCCGCTGGTTTGCTCCGTACTGGTCCCCATTGCTTTATTTTGTGTCCTTTTCAGTGTCCTCAGGGTTCACTGTCCAGTCATTTGTAATGTGTTCTTTGCAGCAGTTTCCTTGGACAAAGCAATTTTCAATGCTTTTTTGTACGGAATCTTATTATCAGTAAGTAAATGCTTCTGTATGTGACTCGACTGCAACCCACAAACTAGCCTGTCTCGCAGTGTATCATCCAGAAACTGCCGAAACCGTATTGTTGTGTTAGTTTTCATAGAGCTGCTACGTATTGGCTGATACTCTCATCTGGGCCCTGATTTCGTTTGTTGAACCAGAAACGTTTCGCTATAACAAGCGGTTTTGGCGCCAATGAGTAGAGAGAACTGTCATGATCTCATCAAGTGAAAGAGTACTCGGCTTGGTACAGTGTAGGCACGATGAGACTTCTCAGCATTCCATAGGCTTCGCTTCCCATGAGTGAAAGCAGGGTGGCAGTGCTTGTCTTCTTTGACTGCATTTGCCAAACAGAATTTCTCTATGCGCTCCACATACAGGTGGGCCAGTCTTCCTTGTCCACTTTGAAAGCCAACACTGATCCCACGAAAGCAGCCATCCTCATCGCCACTGTGGTACGTATCTTAGAATGCGACGTAAGACGTAGGCAGAGTGTAGTAACCACATTCTATATTTCTACTGCGCAAGCACAACACATTCCACTATACTACAGAATGTAGATGGCTGACAGGATGTGGACTGCATAGACTTTTATACTTTTATGCTAGAGGTGCATGCTGTCGTAGTCTTACTGCATGTTTGTTTGTCTTACAGGGGTAATTGGTTGTGGTCATTTCTGCTTGTCACGATTCTGTGAAGAAGTATGCGACTTGGTGAAAACTCTTGTACCAGCAACTCGAATTTTGTGGCAATTGATTAAAGTAGGAGCAGGCTGTTTGATTGCTTCTTGCTAATTCTTAGTGATTTGGTTATGGTTAATTGTTTTAGATTAAAATGTTGCCCACGCCTGCCAAGTTTCATTATGTTTTCAATTTGCGAGATCTTTCCCGTATTTGGCAGGGAATGCTGAATGTGAATGGTGAAGTTATCTTCAATAGTTTGAAGCTGCTAGCGTTATGGCAGCATGAGTGTTCTCGAGTGATTGCCGATCGGTTCACTTGCCAAGAGGACAAAGACTGGTTTGACAAGACAATCCATGGAGTAGTTGCAGAGTATGTGGGATTGCAGTACTTAAAACTGATGGACGCTGAGCCGTACTTTGTTGACTTCTTGAGGTATTAATATGTTAATGTTATTCTAAATGCACTAGACCACTGATGTTGCTAGAGATGCACCGGAACCAACTGGGGAAGAGACAGATGATGCAGAGCTAGTAGCACCAAAGATCTATGAACCAGTCAGTTATGACTTGTGATCACTGCAAATAGTTGTTTATTAAATTGAACCATGTGTCAAGATTCCTTCATATGACTTTTTGGCCGAGAAGCTTGTTCAGAATATGGCTCAGTATAATGAGACTCTACGAGGATCTCATATGGACTTGGTCTTCTTCAAGGATGCAATGGTTCATTTGGTCAAAGTCGGTTACTTCTGTATATGTTTTTGTTGGTGTTGCTGCTAATACAGTTTCTATCAAAAAGGTTTCACGTGTTGTGCGAATGCCCCGTGGTAATGCTCTTCTAGTTGGTGTTGGAGGCTCTGGAAAGCAGAGTTTGACAAGACTTGCTTCATTTATTGCTGGCTATAACACTTTTCAAATTACATTGACCAGGCAAGTACCAGGACATGGCATGTTGTATTGTGTTTGTACGTGTATGTGTGTATGTGGATACCTACCTGTGTACATTGTTCACTATTGCTTATTTTGACTGTCTTGTTTTTATAGGTCATATAACATTTCAAATCTTGTAGATGATCTGAAGTACCTTTACAGAGTAGCAGGTTGCAATGGCAAAGGGATCACATTTCTGTTTACGGACAATGAGATTAAAGATGAAGCTTTTCTTGAGTACCTAAACAATGTCTTATCTTCTGGAGAAGTAGCTAATCTGTTCGCTCGGGATGAATTGGATGAGATCGCTCAATCTCTAATACCTGTTATGAAGAAGGAGTTTCCACGCCGGCCACCAACACCAGATAACCTTTATGATTACTTCATGTCTAGAGCCAGGAAAAATCTGCATGTAGTTCTTTGCTTGTCACCAGTGAGACTGTCATTATCTGAATAATATAATTTAGATGGAATATAAGAATGCAATGTTACAGGTTGGAGAAAAATTTCGAAATCGGTCACTTAAATTTCCTGGTTTGATTAGTGGCTGTACGATGGATTGGTTTAGCAGGTGGCCTAAAGATGCGTTAGCGGCTGTGGCTCAGCATTTTTTGTCTAGTTTTGACATAGTCTGCTCGCAAAAGGTTAAGCAGCAGGTTGTTGAAGCGATGGGAGGATTTCACGATGCCGTTGCTGAAACATGTTCTGAATACTTCGCCCGATATCGCCGACAAACTCATGTCACACCAAAATCATACTTGTCATTTATTAGTGGCTATAAAAGTACCTATAGTGAGAAGCAAAGTCACATGGGTGAACTGGCTGATCGAATGAAGACAGGCTTGTCGAAACTTGTGGAGGCAAGTGAGTCTGTTGCTGTACTGTCAGTTGAGTTAGCAGTCAAAGAAAAAGAGCTTGCTGTTGCTTCAGAGAAAGCTGACAAGGTAGAACTTGTTATATATTGATGCTGCAAAAATGAGTTGAATGGTCTTTGTTAGGTGCTTGCAGAAGTGACTGTAAGTGCACAGGCTGCTGAAAAGGTAAAAGCAGGTGTACAAAAGGTGAAGGACAAAGCACAAGCAATTGTAGATGAAATCGAAGTTTGTACATTTTGGATGTAATTTTAAAATTTGATGATTAAGAACAAGTCATATTTAGGCGGATAAGTCAATTGCTCAGTCAAAACTTGAAGCAGCTAAACCAGCTTTAGAGGAAGCTGAGGCGGCTTTGCAGGTTCTTGCAATCTAAAGATACTGCATTGACTAGTTGCTGTTGCCTTGATAGTGTCTGTGAAAAATAGACTATTAAGGCTGCTCACATTTCAACTGTCCGTAAGCTTGCCAAGCCTCCGCATCTCATTATGCGAATCATGGACTGTGTGTTACTACTCTTTCAACGCAAATTGGATTCAGTAGTTCCAGATCCAGATCGGCCATGCATGAAGCCTTCATGGGGTGAGTCTCTCAAGGTACTTCGACTTGTCTCATTATGCCCTATTGTCGCTGCCAACTTTACCACGTATGCATTTAGTGTATGAGTCAAAGTGGATTTCTCAATTGGCTTCAAACTTTCCCAAAGGATTCTATTAATGAAGAAACAGTTGAACTATTAATGCCATATTTAGAAATGGAAGATTACACCTTGGAAGTTGCGAAGAAAGTCAGTGTTGGTTCAATAGAAGGTGACCACTAGCAGTCTGATTGTTTTCTGTTATGTAATTAGGCGTGTGGTGATGTTGCTGGATTGTTATCTTGGACCAAGGCTATGGCCTTTTTCTTTGGTGTTAACAAGGAAGTTCTTCCCTTAAAGGTTTTGGTTCAATGATGATACAGGAAACAGTAACTGTTTTGTATAACTATGCTCTTTCTTGAAGGCGAGCCTTATTACACAAGAAGCACGACTAACTGTTGCTAATGAAGAATTGAGGCAAGCTCAAGGCCAACTTGATGAGAAACAGCGTGAATTAGATGACGTCCAACGTCTTTATGATGCTGCAATGCAAGAAAAGCAGGTTGAAAAGGCGTTTTTAGGCATCAAATGGTGCTTTATTTCTGTGCTTGGTTTAGGCTCTATTAGATGATGCCGAATCATGTCGTAGAAAAATGCAGGCTGCTTCAGACTTAATTAATGGTTTGGGTGGAGAAAAAGAGAGGTGGACATTGCAAAGCAAACAATTTGAGGATCAAATTGGAAGGTCTTAGCAATATGCTTGTATTTTATGTGTGATTTCCCAGTTCATGATAAAACTGATCATTTAATTAAAACACAAAACTATGAATAGTAATTTCTAGCAGGAAAGACAATGCATGTTCATTGTCAAGACAACAATTATGTAACATTACTGCATGTGTATGTTGTGAGTGTGCGTGTAGGTATGTATGTGTGTGTATGTGTTCTTGTGTGCATGTGTGTGAACTTGTTAGTGTACCTTAATTGATGATTTGGCAACACTGGCATATTATGGAAGTGAACTCTAGTATAATCACTGCAGCATTAGTCATTTTAAGTCATTTATCTATGCATCTGTGAGTTCTGTTGGAACAGTTTAATTAACTTTTCAATTCCAAATCGTATAGACAAATTGGTGACAATGCGACACAACACAATGGACAAATCATGGAGACACACAAAACAATATGCTTTATGACTACATCTTATGTAGTAGGCTCTTATAATCTTTGAGTGAACTTGCTAAAAATGCTTAGGGCTGGCTTTAAGTTCTAAGTGAACTCACTGAAGGCCATGTGAACAACACAGAAACATGTATAGTACCCTGTTGGGCTCACCTGCCGATTTGGTGAGCACCCTTATGGGAGCAGGAGCGTAGCATGACATCAGACTGGATTGTTTTCATGCATAGTGGTGCATTCATATCTAAGGAAGTGCATAATTATGTAAAAGGTGCAAATTCTAAAATACGTTTTCTTGATTTGGTTGTATTGTTGATAATGATGTTGTTTAAAGGTATGCTCTGGTTGTAATTGTAGGCTTGTGGGTGATGTTTTGTTGGCTGCTGGATTTTTGTCATACTTTGGTCCATTCAACCAAGACTTCCGCTTACAATTGCAAAGAATTTGGAGAGCTGATCTAGATCAACGACAAGTGCCATGTAGTGCAGACTTGAACGTCTCTTCTTTACTTGTTGATGCCCCGACTGTATGTGTTTGAGTTAATCGTAGTTTATAGTGGAAATACCAATGAACTACTTCTGTTAAACAGATAGGGGAATGGAACCTTCAAGGTCTCCCCAATGATGATTTGTCAATACAGAACGGCATAGTGGTGACGAAGGCATCTCGATATCCACTGCTAATTGACCCTCAAGGCCAAGGAAAGAACTGGATCAGAAACAGGGAGGAAGACAATGAACTTCAAGTAGGTGCAATTGTATATGTGAATGCCTAAAGCGTGCATTTTGTAATAGAAGTTTTATAGGTTACTACCTTACATCACAAGTATTTCCGTAGCCACATTGAAGATTCTCTGTCATTGGGAAGGCCATTGCTCATTGAAAACATTGGAGAGGAGCTTGATCCAGCTCTGGACAATGTTTTAGAGAAGAACTTTATTAAGATTGGAAGAAACATGAAGGTCATTTCAGCTGTGTTTTAAGTATAGGGAATTCATTCATGTATTCTTTGTGTGGTTGTGGCTACATACCATAGGTAAAAGTTGGTGACAAAGAAGTTGATGTAATGCCTGGTTTCAGGTTGTACATTACAACAAAACTATCCAATCCAGCTTACACGCCAGAGGTGTTTTTGTACATGTTTGTTGGTATTCATAGAGTAATGCTCTTTTATACAGATTAGTGCTAGGACTGCTATAATTGATTTTACAGTGACCTTGAAAGGACTAGAGGATCAGCTTCTCGGTCGTGTTATATTGACAGAAAAGCAAGAGTTGGAAGCTGAACGGAGCAAACTAATGGAAGATGTTACCGTCAACAACCGCAAAATGAAGGAATTGGAAGACAACTTACTACTGCGCCTCACCAGTACTCAGGGTTCTCTTGTAGAGGATGAGTCACTAATTGCTGTACTGAAAACAACTAAAGTAACTGCAGAGGAAGTAAGTGAAAAGCTTCACGTGGCAGCTGAGACTGAAATAAAAATCAATGAAGCTCGAGAGGAGTTTCGGCCAGGTGCAGTAAAATTGAAATAGAGAAATAGATAAGTTATTGACACTTGCTTGTTTCGTTTATAGTTGCTGCACGTGGCAGTATTCTTTATTTTCTCATTGTCGAGATGTCCATGGTAAATGTGATGTATCAAACTTCTCTCAGGCAGTTTCTTGCATTGTTTGACCTTGCAATGGCCAAGTTAGTAGGTGTTATACTAGTATACATGCTTGCCACATGTCGTTTTTGTAGTTCAGAGAAATCACCCATCACAGCCAAAAGAATAAGGAATATCATAGAGTACTTGACTTTTGAAGTGTTCGAGTACACCGTTCGAGGTCTTTATGAAAACCACAAATTTCTCTTCACTTTGCTTTTGGCGCTTAAAATAGATCTACAGAGTGGCAATATTAGGCACGAAGAGTTCCAAACATTAATTAAAGGTATGTTAATTATGCATAAACGCTTTTGTTTAGCAGTTTCAGGAGCATGTGTATTTAACCCATATATTTTTACTACTCTTTAGGTGGCGCTGCTCTGGACTTGAATACTGTAGAACCAAAACCATTTTCATGGATTCTCGATATGACTTGGCTTAATTTGGTGGATCTCAGCAAACTTAGAAATTTTTCTGAATTGCTTTGTCAGGTATCGTGACTTTTCTGTTTTGTGATGTATCTATCTGTTAGCTGGAGACAGGATTGGAGAATGCTATGGCCGTTTAGGTTGCAAGGAACGAGAAAGGATGGAAGGCATGGTTTGATGCTGATGCTCCAGAAGAGTCACCTATGCCTGATGGCTATCACAACTCACTAAATGCTTTTCGAAAACTACTACTTATTCGGTTTGTTTGTTTGTGTTGGTACATGTATGTCACCGATAATGTGACATGTAATGACAACAGTTTGTTCTTCCGCTAGGTGCTGGTGTCCAGACCGGACCGTGGCTCAGGCTAGGAAATATGTGTCGGACTCTTTAGGAAAGCGTTATGCAGAAGGTGTAATTCTTGACCTAGAAAAGATGTGGAAAGAAAGTGACATTCGTTCTCCACTGTCATGCTTTCTGTCAATGGGTTCTGATCCGACTAATCAAATTGAAGCTTTAGCTAAGAAAGTGAAAGTGGGTAGGTGCAATAATGATGCATTGCTGTATGTCTGCTGTGTATGTTAGCAGCAATCTGTTATGTTGTTCATGTACTTAACCTTTAGAATGTAGAGCTATATCGATGGGTCAAGGTCAAGAAGTGCATGCTAGAAGATTGCTTCAGCAGTTCATGGTTTCGGTATGTGCATCTTAGACTGTCATCACAGTTAATGTGTATAACTTTACACATTCATACGTTTTAGGGTGACTGGGTGCTGCTACAAAACTGTCATTTAGGACTAAATTTTCTGGAAGAACTGTTTGATATTATCACAAAAACAGAGTCTGTAAACAGTAACTTTCGTTTGTGGATAACCACAGAAATTCATCCACAGTTTTCCATTAACTTACTGCAAGTAACGTTTTATCGTCTATTGGCTTCCCAGTTTGGTCGATATTAGTAAGCTGATTTACTTTTAGGCATCCATCAAGTTCACCAATGAGCCTCCTCAAGGAGTTAAGGCTGGCCTTAAACGAACTTACACTGGCATGTCTCAAGATATGCTTGATGTCACAAACATGCCACAATGGAAGCCAATGCTGTATGCTGTTGCATTTTTGCACACTACAGTGCAGGTACATTATTTTATATCACTCATCTCACTGTGTTTGTGATTTATGATTTAATTTGCAAGGAGAGGCGCAAGTATGGTCCTCTTGGTTGGAATATTCCGTATGAATTTAACCTAGCAGATTTTACAGCAAGTGTTCAGTTCATACGGAATCATTTGGATGATGTTGACCCCAAAAAGGTAAGGCTATTATATAGTGCAGCTACCAATAATGGTGCAATGTTTATTTCAAGCACTCAATAAATAATTTGGATGTTGGAAAGAGTTGCTTTTGGGACATGCAGTGGCGTTTATTGTGTAGTTGTGCATGAAAGTCTCTTTTTGTCGAATTTACTTTACAACTATATAATTTATTATTACTAAGGTATTTAAATTATCATTAATAGTTTGAATCATCTCGTTTTTGTAAATGTACAAAGTGATTGTCGCAACTTCTGCTGGTGGTGCAGTCTTTGGCAAACTTGGCTAGGAAGCTTGATTGTGGAGGTTTAGGCAAAGATTTTGACTAAAGAGACATGTCAACAGAACAACCATAATTCAATTATCATGAGAGACCTTGTAAGAATCTATTGACTAGTGAGTTGTACTTCAATAATGGACAAAATGTGTGCGCCTGTATGCATCTTCTTCCAACTGATAATCGGTGGATGCCTGGATTCAATCGCTGGTGGCGACAGCATTATAATAAAATGAGTTTATTTGTTCATTCTCACTGTGAAACTCTATTTGGCTGTCTGTGAGAGTAGACTTGTTCCGTCAATTGGGAGTTTCTGTGATCTGGCGTGGAGATTGTTGGCAATGAGGATCAGTGCTTTCCTGGTAGTCAATGATATCTATTGGGTGTTCATTTCAGAGCTTGCGACCTCCTCGTAGCCCACACAGTCAATAATTGATATGCCAGGTACTAACGCCATATGGATTATACGGAATCATGTACCTCTCTGGCACTTACCTGCCAGGTTGGTGTGCGCCCAGTTGAGTGTCGAGACCATACTTACCCTATCTAGAGAGTGATGACGACATAATATAGAATTAGCCACTATCGCTTATAGTGGTTAGAGTTTTGTTTCTCTGACCATGATGGCCTGGGTTCAATCCCGGGTGGCAACAGCAGTACATGTATAATGAAATAAGTCTGTTGGTTCTTTCTCACTGTTTATTTGGCTATTTTTGTGAGATCGACTCATTTTTGTCAATGGTGAATTTCTGTGACCTGGCATGGGGACTGTTGGCAATAAGGATCAGTGCTTCCTGGTGATCGTTGATATCTACTGGGCGTGCTGTTTAGAGCTGGCGATATCGTTGTAGCTCACGCAGTCAATAATTGATGTGCCAGTTGTAGCATCATATGGATTACACAGGAACATGCATCTCTCTGGGACTTACCTGCTGGGTTGGTGGGACCCAGGCAAGGCTAAAGATGCCACTTGCCGTACTGAGAGGGTGATGATGGCAATACATGAAATAGTGATGTCAGTCCCACTTACCACTTGCGCAGTGCAGACCTGGAGACAGTCAACCACAATGTGGCAAGCTGTAGTGCCTTGGCACTGATGGACTACACTGATCAACACAATCAGATTGCCTGCATCATCCACTGGGACATTTTTCGTCAGTTTGAGGTTCCAGTGGAGAAGACCAGATGGTACTGGCATCATGCTGAGAGGCTTGTGGAGATGGACGACATTACTATGATGTGGGATACAGCCAACCCTACTGCTAAGAAGATTGGTGCCAATTGTCTTGACATCTGCTTAGAAATGAGAAGAAAACACTTGTCTTCTTATTGATATCAGCTGTTTTGCTGATGGCATCATTGCCTGGAAACAGTTTGAGAAGTTGGTGAAGTACAACGAATTGCGGGCGGAGGTGGAATTGTGGGACAGTGGTTGTCCAAGTGGTGTTGGAAGCATTGGGCACAGTGCACGCGGATATTGCACGTGGCTGGATATCATTCTACGTCATCACAACCTGCAGCACTTACAGAAACAGTGCTTTTTATATCCACTCGGATTCTGCATAAAGTCATGTTTTCTGTTTAGACAGCCGTGATGGTCTAAGCCCCTCTGAGGCAGAGTTTGTTCCAGTGCTTACAAGAGACCTTACGAACCAGATTGATCTGGTTGGGCACGACATAATATATGATAGCAGCTGTTCTGCTGATGGCAACGTCACCAGGAACATGGTGAGTAGTTGTCAACTACTGTGACTTGTTGGTAGACATACGTCTCGTGGCATTAATATTGGACATTGGTCTCGGCTGTTTTTGGAGCATTGGGCACAGTGCATGCAGGTATTTCACAGTGGCTGGACATCATTCTAAGTCATCATAATCTGCAACGCTTAAAACAAAAGCAGTGCTTTTGGATCAACTCATCCTGCGTAAAGTCATGTCTTCTGTCTAGACAGCCCATAATAGTCTAAATTAACTTTGAAACTGGGGTTCCTTTCAATGTCTACGATAGACCTTATGAAAGGTTTAGACTGATCTGGTTGAACAGGACACGGTAGTATTAATGCTAATAATGATAGGAATAATACTCATGACTGAGAGCTTCTAAGAGGTATTCGGTTAATGTACGTTTGTTGCTAGCCAGCAGTGGGCTGCGGTTAACCTCTATGTAACATAATGGTAGTGAATCAGTTACAGGGCGCACACTGCTCTTCACTAGTGTTGAGAAAAAGACAAGGCTCAAAGACGGCAAGCCAAATCAAACAACTTCTAAGCACCATGCATAGAGAGTATGACTGGTTATGGACACTTCAAAGGCGATCTGTCTGCGCTCTAGGATGTTAGGAAGGGTTCATTGAGCATTTGTGTGTTATACAAGCTTTGATTAGTTTGATATTGACTGAGATTTTGATTTGGAGACTTTTGAGATTACTATAAAGCGGTTAACATTGTAACTGCAGTTTAAAGTTGAGTGGACTTGGAGAATGGAGGAGAATCGTAATCAAATTCTGTCACCATAACAGTATGTTTTAATACTGGAGGGGTTGACTGAGATCGTGCAATATTGAATTGATGTTCTAGAACCTAGATGCGCCCTAGTGAGTCTTTAGCTTTCTTTGGCTGAAATGTCAAGCCAATGGTGAGACGTACTGGAGAGCTGACAGGAGTATAGCGACTTCTCAAATGATAAGATCAAGTTATGTCTCAATAAGGTATATAGGGAGCTGAAGTCGTTTAGGCTAAAATCATGTAACGGTTATTAGGCCAAACGCGTCACGTGCCTTCACGCTGATCTAACTCGTAGCTGTTGTATACTGGTTTGTAATCTGTACCCGACTGGTTCTCTCAAGCAATGATTGCCTTGATTTGTAAGAACGACAGGACAAAAACTACTGGCAACCATATATCACTTGTCTGTCAGTCTGTCTGTCCGTAAAACCCTCACGTCCGTTATCAAACAGAAGATTGCGGGACATTTGATTCAGAGAATCCTCTTGGTTCTGGAGCCGAACCGGTTCGTTTGCTGCAAAGGATCAACTGCTAATTAACGAACTGCTTACTGGTAACTAAGTATTTGTTATTACATGGGTAGCTGGTGTTTATGGCATTTATTGACCTGAGGCCTCACGGGATTATCGAGGTGATAATCCCTGAGTCTGAGGTGTCGATAATGCCATAAACACCACATACCCACGTAATATGTAATTTATTGTATGGGCGTGGATTTGCATCAAATTTCAACAAGGTTGTGATTGGTAGATGCCAGTGACTGTGTAGTTTTGAACTGTAGCCCGCGTAGCTAGCTTGCATCATGACTTCAGCAGAACCAGTTGTTCCTGGCCAAGCTAACGACAGCGATGACGATTTCCAACCGAAGAAGAAACGGAGGTTTGGAGATGACACGGATGACTCTACTCTAACACAGCACAGCAAACCGTACGTCCCGCGCAATACCAACTTTCGACCAAATGGGCTACATCTGTCTTCATGACATGGTATAACTCTCACACAAGAGCGGAAGAAGGACCGTCATCTCCAGAGGACATCCTAACTTCCAAAGACGGTGCAGTAGTCAACAAATGGCTGAGTCTGTTCGTGATAGAAGCGAGGAAGGTAGGTCTCTGGTGATCGTTACCCACCTCGTACTCTTCATCAGCTAGTAGGGGCTCTTCAAAGGCACATGCAATACACTTCTGAAAGCATCTTCAACTTTTTTGACAAGGACAACACTGCCTTCTCAGGTTTACGACTACTACTACGACTACTACTACTACTACGACGACGACGACGACGACTACTACTATATAAAATTGACGGTGTATATATATATATATATATATATATATATGTATGTATGTATGTATGTATGTATAAGTTTTGATAGCGGGCTAGACTGGATCACCCACGAGGCTAAATTTGGGGTACAAGCGTAATTCGGTACGGGTAAGAACATGGGCAGGGTGGCGTCATCTTCGAGCTTTTTTAGTCGGGCTTCTTTAGGGGTGCAACGTAGAACGACATAATGCTGTTCCTCGTTCAAGAAGGAAACTGAATGCCCCTGATAGACTCAATTTGAATGAATTTCCGTTACGTAAACTCAATCTCATGGCGTAGTTTGTTTTCTAATAACTAAGTGCAATGCTCACTTTCAATATCCATTGTTTGTTCACATGCCATTGTTACCTCACAATGCTATAGCTATCCAGCAGTCCCATCAGACTGCGGTATCTGAGCAAGCTGTAGTTGATTTGTTTATCTTAAACATCAAACTACATCTAGAGCAAAAAGATAAGAGTTCCGAAAAGAAATATTGTTCAGTGCGTAGGTATAGGTTGGAAACGTGCTGAGTATATTCTAAAATATCCCAAGAGGACCCGCCGATGCCTCTACTCGCGTGCATCGGATAACATCAAACTACGTCCATAGCAAAATGACAAGATATTTTGTGTAGGATATCTGGGTATTTAGAAATACGTCTACCTTTGGTTTTTCCGAGTACGCTCGCCGAATACCTGCCACATTCGATACACCTGTTTCTTGCAACGACAGCAGCGTCTTCGTAGTGATAAAATCCAATGGGACAATTGAAATGGCTCCGAGAAGACTCACTGAAGAGACGTGTGACTGCGTTTGCCAACCTACACGTTTCCTGCACCGAGCGCTACACTGGGAGTGTGAACACATCGCAAACAGAGAACAAACAGTGCGCTAAATCATGCATGCCTGCATGTCAAGCTACTGCGTGTATCCTATGGCTGAGTAAGAAACTGCATGTGACTTTCAAGTTTCTGTTGCTCAGATATATATCTCTGAACGGAAAAGTCGCTGCAAATTTCTCGGAATATGACACTCGGTTAAGTTTTCATTTGTCTTCAACGGGATATTAACTAATTAGCACATTTCAGTTTATTCGAACAGACGCCCACACCAGTCATTTGAACTGAATTCACGCAGGGAGTGTGTCGATTTCTACCAAGAAATTGCACATGACGTGTCAACACACATTCAAACTGAGTCTTCCGTCATAACACTACAGTACTCTGCCCGTACGAAGGACGGGTCATGTATCTAGGATATATATATATATATATATATATATATATATATGCGCGTTTTCTGACATCCTTCGCGTTTACTGACTTGATGCTCCGTGGACCAAGTGGGGTCTTGGGGGTTGCAACAGATCGAGTCAACTTATTAGTCTGCATTGTAGGGTCGAGATGTTATAATACGTTCGCGAGTTCTGATCGTTTCGTGCAGTTGGTAGGGGAGTATATGTCTCCGAAAGATAGCTTAACTATATATCAAGCGCGTGACTCGTTAGTTATTGCACGTCTGCAGAGAAGGTAGACTGGGAGCGATATGATGCAGAATCTGCACATAAGGGGGACCATCATGTTAGACGGTGTCTTAGAGAAAGTGTTTCAAACAGGCGCGAAATGCTTGCGCGTGTATAGCAGTTCTCATCGTGTACTGTCTTGGAGCGAGAAGCTTATGCACGGCCTTATCGCCGTCTCACCGAGCGAACGCGTACGTGTCGTCATAAATGAGACATGAATGCTTGAAGGCAGCGAATCTTTCTGCTAAGTTGATGAACTGGTGGTGGTTGCTCGACTAAAAACTAAGTATTGGGACTCCATGCTATGAGTGCAACATTCTCCATCGTAGTTTCAGTATTCTTTCCATTTGTAGTGGACGTCTAAGCAGCCGAGCGTGCACTTTGCATGCATGTCTTGGCACTGGCGGACCACGCTAAGCAACACAATTAGGTGTCCTCTCATTTACTGCATGGAACGTTTGTCGTCATTTTGCTTTGTGGAAACGGACATTGTTATTATGATGTAGGATACGGCCATCCGCACTGCTACGACGATCAGCACCGATCATCGTCCAGATCGACATCTAGCTGTCTCAGAAACAGGAAGACGAACAGTTGTATTTGTATTTTTGTGGAACATCGCTAGGAACAAGTTGAGGAGTTAACAAAGTCCGATGACTTGCAGATAGAGATAAGCCGCATGTGGCAGTGTCGCGGACACATGCATGGTCATTCGAGTGGTGTTGGGAGCGTTGGGCACAGTGCACTCAGGTATTGCACGGTGGCTGGACATCATTCAGCACTTACGGTGCTTTTAGGTCTGCTTGGATCCTTTCTTTGTATAAACAGTCATGATGAAACCCTCTGAAACAGGGTGTGCTTCCGGTGTTTACAATATAGACTTTAATTAAGAACCAGTTTGGTCTGATTCACAAGAAACAATTGTGACCTGCACAATTAGGGTGGGAAATGTTTGGCAATTGGAATTTTGTACAGTACTTTTCTAATAATTGATACTTACCATGCTTGCTGTCAGAATTGACGAAATTCGCGTTGGACTCAAAATCAGAAATCGATATGCCAGTTACCAGCGCCATCATAATGGATTACGCAGAGACATGTACCTTACTTGCCAGGTCTGTGGGCGTCCCATTGACGTAAAGAGTCAAAAGACATCGCTAACCATTGTCAGTGGATAACGACGACACAAAATGGTAATAGTAGAAAAACTGGGTGCATTTGAATGGAATTCGAACAACATGTATAATGTCTCAATGTAGTAATAACGTGCCGACGTACGTACCGTCTCATCAGACATTTTGTCTTGTTGGTCGGATAGGGATAGTCTTGCTAATTGTAGTATGGTTGTCTGTGCCGGACTGCGAGGCACACGCATGCGTAACGAGAGCTAGAGAGAGAAGGCGATTGAATCGATTTGTTGTGAAGCAATCCCCCACATTTTGGCGTAGTCGGCAGGATGCGAACGACCCACAGACATGGCGGTAGCGAAGGCTGGCAGAGCCCCTAAAGAATTATTTGTACTTGACTACGGACACAACGTCGCAAGTGAGTTCGAGCTGCGGCTGGAAGACGCTAATGATTATATGGCTATCTGCAAAGTGATAGAGCCCGCAGAGAAGAAAAACCTCTTCCTGAACTTGGCCGGACAGACTATTAGACGAATCGTACAAGGATTGGCTATCCCGGATGTAGTAGGAGACGAGGGAGACCCATACAAAACAATAACTGACGCACTCCTAGCGCACTTGCGTCCGTTGGTGAATACAACGTCTGTGCGACACAAGTTCCGACAAGTAAAGCAGCAACGCCAGGAGACCGTGACAGCGTTCGTAGGACGCCTTCGAGCCAAGGTAGAAGCATGTGAGTTCGAATCAACGCGTCTAGACACGATAGTGAACGGACAAATTAGAAAGCAACTGATCGTTGGGCTAAGAGATAACGATATTCGAAGGGAACTACTGAAAGAGTCGCAACTCACCCTGGTTCGAGCAGTTCAAAAGCGGTGGCGTGTGAGGCATCTATAGCTGGCAGCTCCCTGTATGAGGAAGTTCCACCGCCAAGCCTATTAAACAAAGTGAGCCAATCAAATCCATTGAGTAAAGGAAATTCTGGGAAGTGCAGATACTGTGGTCGCCACCATACTAGAGGGAAACAACACTGCCCGGCCGCAGAGAGTCAGTGCTCCCACTGTCACAAGATGGGGCACTTTGCTGCCGTGTGCTTCCATAAGAACAGGATGGCAGTGGCACGTGCAGTGGACCAAGAAGGACTTGGCCTAGAAGCAGATGAGAAGACAAATCGGGTGACTGAGGATTATGACACGGTATACAAGACAGGGAGTGGGCAACAGTCGAAACTCTTCACAAGGACACTAACAGTCGACGGAAAACGCTGCAGGGGCCTGCTGGACACGGGGCAACTAGAACCCTCATCACCACAGACGTAGTGGCAGCGACACAACCAAGCCACACAGTTCTTAAGGCCTATGACGGCACGCCGGTCGCAACACTCGGAGTAGCAGACGTTACCATTTCGTCCGGCAACAAGTCCTCCACATGCACGTGCTTCGTGGTCCCAACAAGACAAACTGTACTCTTTGGGCAAGAGGTTATCGTACAGCTGCAGTTGTTGTCACTTGCGGACGTGAATGTAGTCAAAGTCAGACCTGTGGACATCACCGTCGATCCCAAAGCAACGCCGGTCGCACTCCCTTTCGGGCGCCATGCTTTCAGTCTTCGGGAAGCTATCCAAGCGGAGATTAAGAGGCTGGAAGAACGTGACGTGATCGAGTCAGTCCAGGAAGCCACACCGTGGGTATCTCTGCTAGTATCAACAGGGAAGGCGAATGGCACGCTAAGACTGTGCGTGGACTACAGACGTCTAAATAAAGCCATCATACGGGAGAGGCATGTGTTGCCTACAGATCTTTCAACTCGTGGTCAGTGACATCCTGCACGGCACAGAGTGAGTGATGGTCTATATAGATGACATTCTCGTATTCGGCACGTCTCAGGAAGAGCACGACAGGAGGATGGAATTGGTATTGCGGCGCTTGAGCAATGCCACTTTGAGGCTTAACTGGCCAAGGAATATGACCAGACGCAGACAAGTTGAGGGCCATTCAGGATATGTCCTATCACACATCAGTCACAGATTTGCGGCGTTTTCTTGGCTTAGCCACCTACCTAGGCAAATTTATTCCTCACCTCTCACAAATCACAGATAGTTTACGTCGAATTGCCAAGCAGGAGCCATTTGTGGCCAACGCGGAGTTGAAGAACACCTACGACGCAGCAAAGAGGGTTATTGCAACAGCCTTGCAAAAGCTCGCATATTTCCGACCCTCCAGCTTGATCCCAACAGCTCTTAGTAGCGATGCTTCACCACACGGACTGGGGGCGATGCTTTGGGAGAAAGATGACAGTGGTCAATGGACCTCGGTGGCATTCGCGAGTCGGTCATTGACAGCAGCGAAAACCCGTTATTCCCAGTTGGAAAGGGAAATGCTCGGAGTGGTATTTGCAATCACGCGCTTCCGTCAGTATGTACTGGGACGACACATACAGGCCTTCACCGATCATAAACCGCTGGTCAACATTGTGTGCAAGCCATTTGATGACATTCCACCTCGGCTTCAGCGTTGCTTGGTCGCCCTGATGCCGTATCAATACTCACTGACGTACACACCCTGCCATCACTTGGTGTGTTCAGACGCATTATCTAGGGCCCCACTGGTGGACCAACACCCGTCGCCCGAGGAATGCCGGTCCATGCGCGAATATGTGAATATGGTCTTAGAAGAAGCACCAGTGGGTATCGACGAAATACGAAGAGCATCCGAGGATGATCCTCTCATCAGCAGTCTCACGAAAGAGTCATTACCGCGTCCTGGAGAGACCTCAACCCACAAGAAGAATCCTACTTCCTAGTGCGGGAGCAACTGACAGCAATTGACGGTGTCTTACTGTTCGATAGTCGCTATATTCTTTCTAAGAATCTCAGACAACCGGTACTAAGACTAGCCCATGACGGTCACCCAGGCCGAGACGCTTTCTTAGACACACTGAGGACAAGAGTCTGGTGGCCCGGGCCGACCAAAGATGCGACTGCCTTCGCAGAACAGTGTGGAGTGTGCTGGGTGAGGCGTTCTAATCAAGAACAAGACTTGCAGCCGTCCGAAGTTGAAAGTGCCTGGAATAAACGGGCGATTGACCTCATATCAATAGAAGGCATTCGTGCTTGTCGATCATTGACTACGGCTCTCGCTACCCTGAAGTGATCCCCCTGGGCTCAACAATAGCCACAGCAGTTGTCGACAAACTTATGAAGGTGTTCGCGAGGTTTGGGCTCCCATCAGTTCTAGTGACTGACAATGGATCTCAGTTCACAGCGGCAGAGATGGAACAATTTCTCAAGCAGTTGAATATTCGCCACGTCCATTCAAGCTCGTTGTACCCAAGATCCAATGGGATGGTCGAGAGGCTCCACCGTGTTTTGCGGGAACGGCTAAAAGGATTACGGCCATCCATTTCTTTCCCACGCCGATTACAGCAAGTCTTGATGGACATTCGAAATTCTACTCACAGGATGTAAGGGACTACGCCAAGTGAAGCCCTCAACGGCCGTGTCCTCCTCACCCGGGTACCATCCTATCACCACCCTGTTATGATTAACCCCTCACACCAGCTGAGAGCGAAGGCGAAGATGGCGGATGGCCACGACGCGAGGAGAGGGGTCCACCCGCTACCCACACTGAAACCGAGCACTACCGTGATACTGCAGGATGGACGCACAGATACCACCAAAAGGTGGCGAGTAGTGGAACAGTAAGGGCACCAGGTGGAATGTCGGACGGTAAGCGAATTTTGCTCAGGAATCCACAAAATGTGAGGCAGTATAATCGACAGCCCGAAGGAGATGAGTAGGATATGCCCAAAGCTTGGACCCGGGCACCCGCTCCTGCAGTTCGTGCGGAGACAACATGGAACTCTACCCCTACGCTTGCAGACTCAGGAGGCGGAGAAGAGATTACAGATCACGCCCCGCCAACCCAGTTACCTACGGAAAGTTTTGTGGAGCCTTCATCTAACATGACTGGGGCAATAACGTGAGAACAGGGAGCATCGATCCGGAGCCAAGATCAGGGGACGACCCTACCGAGCACCGGCACTCAGGACGGTCTCTATACAAGTCAGGGACAGTGACGACGTCTGGGCGCCATGTGAAACTGTCGATGAAAGCGCAGGAAGCTGGCACGTAGGGGACGTTAGTTGTACCAGGGTGTTGAGTTGCGTTAATTGAGTTGAGTTGGTAGCTTAAAAGACGGGGTAACGTAGTATGGTTGTCTGGGCCGGACTGCGAGGCCCACGCATGCGTAACGAGAGCTAGAGAGAGAAAACAATTGAATCGATTTGTTGTGAAGCAATCCTCCACAGTAATCACTGTTATTGCTTTGTTAATCCTAGGTGCGCATGCGCTAGGGTTACAGTAATACCTCTACACTAGACGGAGGCACGACCGGACAATTGCAGCGTACCGGTATGCGCTCATTGTTATCACTGGTGTCACTAATTAGCGTGCCAGATGTCAATCCCACGTGCCAGGCAATCCCCTTCTCACGCTCTTCGTGTTAATTAATTAGCAGGTGCCAATACATGTGCAGCAGCAGCCGAGGTTGTAGCACTTTAGTACTTGTTCATTGTGCAAGTTGGCGGTCGTTTTGAGTAAATCAATAAACTAATGATTCGTGAATTCGGTATTGCTAAAACGTATTACCACATTCATTGTACAGACTTGACCTGCATTGTTATTTTCTTGACATAACATATCATAATCACAACGTAATTTGACTTAGGGTGTATCCTGGAATACTGTTCACTATATGTTGGGTGAGGTTCAATATGGCGGACGAGTGACAGATGATTACGACAAGCGACTTCTCAATACTTTTGCGAAGGTCGACCATACATACACTAAATATTTTCAGCACGATTTAATGTCTTATCGTTGTAGGTCTGGTTTGGTGAGCATATGTTTTACGATTCCTTTTGCTTTTACCGAGGATATGTCATACCAAACTGCAAGTCTGTTGACGACTACCTCGATGCCATAGAGGAGTTGCCTCTAGTTGACTCTCCGCAAGCGTTTGGCTTGCATCCTAACGCTGATATTACGTACTGATATCGAATTCGTTTAGTTTCTTTGCAACGTTGCGTATAAGTTTGTATAATATGTTGCAGTTATCAAAGCAATATCGCCAAAGAAGTCTTGGATATTATCGTTAACGTTCAGCCTAAAGACAGCAGCACGGGCAGCGGAGAAACACGTGAAGTTATTGTGTACCGTCTCGCTCAAGACATGCTCGACAAGCTACCACCTGACTATTTGCCTCACGAGGTGACGACGTGGCAGTACTGACTGCCTTGTAACTCCTAGATATGTGCTAACTGTTGCTTTGCAGGTGAAAGAGCGCTTGCAGAAAATGGGTGCTCTCTCTTCGATGAATATTTTTCTGCGTCAAGAGATCGACCGAATGCAGCGAGTCATTAAACTCGTTCGATTGACGCTTACTGACTTGAAATTAGCAATCGATGGAACAATTATTATGAGTGAGGCACGTATCTAAGCTGCATTCATCTGACAGTACTGATGTTGCAAATGATGACCTTTTGTTATTTACAGAATCTGCGCGACGCATTGGATAACACATTTGACGCGAAAGTTCCTCTCCTATGGGGGAAGGTATACAGAATCAAATGCTATCTGCAATGCATGTTTTCTCGCACGCAACAGTGAACTTGTTGTTAATAATAATAACTTAATTGACAGTAACCGGTCAAATGCAAAACTGCATGATAATTTAAGCGCGTTCTACAAAAATTTTAATTATACTGCAAAATGTGTCGTTTTCTTTCTGCAGGTTTCGTGGGAATCTTCTACGTTGGGATTCTGGTTTACAGAACTGCTGGAGCGCAACGCTCAGTTTTCTAGCTGGCTCTTTGAAGGGCGTCCGAACGTGTTTTGGATGACTGGCTTTTTTAATCCGCAAGGATTTCTAACTGCAATGCGCCAGGAAGTTACCCGAGCACACAAGGGTTGGGCTCTCGACTCGGTCGTTTTGCACAACGAAGTTCTTCGACAGATGAAGGCCGACATCGCGTCTCCTCCACAGGAAGGCGTGTACGTTCACGGCTTGTTTCTTGACGGAGCCGGATGGGATAGAAGAGGTTGCAAACTAACCGAACCTTTACCGAAAGTGCTATTCACACAATTGCCCGTCGTGCATGTTTACGCTGTCAACTCGACGGGACCGAAAGATTCAAAATTATATCAGTGTCCCGTATACAAGAAACCTCATCGTACGGACCTGACTTACATCACTGCTCTCAGTCTGAAGACCGCTCAGCATCCCGATCACTGGATTTTACGAGGAGTTGCGCTTCTGTGCGATGTCAAGTGAACTAGACTAGTCGGACTGGAGAGGAATGACAGAGGGAAAGACACAAATAATAGTATTTTCTCCATCTTTGCTGTTAAAATATGTATATGTATATGTAGCCGCCGTTATACGACAAACTCGTCAAGAAACTATACTGTATATTATTAAGCAGCTCTCTGGATATTGCTGTGAGACGTTGCTGATCAATCGCAGTTGCCATGTAGTTAGAAGTCTCGCGCATGCTAGTTTGTTGTCTAGCTAGCTAAAGTTGTAGCTATCAAATATGTAACATCTGCCTAGGTCGTATAGATCCAATCTTTCTTGCGAGTTGTTGCAATTTTCGTGTCAGATTATCCACTGCCTGACGTACGGGAAAACGACATGCACTCGGGCTCCATAAGCCATTCCTACAAATCCGCGCTGTATAGTTGTTGGAATTTGCTGCAGGAAATATAGGAATGCCCAACCATAACCTGATGGCAACTATAAATTCATGCTGAAGCATGGCCAGGCCGAGATTTCTGTTGGTCTTGCCAAGCTCCAGCATAAGGACAAGCTATAGTATTGATCCATGCTCTGTCTCTGATGCTACACCCTTGTTTCAAAGCCTGCAGTTGAATTCCGTCAAGGTGTGACTGCAGTGATTTTATGAAACAACAAAAGATCGGGAAAAGTGACAGGGAAGACATTACAGACAAGGTAAATCTTTCATCACAACTCCTCCCTGAATTTCAACCATATCCACAGTAGAAGTAGAAGAAGCATCATCTAATCCTGATGACAAAGATTTAGAAGAACAGCCTAACAGCTGATTAACAAGCTGATGGCTTGCGTTACAGCTACCAACAAAAGCAGCAGCAGCCGAACATTGAGCAGAACGCAAGCCAAGACCTTCTAAACGTATTGGCAAAGAAGCTTGCATCCATGCCAAGTTTAATAAGATGGAAAAACCTGTTATATAGCATAAAGATCTTTGCATCCCGAGGACAAAACGAGAAAGTTGGTCACTGACCATGTGACTGGGAGCTGTATAAGATGGTTGAGTTTGCAAATACTTTGGCAACATACTGAATTTCTACTTGTGGATTGTTAAAATCTAAAAGTAGTTCCTGCGGCTCCAGAACTTTGTCCACCTTTTTGCTACAATAATGGTCACAGCCAAGTAATGGTGTACTCAAGAGTTCCATTCCTGCATTACAAGAAGACCCACTTCTAATTATCTCAGCGGGAAAGTTATGAAACAACTGGTCACCAGAGAGCCAAAAGATTTCGCATTTCTGTAGATTCAGTTGAAGGCCAAGGCTGGACCCTTGGAGATCCTAAGACCCAGAAAATTGGAAACAGAGTCTCTCTTACCAATGAATGTGGCGTCATCAAGATACCAGATAGACAACTGAATGTCACTCGTGTTTCCGGTGTCATCCAAAAGCTCGAGAACAACAAGGGAAAAGAGTAGAGAACCTAAAGGGCCTCCTTGTTGGACACCAACCGTAGAAGAAATGTGGTTTTGGCCAAACGTTAGTCTTACTGCAGATTGATAAGACCATCTAGCCCATGCAAATAAATCTGGAAATTCTAATTACAACTGCTGCAAGAAAGATTCTCTGTGCCACTCATTGAAGACGTTTTCACGTCAATTTTTAGACAACACAGACCATATACATACATACATACACACACACACACACACACACACACACACACACACACACACACACACACACACACACACACACACACATACACATACATACATACATACATACATACATACATACATACATACATACATACATACATATATATATATATATATATATATATATATATATATTAACATATATACTGTGGCACCATTAGCTCAGTTGGTGCCACAGTTTGGTTGCCATTAGCAAAAACAGGTTGCATCTCTGCACTGGTTGTGATTATTGATGTGACTGTACTTACTAGTATATCGAATTTTAGTAGCTGAAACAGCAAGTGTGCTGCTTAGAGGTATTCACTGAGTCAGATATAATATAATAGCCAAGACTCTGACATATATAGTAGCAAGGTAAGTTCTAAAATTGTGCCTAGTATACCTAGACCCACAGTAGGACGTGACTTCACCTTATTTCATATGAGAATCTAGGTGAGCCATCTAGAGTTAACTCTAGCTGACTTTCTCAGCCATACATTACAGATAGCAAACTGCTTGAATAAGACATTTCATCCAGTATCAACTTTGTAACTAGATTAATTAATTAACCGGAAACCAAAACCAAAGTCTGCAGCTACTGCGGCTTGTAAGAGCTAATGTTCTCAAAAATCAAATCTTGACATTTGGCATATACTGCTGCATGCATGGCTAAACAGTTGCAATACAGTCACCATTTACCCAAGTTAGTAGTACAATAATAGACAGTGACCAATGTGATAGTCTAGATATAGTGTTGGCCATTGTTTAGACTCGTCACAGTGATAGAAGCAAAACCTCGCCACAGTGTTACAAGCAGAACTCGTCATGGAGTATAATACAACCAGAAACTCGCCACAGTGTTACAAACGGTATGACCGACCCTTCTCGGCCACGACAATTTTCTGAGAAGGGCACTGCGCCTACTACTGCATTGTACATGTGTTGATCAACGTGCCCCGATCGATCCCAATTTAATTTTATCTGACCGTCCTACAAATTAATTAAGTGAAATAGATTGGCGTACTAGAACACAAAATCTCAACAACAGGAAGTCGTGCTCTTTACCGTAGTATGATACCCCAGATAATTGAAAACCACGCATACGTCAACTCACAGGTTTGCCATGCAAATTTGTTAGCGCTTCTAGCAAATTGCCGTGTATGGTACTGTCACGAGCTGGATGACGAGTACCATCAATGTAGGTACAGCAAGAAGACACGAGCGGTCGACACCGTAATGAGTGCTCAAAACACGATGACTACTATCACCCGCACTCAAACTCTCTCCTTCACCGACTGACTACTATCCAACCCCAGATGACTAGTTCACTCAAACCAAACGCCGGTTCAGTCAAATACCGGAAAAATGCAACTTATGTATGGCCATATATGACAACACAACTCAGACTTGATCAATTATGGCAACGCAACTTAATTAATTAATAATTATCTATATACATGCCTATCCATACAAATGTGTAGGTAAAAACGTTACATATGCCCCCTTTAAGAGAAGCGCCGGGGTACTTCTATCTTCTCCGTTCTTGCCCGCCGTCATGTCACCCTGCTGAGTTGCCCTTGCTCGCGTCGATCCGGAATGCGTACCCCTGCAGGTACAAAGCCCACCGCAAGACCCGATCGTTCTCATACTTGGTTTGATTGAGGAATGAAACAGATCGATGGTTCGTTTGAAACGCAAACTTCCGGCCATACAGAACATTCTCAACTCTTTTACGCTCAAAACGAGTGCCAGGCATTCCCTCTCTATAGTCGAAAACCTCTTATCTCGGTCGGATAACTTCTTGCTTATATAGGTTATGGAAAACAATCGATTGCCGAATCGCTGCATGAGAACAGCGGCGATCCCAACTTCGGATGCGTCAGTCCTCAAAACAAACAGCCTAGTGTGGTCCGGAAAGTGCAGTATCGGTCGCGACGTGATAGCTACTTTCACCGTCGTGTATGCTCTTTCGTGGGCGTCGCTGCATTCCACCTTGTTTGGTTTCCCCTTTCTTGTTAGATCAGTCAGTGGGGCCGCAATCGCAAAATAATTTGCAGCATAATCTCGCTAGAAATTCGTGAGCCCAATAAACGAGCGAACCTCTCTTTTGGTTCTAGGCCTCTGGACGTCTCAAATCTTTCGCAGGTTCTCTTCTAGCGGACTAGTAACACTGTGACCGACTCTGTAGCCCGCAAAATCGATTACGTGGGCGACGATTACGGTCTTTGAAGGGCAAGCCGTCGGTCTAGCCGCAGACATTCTTCAAAGTAGTTCTCGTAGCGTCCCCAAGTGCTATTCCCAGGTAGCGTTATGCATGAGGATGTCGTCAACGACGTGCTCGACGTTCTCCGTGCCTTCAAGCAGAATCCTCATTGCTCTCATCAGGGTCGCACCAA
Source organism: Corticium candelabrum (assembly GCF_963422355.1). Lineage (NCBI taxonomy): Eukaryota > Metazoa > Porifera > Homoscleromorpha > Homosclerophorida > Plakinidae > Corticium > Corticium candelabrum. Next base: position 7,690,759 of record NC_085093.1, read on the forward strand.
AGTTTAGCATTCCAAATACCATTCTTAAAAATTCGTACGATCCATCGGACGAAGAGAATGCGGTCTTGTGGACATCTTCCTCGGCCATGAGCACTTGCCAGTATCCTTCGGTCCGATCGATCTTTGAGAGCTACTTGTCGGTGCTAAGGTTCTGGATTGACTCCGCAACTGTATTTGTTGGTTCTTGATCAACCTATTTTATCTTGTCGAGCTTTCTAAAATCGATGCACAACCTATTCGTGCCGTCCTGCTTCTTCACGATGACTATTGGAGACAAATACGAGAGTCTTGACTTTTAGATGATATTCATTTGAGCATGTCGTTTAATTCCTTTCGAAGAGTTTCCCTCACGCTGTTCGAGACTAGATAGCGACGTGACCGCATTGGTTCGTCCAAACTCAATTTAACGCGATGCTTTATCAAGTCCATTTCGCCAGACACATAGGTGAATACTGGACTAAATTCCTTAATCAGACGTTGCGCTTGTGCGCGTTGCTTGACGCTTAGCTCATCGCCCAATTTCACATTATCGAGAGTCTCTCGTTCCCAACACGGGCTCACGTCAAGGAAATCGTCGTCATCTACCGAGTCATCTGGGCCTCTTTTACCGTCAGCTGCTATTTTAGCCAAGTTCACCAATTCTAGCACCGCCCCTCCTTCCTCCGGGATGTCTTGTTTCTTGTCCGCTTTATGGATTCGGGAGTAGTATCGCTTCAGCAAGTTGACATGAAAGACTTTTGATTTGCCCTTGACGTTGACGACATAGTCCATCGGTCCTACTCTTCTTTCGATTGTATAGCGCCCCTTCCACTGCATGATAAGCTTGTTTCTATCCGTAAGCCGCAGTAACAGTACCTGATCACTTTTCTCGAGTTCTCGTTGTTTGCATTTACGGTCGAAGTATTGCTTCTGCCGTGTTTGCAACTTTTCTAGCTTCTCCCTGGCACGTTTTAGCGTTTCTTTCAGTCTCTTCCTCAACTCGAACACGTAATGGTATGACGTCTGCACACTGGGTTCATCTTCCTCCTTGGTCCAAAGGCGGCGTAGTATGTGCATGGGACCTCTTACTGCTTTTCCGTACAGTAACTCAAAGGGGCAAGGCCCGTAGATTCTTGCGTAACTTCTCTATAGGCAAACGACAAGGCGTTCATGTACCGGTACCATTGTCGGGGTTGCTCCGAACATAGTCTCTTTAGCATCCGCTTTAGTGTACCGTTAAAGTTCTCGACCAATCCGTTACACATCGGGTAATACGGTGTGGGTGTCATCTGTCGAATTCTAGGGAGACGCGACACCTCTTACATTCACTCGAAGAAAAACTGGCTCCCCATGTCGCTAAAAACTTCCTCGGGGATTCCGAGACGACTATACCGACTAACAAGAGCGTCTGCCGTTGCTTCCGTGGTAATACACTTTAAGGCTTTCGCTTCCAAATAACGTGTCGCGAAGTCCAGTAGCGTCAAAAGGTATCAGTGTCCATCGTCGCTCGCTGGATGAAGAGAACCAACGATGTCCACGGCCATTCTCTTGAACGGCGAGTCGATCAATGGCATCCGCGGCAGAGGAGCTCGAGGTATCGTCCCCTTCCGAACAGTTCGCTGGCACACGTAACACGACCTGCAGTATCTCGCCACGTCCTCTCGCACAGCTGGGCAGTAAAAGTTGGTAAGAAATCGGTCCGTGGTCTTTCGTATTCCCATATGTCCTCCGATGAGGGAGTCGTGCGCTAAGTGTATTACCTGTTAACGCAAAGTTTTAGGGCTAAGATTTGTCGAACAGGCTCTCCTCCATTGACGCTCTCATGTTTGAAGATTCGGTACAATATCTCGTTCCTCTTCCCGAATGTAACCTCTCGTCGATTCCTCACCTTTACTTCGCCGATCATGTCTCTTGGCCCTCGTAGAGAATCGTCCCCTTTGCTCGCATTCTTACGATTTCCTCCCGGTTGACTGAGATCCATTGCTTCTCCGGCGACGGACAAAGAGCTGGCGCTCCCTCTATTTTCTTTCTTCTTGCCGCTTTAGTGACCGCCGCTTTTTGCCTCCACTCACTGCAGATTAGTGTCATCGGCCGGTCTCGCTCGGGGACGTTTCCCACTATGAGATCATACACCGCGTCTTGAGGACAAACAGCTTGGACTCGTCCAGGCAAATATGGCGAGTTAATATGCTCATTCGCGATAGGTACACGTATGACGCTGTTGTCAACCATCTGCATCAGTCCAACCCGAGCCGTGTACTGATCATCCGAAACATGTTGCTGTTTCACTATGACCCCACTGCATCCGGTATCCCCAATCACGTCCACAAACTTAATTGGTACCAATCTTTCCTCTAACCACGGGCATTTGGCGGTGATCCCTCAGCCACGGCGGACTGGCAGCATTACTCACAATAGGAATCTTCCTCCCGTCATTCAAGACTAGGTATCCGACATCAACCGACTCGTCGAGCTCGACCTGCGATAGTACCATCTCCTTGTATTCGGGGCTTGCCACGCATCCTGCGCCGATTTCATTATGGCCCCGAACATCACTCTGCGGTTCTCCGGATTCCACTTCCTGTAAAGCAGCGTTTGACTTGACATAGCCTTCACCAGCATCAATCGTGCTTCAACAGTCTCGGGCTTCGTGGCCTATCTTGCCGCACTTGAAACAACGTCGTCTGCTTCTCTCTCTCAATTCGTCGGCTCTATGGCCAAACCTGCTACACAAAAAGCATTGCGGGCCCCAGGACTGAGCCGCGCTCGTTTCCCCACCCTTCGCAACGGTAGATTCCTCCTCACAAAATGTCTTGGCGGTGTTTTGTTGTGGCTGTTGCTGTGCAGTATATAATTGCCTATTTGGGCCGTTAGAAATCTCTCTGCTGCGTCAGCAACCTTCTCCATCGTCTTCGGTGGCTTCTCACGCAAATGCGCCGACAAGTCGCGCGAGCAGGAATTTAAGAATTGTTCATTTACGAATAGGTCCTGTACGGCTTTGGAAAAGACTTTGTCCGCGCTCGACAGAGTCATCCATTTGTCTTTATAACACCGCAGTCGTACGACAAATTGTAGCGGGGTTTCGGTCTGACTTTACGGAACTCTATTCTATAATCCTCTTCAGTAAGTTTACAACGCTTCAATAACACGCTCTTCAGTCGCGCGTATCTCCCGGTGTCAGCGTTTAAAAGTATGGAATAGGTATCCAGTTATCCAGTGGTTTTTCATTCAACAAAACGGTTAGATACGTCGCTCATTTGTCTTCTTTCCACGCACTCGCGAACCACTCAAAACGTCGGAGGTAGCTATCTAGCTCGTCGTGGCTATTAGAAAACGGAGGAGCTTCGGCGTCTTCGATCTCGCATCATGGGCGCCGACGACGTATGCTGCTGCAGCGACGGCCTCTAACTCTATAATCTCTTCAGATCATATTCATGTTTCCTACGGCTTTCCTCCCGTTCGCGTTCTCGCTCATATGCACGTTCTCGCAACACCCTTTCGACTTCCATCTGCGCTCTCTTGAAGTTACAATCTCGCTGTCTTTCATCGCGCCCTAGGACAAATTGCTCCGATACAAAGGACTGTAGCTCCTTCTCGTCTAACCCCATCTTCTGACCGACTTCAAGCAACCGGTTCATGTCAGCCTCGTTATATAACTCTTACACTGCAATTGTGTAGCTATCCCTGTTCCGTCCGTCGCTTCTTTACCAGCTTTGCATTCGCGCGGTAACTCTCTCTTGTTTTACCTACTTGCGCTCTTCCTTGCTCAGCTCTTCTTGTGGGCGTTTTCTCCAGGACCGGCCCCAGTTGTCAAGAGCTGGACGACGAGTAGCGACAATGTAGGTACAGCGAGAGGACACAAACGGTCGACACCGTAAACAAATGACAAAGAAAACACGACGACTTCTATTTATTAATATCACCTGCACTCAAACTCTCTCCTTACCGACTGACTAATATCCAGCCCCAAATGACTAGTTTACTTAAACCAAACACCGGTTCAGTCAAGTACTGGAAAAATACAAATCATGTATGGCCATATATGACAACACAACTCAGGCTTGACCAATAATAATAATAATAATAATTTATTTTTATCACACAACATCTGGTGTAGTTCCCTTATAGGGGCAACATAAACACACGCACATTTAGACAAATGACATAACTAACGCACAAAATCACTTAATCTACACGTAAAAATGTTACATCTACCAAATCCAATCCGTGTCCAGGATAACTACCTACGTCTAACTATTAGCAATGCCAGTCCTCTAACAAGTTCATTTCTTGATTCTGTAGCCCGTTTGAGGAATATCGCCTCTAGCAATTTTATCTTAAGTGATGCCTCAACAAATCCTGGAATTCTCTTCGGCTATAGAGTCTCTTTCAAGTTTGCCTCATACCAAGCCCACGCCAAATACCTTTTTGATACGCTGTGTTAACAAACATCTCTACTACACTTCGTTCAAAATTCTACAAATGACTTCCATATGCAAGAACTGGAAATAGATGACTTTCCGTGATCTTCATCCACACACTATATTTTAAACAACTTTCAGCAAGTCGGCTAATGACACCATTCACATCAGCATAAAATTTTCTTTTTCTTGCCTCCAATGTGCTCTGTACCATACAGTATTCATTAATTGCAACGTCCAAATGTGTTATTCCCTTCTTGTTTGGTAATCTATTGCCATTGAGAAAGACATCTAATTTACTGGAGTGATTTCATCGTCTCTGCTTGAATGTAATCACGACACACTTTTGGATGTTGTATATCGAATGATGCTCATTTGCATACGTAGTACATATATCTAGCATTTGTTGTAATCCAGCAACATTTGGAGACACTAGTGTTATGTCGTCTGCGTAAGTCAAGCGCTCGAGGTATAGAACTGCTATTTTAGCTCTGAGACTAGAAAAGCTAAGCTGTGTCAAAAGATCATCTCTATAGAGATTGAACAGAGATGGAGACAAAACGCTCCCTTGTCGTACTCCTTTTCCAACGCCAAAATGTGAAGAACAGTGGTTGTTCCACGTAACTTTCATTTTTGACATGAATACCACTTGGCAAGAAATTTAGCAAAATATACAGGAGCACCTCTACCCAGCAACTTGTTAAACAGACAATAACAGGAAACTTTATCATATGCTTTAAGGCAATGCAACTTAATTAATTAATAACTACTTCTACGGTATCCGTAGGCGCCTCGCGTTCGTGAGTAACACGTCCAACGGAGTTTTCAGATCGTCTACTGAATGAAACGCGGAGTCCTAGCTAGACAATACGTATTTGCTAAAACCCTATCATGAAAGTAAACATGCAAATTTCCTAGTAGTTTAGATTACGTATACAGCTACGCCTGGTATAGGTAGTCGTGGTTTTGCGATCGTGATCAAGACAATTAAAATGTACAGTCTAGGTATGCACTCACGTGGTATGGTATTTACTGACATAGAAATTGATATAAGCAAACATTGACTATCAACAGTGTTAGATGCAGCACAGTGTACGCACTACAAGATTGATTGCAGTATGGGACGTGTGAATAGTTGACCGTAGGTGGCATTCAACTCATGAAGGTGTTTCTTGGTTGTCACGTACACACAGTCCCTAACTACAATACAAAAGAATGGGGCGACGGAAGTTCATGAAGCGTTTTCGCCGCCATTCGGTCACTTGCACGAATCGTTCTTAGACTCATCTGTAGTCGGACACGAAAACGATTTTATAAGGTAGGTCCTATCATGAAACGTGGTCGTGGGGAGGAGAAATTTGAGATTTGTGTGTACACACACACGCACGCACGCACGCACGCACACACGCACACACACACACATCTAGTATATAAAGCTCAAATTGTGTGTGTGTGTGTGTGTGTGTGTGTGTGTGTGTGTGTGTGTGTGTGTGTGTGAGTTCGCGTTTGGAGGCCACGTCCTTTGTCCGTTCACAACCGAAATCGGCACGCACACTCGGCGCGCACAGGAGAAGGTTTGCGTAAAACAATTAAAAAATTATGCACCTGGTCCCCCATCAAGGGGTCGCCCCCGCGTAAAATTTCTCGATGACGCAAACGTTACACATTCCACTTCATTCGAACACACGCCCACACCAGTCCTGTGTAGACTGTATGCATCGTCATCCTTCCCAAAGCTTCGAGCAATCGAATATCTCTTGCCGACGAAACTTACTCTTCTATCGCTTTCGTTTCTCTGCAAATTCTGATTGCATTTGCACTAGATCCAACCTACACGTTTTCTGCAGCAAGCGCTGCACGGGGATCGAGTGAGTCGATTTCTATCGAAACAAGCGCGAAGAGCAAGATTCGAATTCAATCAGCACACCTGGAACCTCGCACAAAGATTGCACGTGACGTGTCCACAGACTTATCTTTAACTACAGTATCTTGCCCGTACGAAAAACGGGCCATGTATACTAATATATATATATATATATATATATACCAGAAGCTCGATGGAGACCCATATAGGACCACGCCCATTTATGTTGTGCGACCCGGATTAGAATCCTCGCTACGCTCGGCAACAATTAACTATATACATGCCTTCCCATACAAATGTGTAGATAAAAACCTTACAGGTACACTCGAGTTCTTGAATTGAACTCCCAGATAATTGGTTCCCGTATATTTGACCAGTCTTGCAGCCATTTTGATTTTGACAGTCCCGTTGGACGTCGTCACTTCGAAGACGTTGCTGCCGTTGCAGGGCACAGGTGTATCAAAAGTGACAGTTATTTGACGCGCATAGAACACGGAAAAACAAACAAACAAAGGACCCGGATATACTAAAAATATCTTCCTTTATCGATACCGCCGGTAATAAACGTCACGCTCCGTGTGTATAACGTCCGAGGACTCGAATGGAGATTTTAAAATGGGTGCAGATCCAATGCGTCGTTCTAGAGACATTCGCGCATGAGTAATTACAACGCCACTTGGATCAGCAAGAATCTCGTCGTCTCAGGGGAACTCTGGAAGACTGTACCGATCTTCTCAAAGGATAGGCAAATGCGTGCCACGCTACGACGTTCGACGACCATCTGAGTCGATGATACACACACGCCTTACGTGCTTAGTCACCACAACTTCCAAATCACACACTAATTCACTCTACAGCACTGGCGTATATATATATATATATATATATATATATATATATATAGCAATCCTACCCCAGTCACTAGTTAACCCCACCCAAAATTCCCTTATTTGATAACCCAAAAGTTAGACTGTGGCTTGTCGTTAGGCAAGTGTTACACCACACCTTCTCGAGTCGAAAATTCACAAGTTTCTGCTCCATCTCCATTATCAACGTTGTCAATCGAACGGATCAAAACGTCAGCTGCATTGTTTTCTCGTCTCTCAATAGTTTCGATCTTCATGTTGAATCCTTGCAAATACAGGGCCCAGCGCATAATACGGTCGTTTATGTACTTTGCCCTGTTTAGGTATTGGAGCGTTTGGTAATCCGTTTGAATTCGAAACTCACGTCCGTACAAGTAAGGGTGAAAATTCCTGATTGCCCATATCACGGCGAGGCATTCCCTTTCGATTGTGGAGTACCTTCTTTCAGCGGACGTCAGCTTTTTGCTCCTATATCCAACCGGGAACAAGCTGTTATTGTGCTCTTGGAGCAGAACAGCCCCAATACCAACTTCGAACGCATCAACTCGAAGCGAATAGGATTTGTCGTGGTCTGGTAGATGTAGCACTGGCTTGCTGGTGACTGCGTTTTCAATGCTCTGTACGCTGCCTCTTGTGCCTCTTTCCACTGAATTCGGTTTGGCTGATCCTTCTTTGCAAGGTCTGTCAAAGGCACGGCTATAGCACTAAAATTAGGAACGAAGTCGCGGTAGAAGCCTGCCAATCCTATGAAGGATCGGAGCTCTTTCTTCGTCGTCGGTCGCGGTGCATTACGTACCTTGCGTATGTTCTCTTCGTCGGGTTCGATGATCCCCTTGCCGATGTCATAACCGATAAAATCCAAAGACTCGGCCCCAATTAGACACTTTGATGGTCGGACTGTCAACCCTGCCTTCGCAATCCGGTCCAGCGTTTCTCGAAGAGCGACCATATGTTCCCGCCACGTAGGCGCATGAACGATTGTATCGTCCACGTATGAGTCAACTGCGGTCAGCCCCTGGAAAAGCTTCCTCATGGCTCACACCACAGTAGCACTAGAATTCATCGTTCCGAATGGCATTCTCAAACACTCATAACATCCGTCTGGAGTAACGAAAGCCGCTTTATAGACGTCTTCTTGGCTACTGGAATTTGCCAATACCCCTTGATCAGGTCGAGTTTAGAGAAATATTTACTCTTCCCAAACTTTTGTGTTAGTGCGGGCATAGATGTCATTGGTTCGGAATCAGGTAACGTAATACGGTTGAGCCGTCAGCAGTCAATGCATATGCGGTTCTGTCATGTTTGCGAACCACGACGACAGGCGATGAGTACGGCGACTCCGACGGGCATATGACGTTCATGTCTATCATCCTTTGAATATCCTTTGGATATCCTCTTGCAAAGACTTGCGTACACTATAGGGGACGACGAATGGTTTACAGAGCACTGGTATATCAGCCGTCAACCGTATGCGATGTTCCGTCAAATTCGTTGTTCCAGGAAATCTGTAAACACGCACTCAAATGCCTTTACCAGTCCCGCTGCCTCCAACGCTTGATCGGAACTTAGCTCACTTCCATATTTTACGTCATCAAAGGTCTCAGTAGCCAAGCAAGTGCACAAGTCAAGCAACTCATTGTTGATCACTGCTTCTCCCGTCACCCTTTCCGTTGCTTCAATAACGGCGGAACAAACGGTATTTAACACCGGTCCTCCCTTGGAACAAAATTCTTCCTTCCCTCGTTCGAGGAATCTCTTCCGAAGATTGATGTGATACACCTTGGTGTTGCCCCCGACGTCAATTCTATTGTCATTCAATCCGACTCTCTTCTTCACTACATAGAGCCCCCTCCATTTCATTAATAGTTTGTTCGTGTCCGTAGGAGAAGAACAAGGGCTTTGTCACCCACCGACAGTTCGCGATGTCCAGCTCTCAGATCGTAATACCTTTTCTGGTGTTGCTGGGCCTTCTGTGGCTCCTCGCGAGCTATCCCTAACGTGTCCTCGAGTCTTTCTCTTAGCTCGGTAACGTATTGGTAGCTCGTCCGCATGTCCACATCATCTCCTTCTCGTGTCCATAGGCGGCGAAGAAGACGCATAGGACCCCGCACTGTCCGTCCATAAATCGGTTCAAAGAGCGAAAACCCTGTAGACTTGTGAGGTGCTTCGCGATACGCTAATAAGAGTGCATCTATGTACCAGTTACACTGCCTAGGCTTCTCCGTACACAAGCGTCTTAACATTGTCTTCAGTGTGTCATTAAACTTCTCCACCAGACCATTGCACATTGGGTGGTATGGTGTGGTGGTGATTTGGCGTATACTCAACAATCGAGAGACTTCTGTCATGCAATCAGAAATAAATTGGGTGCCTAGGACACTGAGCACTTCCTCTGGCACTCCCACTCGGCTATAGATGCCAACAAGAGCCTCAGCCACCGACTCGGAACTAATATTCTTAAGTGAGATGCTTTCTGAGTATCTGGTAGCATAGTCAATAAACGTCAAGATGTATCGGTGTCCAGCATTACTAGGAGGGAAGGTCGGTTCTACTAAGTCCACTGCCACTCTCTTAAAAGGAAAATTTGTCAAAGGAGTACTCTGCAACGGTACTCTGGCACAATCTCCTTTCTTGTCCGTACGCTGACAAACTTCGCAAGACTTGCAAAATTGTGACACGTCTTTTCTCACTCCAGGCCAATAGAAGTTGCTGAAGACTTTTTCAGCAGTTTTCTTTGATCACAAATGGCCACTCAAGATAGAATCATGAGCCAATTCCATAACTTCGCGACGGAGCGGTCTAGGAACGACCACTTGCTTCACTGGCACTCCACCATTGACTCTAGGATGAGCGTATGATCGATAGAGGATGTCAACCTTCACTTCATACGTCACAACTTGTTGTCCCTTGGTCTTGGGCTCTGTAAATTGCCTGTACTTCTTAATCGTGTCATCGCCCTTTGCAATTGCATCAAACGCTCCCTGTCTATTGCCACCGACTGCCTCGCTTCTGGAACTCGCAATGGGACAGTGTCTCTTCCCAACCTCGCCTGAGCTCTGGTCACCACTCCAGCCAAATGATGATTGGCATCGGGATCTCCTGCTCTTCCCGCCCCTGGGACGTTGCCTATGATTACATCACATATTGGGGTTTGTAAACACAAAGCCTCTACTGTACCCGACAAGTAGCGAGTGTCAATTTCAACACGAGCTATCGGCACTCTCCTGGTAGTATTGTCGACCAATTGGATAAAGCCGTATTCTCCCGTGAACTGATCTTCTCTTACGAATTTCTGCTTGATAATCACTCCACTGCATCCAGTGTCTCGCAACGTCTCGATCTTGGTGTTACCCACCGTTTCTTCAACGATGGGCATCTCCGCAAGATTAGTCCGCTTCCGTATTTCAGCGCTGCTGACGAAAGGAACTTTCTCTCCTGAATCCAACACTAAGTATCCCCAAGGATCATAATGGGATAGGTCAGGGACAGAAGCAAACTGCGACTAATCCCTTGATGAAAGACACCCGGCACCCACATCTTCTGACTCTCGTTCGAACCTCCTGCTGAATTCCCTGTTCATGCTAATGCTTCCTTATGGCCGTCGCCGCTTTCTGCCGTGACTTCGCATCACCGCCGGTCCCACGCTGATGAGACCAGCAGTCTCTTGCCTCATGCCCCAGTTTGCTGCTTATGTAACACACTCTTCAAGGTCTAAACTTGAATTCCGACGCTTTGTGGCCGAATTTCTTGCAAAGGTAGCACTGAACGCTTGGATTCTCCAGTAATGCCTCCTTAGGTTGAGCACAGTTGGCTTCCCCTGAAGCGAGAGAGGAGTTTGATTGATGTGTGGTCGGGACAGAGTAGAACTTGCGGTTATGGGCTGTCAAAACTCTCCGCTACCTGCGCTAACTCCATAAGATTGAGTCTCTCTCTCTCTCTCTCACACACACACACACACACACACACACACACACACACACACACACACACAAAGATGCGCTGCTAAATCTCTTAGACATGCGTTGATAAATAGTTCTCTTATGAACAGGTCCTTGATGCCATTCGATGTGTCTGCAGTATGAGACAACAAGATTCATTTGTCAAGATACGTATTCAACCGAGTAATAAACTGCTCCAGGTTCTCGTACAGCTCCGGGCGACACTTCCTAAACTTGTTGCGGTATCCATCTGTCGTTAAGTCATAGCGCTTGAGTAAGGCTTCCTTCAGTAAACGAAGTTGAGAGCAGCGTCGTCCGGCATTCTGGAATACACGTCTAAAGCCTTATCAGTGAGCAACGCACTTAAAGCTGTTGCCCATTCAAAGTCGGGCGAACCGTTGCTCTTTGCAAACCTCTCAAAACGTTGCAAGTAGCTATCTATTTCATCACTACTTTCCTGAAAAGGAGGTAATTTAGGAAACCTGCCTGGTCGCTTACCACTACCAACTCCTGGCTCGGTAGCTATCTCCACTTCTGTGGCCGATTCCCCTTCTACTTTCTTCATCTCCAACTAGTGCTTATAATATACGATCCGCTTCTCTCGCGTCGACTTCTAACTGTATCCTCTTCAAGTCTCTTTCTCTCTTCTCTTTGAATTGATTGCTGCTCTGTCACGAATGCTTGCAGCGCTTCGCCACTCAGGCACATTCTCTCTTCCCATTTCAATTAATCGCTCCATTCTATGTACTTGACTCTACTCACTCACCTTCCAAACTCTTCTACTTGTGACCCACGTCTCACTTCTCGAATTGCTGCAACGTTTTCGGCACACGTTCCTTTCGCTTTTCCTTTCCCGCCTGAGCCCCCAGTGTAACGAACGGTCTTCTCAAAGGATAGGCGAATGCGTGCCACGCTACGACGTTCAACGACTATCTGGGTCGATGATACACACACGCCTTACGTGTTTAGTCCCCACAACTTCCAAATCACACACCAATTCACTCTACACAACCGGCGTATATACATGTATAGCAATCCTACCCGATCATTAGTGAACCCCACCCAAAATTCCCTTATTTGGTAACCCAAAAGTCAGACTGTGGCTTCTCGTTAGACACGTGTTTCGAAGACGATGATACCTTCACTGTCGAGATCGATCGATTCGGCGTGCGCGAGCGACAATTGATGACGCTACGACTCGCCGTTTGGAGAAAACGCACACACGAACGCACGCACGCACGCGAGCACACAGCTATCCTTTATATAAGAGTATAAGTGTATAGATGTTGGCATGACAACTTTGTCCATCTTATACCTAAGGTAAAACCTGAAATGTACGCAAACAATCCAATAAGTTCTCAGGCCGACAAAATTGTCTTCTGAATACTGCTGTCAACAAGTAAAGTAGAAGATCAAATAGACAACGCTAAGTCTATCAGTCGCTTCTGCTCTTCCAAATGATGCTTCTTATTGCCAGTAGCTGTGGCTGCAGACGGAGGTCTCCCAGCGTACCTTCAACATAAACATGTTTCATATGCCCTACAAACTTTGGGCAGAGCACACAACAATCATCATACGTGACACGTCGTGTCCCAGCAAGTGCAGTAGCTAGACGAGGCTGCACGTATGTCCAAGCTCCCATATTCTTTGGTTCTTCTTGTGCCCACACAATATCTGCGTTAGGATACTTCTTAGCCTCTAGGATCACCAGATCAAAAGGAAATGGAGACAACTACACAAACAACATCTACAAGTGGCAAGTAACAAAATGCACAAATGAATAGAAAACCTGTTCAACTCTGACAATAGCAATGTGGGATCCATGCCCTCTTGTCTTCTTAGCCTAAGCAGAAACTCAACTAAGAACCACACACACACACACACACGCACGCACGCACGCACGCACGCACGCACACACACACACACCATATACACACACAACTAAACGTTAGGAGCTGCCAAACACTGGTCACACCCCATGTTAGCCGGGCTCCTGTGTGGGCCTGTGCTAAAAATCTCCTGGAGCCAGGCCAGGTACTCACAGGAGCACCAGCTTGTGAAGCCAACCGTAGTGTGAGCACCCAAAGTCTCACCTAGACCCCAGTGGCTGATGTCACGCCACATGCGATGGGCGCTTAGTCCCTCAGTCAAAGACCAGGTACGTGTCTATACTCCTGAGTCAAAAGAAGCAATTGTGTGTGTGAGTTTCACGCCATAGTTCGTCATCACTGTAACTTGAAATTGCAAACCTGCAAAGTCCTGGATGTACACACTCTATTGGATAAATCCCTAACCAACTGAGCTGTAACACCACTCACTCACTCACTCACTTTATTCAATTTCACTGGTAAACACACTTTATCTGACAGTCACTCGCAAGAAAACTTGTGCATCACTATCACTAATACAAACTAAACACTACAACACACCTACACAAACTCACAGCTAACTACGTAAAGTCACCACACTCACTCACTCACACACACACACACACACACACACACGCACGCACGCACACACACACACACAGTGTCCAGCAGACTTAGGCTTTGGAGACACAGATGTGTCATTTATGCATACAAACAATAATTATGTCGTGCTCAACCAGATCAGTCCGGTTTGTAAAGTCTATTACAAGTACCAGAAGCAAACCCTGCTTCAGAAGTACTTAGACCATCACGGCTGTCTAGACAGAAGACAAGACTTTACGAAGGATCCGAGTAGATCCCAGAAGCACTGTTTTCTGTAAGTGCTGCAGGTTGTGATGACCTGGAATAATGTCCAGCCACCGTGCAATACCTGCTTGAACTGTGCCCAAAGCTTCCAAGACCACCGAAACCACCAGTGTTCGACAATGCCACATGCAACTTATCTCCACTCGCAAGTCGCTGTACTTCGCCAACTTCTCAGCATGTTTCTTGCCAATGCTGCCATCAGGACAGCTGATATCCATAAGAAGACAAGTGTTTGTCTTCTTATTTCTGAAACAGATGTCTGGACGATTGGCTTTGATCTTCCTTGCAGCGAGGATGGCGGTATCCCACATCATAGTAATGTCATCCGTCTCCATAAGCCTATCAGGATGATGCCAATACCATCTGCTCTCCACTCAAACCCCAAGATGACGAAAAACATCCCAGTGAATGATGGAGGCCACCTGATTGTGTCGATCAGTGTAGTCCGTCGGTGCCAAAGCCTTACAGCCTGCCACAATGTGGTCGACTGTTTCAAGGCCTACACTGCACATGCGGCAAGTAGGACTGACATCACAATGTAGAATCTTGCGCTCATAGTACCGAGTCCCAAGAGTTTGGTGCAACAACCAGTCCATCAGTTGCAGCAGGAAGATTCGCTGCCTTTAGCCATCCGTAGGTCTCTTTCATGTCCACAGGTGGTTGCTCAGTGAGACGGCGATACTGCCAGTGCATAGGCTTCCCGTTCCAGAACCGCACACAAAGAGAACTGCAACACGTACGGTAATGTCTCGCATCTGTTTCAGGCGCTTGCTCGAAGCCACCTTCAACCCAGATGGATGCATTCCTGTGTAAGCTCTGCGACTTGTCGTCTGAAGCAAGACTCCTCTGCAGCTGTGCAGTAAACCGACAAGCCATGCGCCTGATTGAGTGCAAAGATTTTCCGGAGTCACACTCCCGTATCATCTGTATGAATAGATCAGAACAGTCAGCAAGGTAACAGTTGAGCCTCACAATACAAGATTGATATGTCGACTCAATCTGTTGTAACCCCTACCCCAACACTGCAAGGAGCGTACAGTCGGTCTATGTCTGCAGCAGGATGGTAGACACCGTGCATAGAGAGGAGCTTTCTGGTCCGTCAATCGAGCTGCTGCAGGTCCGTGTACTCCCAATGAATGACGCCAAAAAAGGAAATTGAGAACTGGTAGTGCAAACCAATTGATGGCTAGAATCTTGTTCTGACCATACAACTCAGTCCGGAGAACCACCTTCACTCTGCGGAAGTACTCACGACGGAGTCTCTCCAGCATCAGGCTGTGCTGAATGCAGTTACTCTCATCTACACCCAAGTACTTGTAGACTTGACCCAGTTCCAGACAGTTGATGGTGTTCGTTTTTCCTACCGTCACTCCAGAGTTGTGTCCAGATAGTCTGCCGTTGACAAAGTATGCAACAGCACATTTGTCCAGACTAAACTTCATCTGGATGTCATCAGAGAAGGTGAGAACTGTGTGCAACAACCCATCCAACTGATCAGAGTTTCTGCCATACAGCTTCAGATCATCCATGTAAAGTAGATGACTGATGAGCTGACGTTTGGCAGTCTCACCATGCCCAGTGGTCATCCGGTAGCCGTAACCGGTTCTGTTTAACTCCTTACTCAGAGGATTGAGAGCCATACAGAAGAGAAGTGGAGAAATTGAGTCACCTTGGAAAATACCCCTCCTGGTCTGCATAAGCCTTGTCTTGATCATACTGTTCCCGCAAGAAAGCACCATCGATGCCCTCCAACTCTTCATCACAAATGAGAAGAACTTGCACAAGACTGGACTGATCTTATGGATCTGAAAGCATTGGAGCAACCTACTGTGTGGCATGCTGTCATAGGCTTTCTGGTAGTCCACCCAAGCCATGCTCAAGCTCTTGTGCCACAACCGTTTGCAAACGTTTACTGCAGAAGTTTACCATAACGAAGAAATAAAGCATTGAAATTACCTGCGTGGGCGTGTTTAGTACCCGCATGTGGCATGAGCGTAGCTCTGATTGTTGGTTAGCAAGGAAGACAAACTGAGACTCCAAATTATCACGCAAGTATCGACTGTGCCATTACAACCGTGGAGCCTCAAAAGGAGACCCTTCTTAGATTAGTTCATAGATCATGTTTCGCTGAATTTTGGGTGCGTTAGCAGCAATTGGTATGATTAAACCTAAGAGAGTAAGACTGTATGTAGATACGGGAAATCATCTGAACAACTCGTTGCCTATTCTCTGCTTCTGTGGTTGTCTGGACCATAGGTTTCCTGCAGGAAGATACCGGCCTTGTATCTTTCTTTCAACAAGTTTTACTATTTGGTGAAAGTGCTGTGCAGTATAACCAAAAATAACGTCAAAGTCCCAAGGCTTTAGCAAGAGAGCTATTGTTAGCAGACGACTGCAACGTACTTGACTTGATGCACAGCCTAAAGCATCCAGCACACGGATGACACATTCAGCACGTCATGTAGGTGTTTGAGCTGTCATTAGTCTTAAAAAAAGACAGAAGAGCCTTTCAATCAATGCGAGATCTGATCCATATGGAAGTAGCAAGCTTTCAGTTTGTACTTGTCTGTTATAGAAAATGTGTGTAACTTGTGTCATGTTTTGCTATTTCTTTCTTTTTGTCTTGCTATTTAATTTGACACATCCAATAAAAACAATGCATGTAGAAGCTGCATTTGCGTTGCAGTAAACCTACTACATCCACAAACGGAAACCAAGAGTATAACAGCTCTGTAAACAAACTGTTTAGATGACAGCTGTCTTTCCGTCATTCCCTATTCAAGATTCCTGTTTGCCAATAGGCGTGTAACCTCTCAAACAAGAGCACGCCGTTGTATGTGAGGGTAATTTACCAACCTTCATGCTATGATACTTCTACGCCCAAGAACCACATGCACCAAATTGAAGTTTCTATTTCTACCCTTAACATTGATCTGATACAATATGAGTCAATCACTATTCTTTAGATTTCTTCTGATGATTCACTTCTGCGTCTGTTATTCGGATGGGTTCGCCATCTACTAATTAGCAAACCCTTGATTTCGCTTGAGAACTAACCACTTGATGAGTCTTCCTTCAAGTTGTGGGAACTTGGCTCTTCTACCAGTTGCTTTCCTCGTCTTTCAAACAGACACTTGATGGTCCTTTCTCAGATCTTCAAGCATGCCTCTGTTTTATCCACACTTAAAGGCAACCACGAGAAACTCCTTACTCTCTTAAAGCCCTACCAACTTTTCCACCTACTTTGTCAAACTTTGTGAGCCACCAACTTGAAATTGATGGTATACACTTTCCTGCAGCCTCTCGGCTTACCAGTAGTTGTTTCGTCAATAGATCTTCATGATTCATCGTCCTCTGTTCTGCTGCTTTGCTGGGAGCATCCCCCACTTTAGCACATGGTAACACCTATACTTCCATTCTTTAAAATAGACAAAATACAAAGCAACCGCAGAATACAATGATTACCTCGGGATATAACAGCACCTCACCTTATAATGGCATCCATCATAGTTCAAACTCTATTTAGAATAATTTCCGGTAAAACTCACTTATAGCAGCATGCTCTTGTTTCTAATTATAAAGTAATCGCTTCTCTATACATTCCAAAGCCGTGTCTGTGTGTGTGTGTGTGTGTGTGTGTGTGTGTGTGTGTGTGTGTGTGCGTGCGCACGCGAGCAAAGTAGGCTCTCCAATGATGCGGTGGAAAGAAGCGATCAAACTGTCATTCAGCTGCTGTTCTACCCTAGACTCGACTGTGCCCATTGTTAGATTGTCGGTCTCCTCTAGAGGAGTCGACCTCCACGTGAAATCTCTCAATGATGTGACTGCGACGACAGATGGTCAATTTCTCGCCTATTAAACCTACCTGTGGATCAAATGTATTCTTTACTACTAGCAGACGCGGAAGCGAGTCATGAACCAGACATCTGTTATTATTACAATGGCAATCAAAACCATCTGGCTATCTTCTTACCACAATCATATTATCTACTAAAAAGGCACAGCACCAGTGTACACTAGCCTCGACGCTAGGCCTTCCTCTGCTTTTGGTGGTCCTTCCATGCGAGGATAGCAACGGGGCAGCATCACATGAGAAAACATCACGTGATACCCCTTGCTATCCTTGCGTAGAAGGACCACCAAAAGTGAAGGAAGGCCTAGTGTCAAGGCTACGTGTACACAACTCCTAGGCCTACCTCAGCCAGAATAGATTCATGCTAAATTAATGGTAAACTGCAAGCTAACAGCGTGAAAGCAAGCATGCCCCTATCCTATGATTTGGCTGTGTATAGTGTAGTTTCCAATCATGAATGTGTGGTGTTGCTTTATTCACTATATCTGGTCATTACACGCCTGCGCTCACCTTCCCTAATGTTTGCACAGCGAGTGTCATTTATTACCGTCAACATGGATAAAAGCAAGATATTTTTAATCTTCGGGATCTTTAATTAAAACCGTTTGGTCACATACAGGAGGAACAAATGATACAAAAGTTTTGCTTCTCTGCCCAATAACAGAATTATATCATGGCAATTTGTGTTAATTACCTTAATTAATTTACCCCGGCCAAAGAATGAGCTAATCAGCTAGCATGATAGTAAAGAGGTCGGTTGTAAAATAGCAGAAAGTGAGAAACAAACACCTTATAGCTAGCGCTTCAACTTGTCAGTGTTGGCCTTTCCTTCATGATGCAGCAATGAGGGCCATATCACCAACATAACCGGGGCTCTATCTTTCATTACAGTAGGTTCGTTTGATAGTTTATGAATGAACCACAATCTGTTCTACAATGGTACTACCAATCTCTCTCAAGATATCATCTTCATACTTGTCAAAAGTTTCCTGCATTGTTTGTAAACTAAACTCCCACTGTTCTTTTAGAGACACAGTCTAGTAGTACACTTTTACGCAATACAAAAAATATTTTTGAATTTTTTCTCAAATCGAAGAATCCATGCTGACTATCGCATGAAACAATCCTGTTTGCTGAATAACAAAATGAAACCCAAATCTTGTGATAATTTTACCAGTTCCCAAAATCTATTGGACGATCAGATCTCAAAAAACCCTGTCAACAATTACAGGTTAGCCAAGTCTTGATAGCTCTATCCTGTCCTGTTGCCTCCCATTCTTCAAACAGCCAATAATGTTTAACTTTGTCATAATAAGCAGCAATAGAAAAGCGCAACTGCAAAGTATTAGCAAATACTAGTCACATCAATTTAACACTCTACACTACTGTGTTAACTGTTCCTTACGCAACATCTGTAAGTTAATACATTAAATGAGCTTGCCTCTTCTTCTGCCAGACCCATGTCCCCATCCTCAAAATAGCCATTTCAACTGTCTATCCAACCGAACAGGACCTACTGAGAATGAGCACAATTTTGGTGAACCTGTGTGCAAGCATGAAGGGCACACTATTGCACACGCTCATCATTTTCATAGATAATATTCACTGATAGACATTCATAAAATGAATAGTGGAGTATCTTCTAGGAATTATGCTGCCCTGAACAAATGCAACTACTGCACACTGTGATTAGTGACTCAATATGACACACAAACGTGTGTGATATATCACAACTTGGGCCTTCACCCATTAATAGAAATATTGCAGTGAAACAGTAAAGATTTACTTCATCTTTAGTCTTCTCTCCAAGTTTTCTAAGCCGTACTTTACATGTTAGAGTCTCTCCAGCCCTTTGACAGCAGTAAGCATCAATAGTTTTACATATATATAGTTTCCAAACAAACGACAATAAGAGCTTCCCTTAAACTGCATAGTATATTAGACTTCCAAAACTTAAGTGAACGACATCATACCATAGTAGGCATACCACAGCAGTCTGCTAACCTGTTGCATAGCAACTGGCCACTGGTAGCTTCCGTGTCTAAAGCCGTTGTAAGCTTGACTGTGCCCCCAAATAGAGTTTTCCACTTGTTCTAGGTGAGAAAACCAGTACCCATTTGGGCGCCTGCATTGACCATTTGTAGTTGCTGAAGCCGATGTGGTCAACACCTCAAGCGTGGAAACTTGCAAAGTGCACTTTACTCAATTGCAAGTATGTACACTCATACCTCCCTAATCGGAGCAGTATGGGATCAGCCACTGTCCGGATTCCAGAAATGTCCAGAAGATAGAGATAGGTAACACGCGTTATATCCTTGGAATCCCAGACCGTCTTAATGTAAGGATTGGTGATACCAGATCTGCATACAGTATGCGTGTACAGTACAGACTTGTGCTACACTGTAATGTACATGTGTACTTCCCAATAGAGCATACGTTACACACGCGTTCTCTTGTGTACTGGCATGTGACTGTAGTCAAGACGGCTTGAGAATTGAGTGTTATACAGGTAGCATCTTGCCAAAGTGCTTACCATCGGAGCCCCAAATTCTGATAAGCGCAGGGTAAAAGTGTCAAATCTAGGGAGGTGTCTGGATCTCGGAGGTCAGAATATTAGGAAGGTTCGAGTGTACTGTGAAGAACTCAAGGTTGCGGGTGTAGCTACTTGTCTTAGCTCCACTGTTCAGCAGCTGATTCAAACAATGGGACATGGTATGACATCTATTTTTGATACAAACAAAATGCCTTTAATGTTACTATTATTTTTCATCTTTTCCCAATACCGTATAAGATGAAATTTCATTAGCGAAAATATATTTTGGGGGTTGAACATTGTTGTTTAATATCACCCACTAGTTAGGTGGCCACATCATGAAGGAATTTGCAACTGCCAGCTGTGTTCGTGGCCATCACATTTCCCTAACATAGTGGTCTCCAACTACTGTATTGATGAAGAATTGCAGTGTCAGCACAAAGAACGTGACCAGGATGACTTCTGCTTCATTGATAGCTTCAACTGCATCATTCTCTTGTGTGTCCTTCTTGCTAGGCAGGTATAAGCACAACAAATGGTAAGCAGGGATTACAATCCTGTGGTCTCATCCGTTTGACAAACTGCCACCTCACCATTAGACATCTGATCCAAGTGGGTAATGACGTCAACATATCCCGGTGGACAAATTAATGGCAAATTTTAAATTGGCACACACTAAAATATGCCAATCTGCCAAAATGCAAATTCCTACTAGCAGATGCTGAATCAGTTGCAACCAACAGTTGCTCTGACTCGTCAACAAAGTAGTCCAATACTTCAAAATAAGGCATTCCTAGACGGTTTGTTTTGAACATCCCGGATGTGCAAGTTCTTAGCGAAAACAGTCGCTTTCTTGAACTATAGTTTTTAAACGCGTTTAAGCTAAACTAGTTTAAGGTGCAGCTAGTGGAAACACAGTCCTACCTACCTACATCTACCTATACACAGGCAATGCAGTTAAAGGATTGGCTTCAAATTATGCACATTCTTACGGAAAGTCTTCTTTTGATTCTCAAATTTAAGTTGCTGCCCATAGTGGCAATGCCTACGAGTAGGATGGCATCCAATGCCTTGTAAGACAATATACAGCTGTAGAAATCAGAAAGTGTGCAAAAAAAGAGGTATGAGGGATTCAAAGTTGTCAGTGCAGATATGCTACAATGCCCAGTGTTGTTATACAATAGCACAATCAAATCAAAACTGTGCTTCTAAATCTGTAAAAAACTTTAGAAAAAAAGAAACACTCACTTTATACCACTACCTTCAACCATCACAACATGTAATCATCATGACAATAAACTACCATACAAGAACAATAGTTTAGCTATAACAGTAAGGCCTGATAAGGTAATCTACCCAATAATCAACTCTTATGGGTGCAGAAATGAGTTTGCCTTATGTTGAGTATGACTATATCTTGAACTGTGCCTCTGAAGCAGCTCAACTTCTAAAAACATTGCCAAGTGCCTTAAGCCTGGTTCACAATGTCTGCCGGAGAGCAACCTGTTCCATTCCAGCCAACCACATCAAAGACACTGCTCCAGCCGTACAACAGCCAGATTGCTTACCGGAGTGGTACCAGACGGATAGAATAGATTCTATTTTGTCCTGTCCAACCAAAAGTTGCCACACTGTAACAGAAAGTGATGCAAACGTGGCACCCAATTAGCAACATTTAAAATGGCACAATTGGCACATGCAATTGCACTGTAAACAATGAACGTTTCCTCTTTTTTTTTCCTCATAACTTTGTTACAGCAGTAACGCCACAACAAACACTAAAGAAGCTTTTTTCTTCATCACGCATGTCCATTCTGATTTGTCAAATGATGATGATTGTGTATAGCACGGAAGGAGGTGCTAAATTGTGAACACTAACTGGATGGAGGGGCACAGCTGTCCCGCAGAGTCTGACACGTCTCCGATAGATGTTGTGAACCAGTCTTTAAGAGTTCTACTTCTGCTTGAGCTCACATACAGAATTAAAAACCATCACCAAACAGCACTTTGAAGCACATGAAAACACTGTTTTAACCACACAAAATGCATTTTGACAAAAATATTTCATGTGATTCACAAACAGATTCTGAAAATAAGGTATCACATGTTCATTGTTTGTATAACCTGACTCACAAAAAGCTAGTTAAGTGCTTCATCTTGATTAACATAAGAATATAGAGTTTGTTGTACGTATTCACATACTTCCAGGCTGTTGGTTAAAGTAAGATTACATTTGAAACCTTAAATTTTGTAATATAATTAGGAGCCAAAAGGATCAACCTACATAATATCTGGAGTGTGTCCTGTAATGCAATGCTTGAGATCTTAGTATTTAACAGTCACAACACCACATTATTACTCGTTTGTACCTTCAAAAGTTCATAGTATACTTTCCCTGAACAAAACAAGAGCTTCTTCACATCATCATCACAAGGTATGCTGCCATCTGGAATTACTCTCTTGAAAAATGTACCTGTTTCAAGCAAAACAAGCTGTAACTGCACATAGAAAGTCAAAAACATGCAGCTTTAATCAAACCTGGTGTCATATCATCAAAAGATGATCTGGCTTCTGGTAATCGCAACAAACTCTTGGGAGTCATGATAATCAACTAAAAATATATACATTTAATACGCAACCAAAAGTGCATAATATTTGTGAAACATTGTACAGGTTTCCGAAAAGGAAATGCTAGTTGCCTGCGAAGAACGTGAAAGTAGTTAGCTGGAGTTGTACAGTTGGAAACCTGTAATTTCCTGAATGTCATTACATTACAAGAATTGTGCTGAAAGATCTTACAATCCAATTTGCCTCTTTCAGTTGCTTCACCTCAAACTGATCATTCAAGGGCTACAAACACAAAAATGTACACAATACATTACAAAAACTTGCAAAGACAAACGGGAAATATTTCTGCATCATCGTTTGACATTTGAAGAAATCTCTCTAGCCGTGCACTGGAATGTTCTGGTCCCTGCACACACACTTAAAGTTACAAAAGACATTAAGAAGACCAAGAGATCAAGTAACATCACCATGCCCTCATAACCATGCGGCAGTAAAACCACAAGCCCATTCTGTCTAATCCACTTGTCTTGTCCACAGCTAAGAAACTGGTCAATTATGCACTGCAAAGCCATCACATTTCACAGGCAGCAAGTCAGCAAGAAAATAAAGTTTGCCTGAGCCGTGTTGTTGAAATCTCCAAACTGAGCTTCCCAACACACCAAAGACTGAGGACTAGCATGACTAAAGCCCAATTCAAATCCTGAATACAAGCCAGTCAAATCATCAGCCAAATCTTTGAACTCAATAATATATAAATACCCAGCACGGCATACTCTGACAAAGAACTATTGCATACAGTGTAAGCAGCTTGATCAGGGTAAAAAAGATGCTCAAACGGATTGTGTGTAATTGTGTCTTTTTTCTGATCATGTAATAAATGATGTCGATGGCTAAAGCACAATCCAATCTACTTGAATCAATAGATACATAAATCAATAGACAATGTAAAAACCTGAAGGTTCCTCTTTCAACATCCTGCCCACTCAGCCTAACATGGACACCATCCTTCAGTAAAGAACCAAAAGCCATGCCTTCACCTAATGCCCAGTCTACTCGACGAAAATCAATCATCTCCTGGCGATGCTTGAGAACTCGCTTTATTCCTAAGACACAAATCAAAATAAACGGCATCTTAGAGATAGCCCCGCATGTTAGTTTGTTAGTTTACACATTACACAGACATAACTGCTACATACAATCGTGTCAGTAATCCAAACATTTTGGGACCCGGCCCAGTTCATAACGTTGAATATTTCTGATAACTGATGATAACTCGCCTGACATACAAACAGGTGTCCCTGTGCCTCCAAGGCTGCCCATGTGCGCTCATTTAAACTGAATACATGCATACTGAACAACAATTGCACAAGACCCAAACTTGACTGCACTCTGTAAGGTAATGAGAACGTAGTTTACCATATAATGTTACTAAAACTTGACATTACACCTTGCTGTGCATGTGCATAACAGTTCAGAGTGCATAATTCTAGGTGATATCCGAGGTACTCCGTGTTCTGTTATCTGATGCGTTTGGTTATCTGAGGTGTTCGAATAACTAGCGTTCAGATAACCGACATCCAACTGTAATATACAATAGAAATCACCTCCATGTAATGTAAAGTCATCACCAGGTTCACAGCTCATTGCCTGACCAATACGAGTCAACACGGATTCCTCCACTCCTGTAGATCGCAATGGTTTCAATTCTGGTTGAGTAATACTAAAGCCTTATAGACACCTGCATTAGAGATAATACAAAATTTCAATAACCACATTTTGTCACCTTCCCATGGTGAGTCTAGCCAATGCTCTACTTTATTCGATGGAGTATGTCTAGCTGTCTGAAAACTATCTTCACATATTTTCTCATACTTGGCAACTTCTTCCTGCAAAAAGGAGATCAAGTTTGTATCATGACTGCATGCTTCTACAGCCTCCATTCACAGTCACTTGATATTCTTCTTCAGACACTATGCCTGCTGCCAATAATTTGTCCTTGTAGACATCAAGACTTTTTCGATGTTTTTCTATTTTCTGGTACATAAGTGGCTGTGTGAGTTTTGGTTCATCTGACTCATTGTGCCCATTCCGTCGATAACAGACCTAATACAAGGTACGCTTTAATTAGCAGACAGAAAACTACACATCACATACCAAGTCTATGACAACATCTTTATGATATTCTTTGCGCCACCGAGATGCCACATGGCACACTTTCATCACAGCCTCAACTTCATCCGCATTCACATGAAAAATTGGTGCATTCACTACCTAAGGCAACAGTGCCTTGTTACGTTATAGCTTCTTCCATTTCTGTTTCTTCCATGCCCTTACCTTTGCCACATCCGTACAGTAAGGAGAAGATCGAGCTACACGTGGATCAGTTGTAAAGCCAATCTGCAGAAACTAATACTTTTCAAATACTAATAGAAAGTACGACATCTTACCTGATTGTTCACAACGATGTGAATTGTACCATGTGTTGTGTAGTGGGGCAAATCACTCAAATGAAACGTCTCATACACAACACCTTGACCAGCAAAAGCAGCATCGCCATGCAACAGTATGCTCATTGTCTAACACACAAACATGTTAGCTGCATAGCAGTAGTATATAACTCAATGCCAACTACCATAAAAAACTCAAGTGTGTGTGTGTGTGTGTGTGTGTGTGTGTGTGTGTGTGTGTGCAAGCATGCACTTGTGAGCTATTTTTCCATAATTGCAAGTGTCATTTCTGCTGAACTGAGTACGTATGTGTATTACAACAAAGTGCAAAGTAAAAGTGTTTTATTCTGTCAATGTTGTAATAGCTTAAAAGGTAACTGCCACAAATCAAAAATTCTTTTACCTTGCCAATTGATGGTTCTAGTACTCTACATTACATAAAAGAGTTTCAACTTTTCACATAAAGCAGGGTCTAAAGTCATACAAGACTCTTAAGCACAATGCAAGTAATGTATAAATTCCCACCACATCTCAAAGTCCAAGGCAGAGTTATAATCCTTAGATTATAATTGTGATCACGATTCTTCTGAAGGCTTGTCAAGTAAAGATACAAGTTTCATCATCATCTCAATTGTAGAATGAGAAAGATCTCCAAGAGGTCGATGAGCCATACAGGTTTAACCTCAGTGATACGATCTCTGTAGCTGAGAGATTACCTCAGAAGTCAACAAGAAGAAGACCAGAGTGCCCAGTAATAGCTTTTTACAATAGTAAAATCAGAAAACATGACTGAACAACCAGCAATTATATCTGGGTAGCCTTGATCTAACAAATAAAACTGTAAAACTTGTATACTTGTCCTGAGCTAAATGCTTGTTTGCTCAGTTTTGTTTCTTGCAATTCTCTTTTCTTCGTGTAGGCTCCACATTGTTGACATCTTCATGAATGGAGGCGTGCGTGCAACAACTCACTCAAATTGCCAAACAGTTCTCAGATCTGAAATTTGCTCTTCTAGAACCAGGCCAAGCACCTCAAACAATCACTCTCAAAGTGACTGCTGCGATACTGTCCAAATGGTTGGACCACTTCAGTAAGCTGTTGTCTTCCCATTTCTTTTGCAACTGTGGATGTCTCGAAACTGAAAACTGCTAACTCTTCAATAGCAAAAGTTAGTATCCTTCAGCTGCGCAATACTGTACCATTCTTTTTCACAGGCTTCGTTAAGACCTACTAACAACTTCAATGCCTTTATGCATTATTTTTTAGTGTGAAAGTATTCTTGTATGACATGCACTCAGCACCACTCCTTTACCACCAGTTGAAGAACAGGAAGTGACTTTGACCTTCTATATACAATAAAGACGCAACTGGAAAATCCACCCCATTTTCTGCGACGTATGTATCTAGAACAATCAATTGCCAACATAAAACAAATTTTTATTTTTTTATGGCAGTTACCCTTTAATTAAAGATTTCTTGCAAATTGACCTTATCTCTACTTGTGTCAGTTTTCCTGCTACATTTCTTTCAAATGGTACAACAGACCCCACTAAATATGCTTGTTGCTTGTTGCCTTTATCAGTTGTTTGTTGCCTTTACCAGTAGCAAAGTGTCTTAAAACGTGTTCACACCGACATCTGAACTAACTATGATTAGGCCCACATTAGCGCAAGTGTGTTCACACCGCTAGCTATGATTAGTAAGTCACATGGGCACATGAGTGTAATTAGTCTCAACAGTTTTCATCCATCACATCCGGCAAGAATTCACGTGAATTGTTTTGACAAAGCCATTGCTTGAAAAGGGAAACATTTAGTTTGCTTTGTCTGGCAGCTCCTTCAGGGCAGAAAGTTGTCACATGTACAGGCATGCACGCAGTATACAACTGCCTGCGCTTCCGTATACATCACCATATTAATGCTGCGTTTGTACTTTTAAACATACAACACCACATCAGAAACATCGACGACATGCTCTTCTTGTATACTACCTCACGTGCCAAAGTCACGTGCAACCACTAACGCCACTAATGCAATTGTAATACTACTCTTTACGGCGTTAGAATGGCATTGCACTAATCATGATTAGTTAGTAGCATCCAGCATAAAGGTTAGAAACAAGTGTAATTTGAACTTATGTGGAATTTTGGCATCTAATTGAGATTGCCACTGCAAATCTGTCTTAAACAGACCATTACTGTATTAGGTCACATTCTACAGCATGCCATTAAAGTCAGAGGTTTAGCAGAAATAGCAATCTGCCAACTCTTGTAACTAAACCTGCATGCTGTTTATAAAGTGAGGAATGCCATTATAGGTTGGGTACTCAAGAAATTGGTACTATCAATGAGGCAGATTAGGCAA
The DNA here is from genome assembly GCF_963422355.1 of Corticium candelabrum. NCBI lineage: Eukaryota > Metazoa > Porifera > Homoscleromorpha > Homosclerophorida > Plakinidae > Corticium > Corticium candelabrum. Next base: position 7,718,326 of record NC_085093.1, read on the forward strand.
TGAGCTAACAGCCTATCCTGTTGAAAGAAGCTAGCAGTGATTGCAAAGAATTGTAAATTACAGTATGAGTTGTCTGTAGAAGCAAATACTACACAAAAATATAGTGCTAAGAAGCTGCTTGTAACAGTGGCATCAAAACTGTCTGCAAAATTGTTTCAAGCAGCATTATTAATTAATATCAAATGCATGTCCATGGAATTAGTTTCTGTTTCTGCTGTATTAGAAAGAACATCTAGCAGTTGCATTATCACAAGTAGCTTGCTCTAACACAGGCATTGGACTTGTTTACACCAAACACCAAAAGAAACAACTTTTCTGACAACAGTTTCTTAAAGTCACTTGTTCCTCACCACAGAATCTTGTTATTGTAGACGTCTAAAGTAAGTTACTGTTTGTCTTATAACTGTTATGTACTGTAATGTTGGTGAGCTGTGAGTACACTATTAATGACTTGGAACTTGGACACCAATAACAAAAATTTCAATACTTACACATATAACTTACCCGGCTCCCTTCCTTGTCACTACTGTAAAATTGCTCAGCTCTAGTTTTCCCCTGAACTACTGGGTCAACAGCTAAATATAAACAGCACACAAGCGCAGTTCACACTGACCTCCAATAAACAAATTTCTTCTAGCATGTTCACCTTCCAAGTGAGATGGATTAGCAACCACTGATAGCTTGACATCACGCTCTGACACTCGATTGTATCTGCTTCGACACATTCCCAAATGATACTTGACATCACCAGATCCCTTTAAACAACACACATATAAATAACACCTTAGTAAACTTGCAAACTGCTCACTTCTTCCCCTGGTTCAAGAGTGGGATCAAACTGACTAAAGATTTCTTCAAGTGGCTGCCGAGCAACATTAGCTAGTACATTCAAGCGACCTCTGAAAACAACAGCAATTTCTAGTGTACGGTATTTAGTGGATCAGATAGCAATAACCGGTGCGGCATGCCTAGAATAAAGCTGTCCACTCCAAGCTTGCTAGAATGATCAATGATAGATTTCAGAGCAGGAATAAGAACCTAAACGTGATGCCAAGACGTAATGAGACAGACAAGACACTACTATTACGCAACAACATAACCTCGCATCCTTCCAAGCCAAATCTCTTCTCAGAGACCCACTTCTTTGCCAAAAACTCTTCAAACCTAAGAAACATAGCTGTCAAAATGAGCTACACTACCACAACTCTATTTCAACACTTTGTTGATCTAATCAATCTAGCCATTAGAGTTCGCTTCTCATCTCTAGTTAGAATGTCAGATTCGGGATACTCAAACTCCCTTCTAATCCAGTCACCTACAACATCCAGAAACAAGCATTAGCTGCTTTAGCTTTAACAAGCTACACTTATTGAACACTGACATTGATCCTTGTTGTTAATAAACATAAACTCAATTCCCATGTGTTCACAATAGATTTTCTAACGAGAGAAACACTGTCAACACAACAATAACCTAGTTTAAATGATATTACAGCAATTGCCATTCCAATGACACCCTCCTTAGCCTATTCAAACGTAAAACATTCCCATTTCCTACCTAACGTAAAAATACTTATTGTTCAGTTATGCAAGTGTGCAATTTTGGGACACGTAACTGTGTGGAATATATTAGAGCAATTTATATACACATATTTATTTTCTAGAATAAGACGCCATGATGCCTCATGTGATGTTGTTTTCCGCACTTTACTTATCGACAACTCCAACACTCAACATAAACAACGATGTCCGTTTCACAATAGCAGCAGACGAGGAGATATTATCACCCTGATTTCATGATGAGTAGATCCGAAATTTGATGTTTTAGTTTGGAATCGTCTACAGACTTCTCTCATTAATGATGCGGCTGGGCGTGCAGGTGTAGCAGCAGAAGCAGGAGAACGAGCAAACAACAAACCATATCAAACTTTAGTTCGTGTGGGATGTTCTTCCCATTAGTCTTGAAATGCTCGGCTGCTGGTCTCCATAGAGTTTAGAAATTTGAAAGACATAGTTAGAAAAACAACTTTTTGCAGAGGACAGATTTTGAGTAGAGCTGTAACCAACCTCCATCAGCAACTCTCAGTCAGATAGTGGGTACACAATGCCTGCATGATTCTGCAGAGATTGTCTTTGGAGGCACGAGACTTATCATATGTAGCTTGAGAACATAATAAAATTATAACCTTTATCTATATGTGTGTGTGTGTGTTTGTGTATTTTTTATTTTATTTATATATTTTGTTTCAAAATCAAACAATCCCCAAACATCCCCAAACCAACAAGTCTTACATTACACTAGGTGTATCCCAACTATCAACATTCTGTGCTTCAAGCTGAATTCTCTTATGAATCATTCTCGAGTTATGTTTTCATAATTGAATAGAAAGTTGCTGCATCATATTTTGAAAAGCCTGGTGGAATTTAAGGCCACTGACTGCTGAGGTTTTGGAAGCAATAGCTTTCAAAGTTTTGATGCTAAATAATGACCAGAGCCCCAAGGTCTCAACCACTAAGAGGTAAAAGAGACCACCAGCTGCACGAACTCTGTCTTCATGGCAAATATCCTTTTGTTCTTCACGTGCCTTTGCTGCCGCTCCAGCGCTTACAGCTGATTTTGTAACATATAACGGCTGAAAAGAGTTTCTAACTGTTACGTCAAATAGGCAGATCGAGCCTCCAAGAAATCAGGGTGAAAGACATCACCAGGACGGCTTTCAGTACAACCATTGCACCTCATCTCCCTCATAACATCTGTTCTCAACCAATAAGGCCTGGAAAATAACTTCTGCCAATGCATTGTGTCTACGTGTGCGCTCTGGACCAAAACCACAACCAAGAAGGTGATCCCCAAAGTGTCAATGTGCTGACCACAACTGTACAAGACAGATGACGAAGGAGAAGGAAACATCTTGATTCCCAACCAGAGCCGTACTGCAATTACAAACTCATGAGGAGACATGGAAAGGCTGAGATTAGAGTTGGGTATTGCCCGTGACAAAGCTCCTGCATGAGATGTAATGATTGAATTTAACGTTCTCTGTCTCGTACGCTAGCAGTGTTCAACAAATACTTGACTAACTCAGAGTCAAATTCTGATTGGATTTGTCGTTGAGTAGCAGTGCTGAAATCTAAAGTCGAGGAACAGTGTTTGCTTTTCAGATAGTGACAAATCTGAAGATGACTTTCGGAGTCTCCTGATAGTAAAGGCCTTGAGAAATGTAAATTTGCAATATCCAGTGAATTCCAATTCTTTTTGAGAAAGTCCTGTACCATCTTACAAGTAGAATTGGAACTTCCTACAAAAGCAGCTGGTGAAGACTGGACTACTTCTCTCAGACCAAATCCACCAGGTCTAATAGGTATGTTGCTTGCACCCATGCCATATATGCAACAGAAGAACGACAAATAATTTCTAAAGATCGGCGCAACCCTTGATCAAAGCGATGTAATTGTTCTAACAACATGGCCGGAACAGTTCGTAAAAAATGATTGACTTTGCAAACACTCTGACAGCTTCGAACCAAATGCAATTCAACCTGTGGATCATCAAGATTACCAAGATTTGACTGGGACTACAAAATTTTGTCAACATGTTTAGCTGTGGAGGACTTAAAAAATCGACAGACAGATCCTTGAACTGGTGATTTTAGCAACTCGATACCTTCTGATAAGCGTCTGACTTCTGAAGGAAATTCAGGAAAAGTTTGATCTCCAGAAGGCCAATATAGTTCATATTTGTTTAAGTTAATTTGCAAGCCAAAAATGGGACCCTTTGCCAGTAAACTTTGTAATAGAGACGATATTGATTCTCTATTACCAACGAAAGAGCCATCATCTAAGCACCACAGTTGAAAGTGTAAGCCAGAATAAGAATCCAAAGAGTAATTCCAGAATCACCAGAGAAAACAACAGAGGACTTAAGGGATCTCCCTGTTAAGCACGGCTGTGGACAGGATCCAATGGTTTCCAAATGCAACTCACCAGGTGAGTGGTATGACCACTGAGCCCAAGCAAACAACTGTGGAAATTCTCTCCGTAAGCGTTCAAGAAAAGCCAATCTGGAGCACTCATTAAACGCATTAGTCATGTCAATTTTCAAACAGCAGAAGTCTTCTCTGGCAAAGGTAGCATCAATGAAAGAACGCATGGAGTGGATAGCTGCTTCCAAACCACCTCTAAGGCCAACACCTACTTGGCCGTAAGGCACAAAAACATCTGGAAGACGATCTCTGATGGAAGCACAACATATCCTACTTGCCAGACAACGAAGAACTTGTCCTACAGCAATTGAGCAATAACTTACTGTCTTTTTCATGAGAGCAGTGAGTGGTGCACCAGACAACCAAGGTGCTACCCTGTGATCAATCTTTCCAGCCAACAACTTTGACATCAGACGAGTAAGATTGTCAAGACACAACTGTGTATCAGGTGTGCAAGCTCCTTTTATGGCATCTAAAAGATGTTGAGCACAAAGCTGAGAATAGCCTGGACTAGTCCCTCTAGGGAAACCTTCCAAAGCAAATGGGACTGCTTGGGAATCAACAACTAGTAAGATGGTATGTCATCTGACCATTGAGACAGAGCATGCTGTGGGTGACGTGACTGAAGCTCCTGTAGTGCATCTGCATCATCATGAGAAGCACAACCATGAGAGCCTAACGCTTTCATAGCATATGTATATATACACATAATTTTATTGATATATATGCCTTGCTTCTTACAACAAGCCAGAAACAGACATAACAGACAAATCCCAAAAACAGTCATCCGAATCTAAAGTAGTCCACTTTCTATCAGTCTAGCATTAAACTTCCACAAGCTAACTGACAGCTGCTGCATAAGGTTATTGTAGACCTGTGAAAACTGAGTGTTGCTTGAAGTAATTGTTTTGGTAGCAATGGTTCTCAAAGTTTCCAGACTGGCAAGAGTCCAAGCTCCAAACAATTCCACAACACGAGGATAGAAGAGTGCACCAGAAGAGAACACTAAGTCATCATATTTGGTGTCTCTCTCAATCTCCCGGCCAGACCAGCAGCATCTGCAAAAGTTGCTAAACTCGACACAAATTTAGGTTGGACCAAATTACATACAGTTATATCAAAGTAAGCAGAACGACCAGTCAAAAAATTAGGGTAGAAGACGTCTCTAAGGCAATCACAAGTGTTTGACAAGAATCTCTCCTCCTTTGAAGTGCCTTAGTCATCTATCAATAAAGCACTGAAGATAATGTTTGAGAGCATCGTGATGTTTTGACCGTAAATTAGTCTGACGGCAGCCAAGGAGGTGGTCACCAAAACCGTCAATTAATTGACCACACTTGCATCTTACAGCAGAAGGATGAACTAGAAAAAGAGTTATGCCCAACCATAAACAAACAGCAATACAGAACTCATGCCTAGTCATGGAACGGCCAAGGTTTGGGTTAGGAACGGCTCTTAGCACCACTCCAGCACGTGGTTCTGAAATTGTGTTAGGTCTGGCTTGATCTCTCTGAGTGCAAGAAAGTTTGAGGGCTTTATAGTTACTACTTTCAACTTGAGACTGAAATGTGTGTTGTGATGACGAATTGACATTACAAAATTGGACTCAAAAAGTTCCAAAATTCTGGAGAAATACTTCTTTAGCACTAGATTCGCCATCAATTAGAAAACTTGACTTCTCAAAAGTTGCAAAGTGAAGAAAGTGACTGACCAAGTCTCTACTACGATTGCAGCTGCTCATAAAAGCAATACTAGCTGATCTATAAGCCTCTTGTAGACCCAGACCATGTAATTTTATCTGCGGGTTGTTGATGCCTATGAGACACTTCTGAGCTTCCAAAACTTTGCCTATTCAACGTTAGAAAGCCTGATCATAAATTCATCAAAGCCAAACATTGGAAAACCCAGTAACTCAACACCACCATCCCTGGCAAAACATATAGGACTTCTGGAGGCAGTTCAGGAAAAGACTGGTTACCAGTGGGCCAAAAGACCTCACATTTGCTTAGGTTCAAGTGTAAACCATACTTTCAACCATTTAACTGCAAAGCACTGAGTAGCAATGATATGGATTCTCGTGTTCCGATGAAGGTGGCATCATCTAGGTACCAGATCTGCAAGAGTAGATTCAAAACTTGGTTGGGAATGTCATCCAGCAAATCTGAAACCACCAAAGAGAACAACAATGGTCCCAGAGGATCACTGTGCTGAACCCCAGCCCAACATCAGAATACAGTCCTTATAGAGCCATTACAAACTATACTAGGTGCAGAGTGAATTGAATCATGGGTGGCATAAACACGTCTTTCTCATTCGATGTCTTCCGATGGACGAACCTCAAAATGGACATCGCAAACATGTGCAACCTAGCGCATGCGCATGACTTGCCTGGCATGCGGGAATTAAATTGTGCAATTTGAAGAAACCACACAAAATCACACAAATTAATACCCCACACAAATAAGTACTCTTATAAGATTTAACACCAGTTTCCAATCAAATTCACACACAGTCACATAGTTCACTTTACTGTATGTCAATTCCAACTTCTGTCTAGTCACATCCAGTTCACATAGTGTCAACTCAAGCTGGTGCAGTGTCACATCAAGTTGGTTTTAGATGAAGTTTGATCATTGCCACGCCAATTTCATATTCTGTGAAATCAAATGTCTTCCTAGTCAGTTCAAATTTACATATCGCCAAACCAAAACGATAGCTAATGATATTAAATTCACTGAACGTCAACCAAGAATGGACTATATCAGAACAACTTTGCAGCATGTCATTTTAAAAATAAAGAAGTCATATCAAATTTTGTGACATGCCAGAATTCTGTCAACCAACCTTTCAGTCACACCCATGTCCAAGTATAATAAGTACGATAGGATAAGACGGGACGAGATACATGTACAAAAGAAAAAGTGGTGACACGAGAAAGGGGATTGTGGAAGTAATACAGAAACTTGGTAAGACCCGAGTCAGACTGCATAGATTTCAAACATTCTAAAGGAAACCAAAAAGTGGAGTATTTATTGTTATAATTACAAAATTTATTGAATTAATACAGCACACACTTCACGTATTCACTGAATATTAGCAGGATGTCATAATCCAAGTAAAGCCAATCAGTCATTCAAAAGACAACTACAGGTATCTTGTTATTGTATAAATTGACCATGTATGCAAGTCAAATTTGTTTGTGAACCATTTACAGGGATGCAAGCAAAGATTGCATAAACAGTGTTGTGATGTTGATGTTCAATTTTGCTTAGTTGCTGCCCATGTCTACCTTTTAAAATAAAAATTGAAGTCACAGTCATGCCTGAAAAGATATTGAAACCAATTCCGTAAATGAATGTGATTGCTTGACTATGTACCTTATGAGCATAGTACAGATTTAATTGGTACATACTGCATAGCAGATGAATATATTTGTCCCATTATGCAATGCAGCAGATAGGATAAAACTGCCAATCCCCATCCTGAAGTACATTGCATTTGAGAGGTCACTAGATCTTGCCTCTATTCAAGAAAATTGACACAAGTGTGCAAGTACTGCCAACAATACAGAAAAGATCACCAAAAGAATTTTTGTTTCAAGCAAAACTGTAGTAATTGTGGCCACATGCAATAAGATGGCCACCTTTTTAAAGAAACTGCAGTTGGCAACAGACTCCTGTCGACACCTACTTTGTTTTCCTAAAGCTTTGCCTACTCAACCTCTTTGAATTCTGGTTTTTTTACATGTAACTCAGTGTCTCTGCACACATTCATTAACCATACAGTCAAAGAGAATACCTACAGCCTCAAATCCCTTGTGTGTGAAGGAATCACCAGCTAAATAAAAGCACCAAAAGTGCCAATGCCTCGATCAGCAATTAAATAGACATTCAACATTCAGAAGAATAAACACACAAAACTGTTAAAATACTGCAAACTTCTACTACACACCTGCACCGAGAATTCACCAACAATTCAAGAACAAATCTTTATCTTGTAAACCCATGAATGAAACATCACTTCTAAATCCAGGAAAAACATCATTTCTTACCCAAAGCCCATTCTTGCCGTTAAAATCCACTGTACCAAATAGATACAGCAGTAATGCACGTGCCTTCACTTGAGTAAGCGGTGCATGCCACATTGTTAGCTCACTTCCATAATCAGTATACTATATTGGTCCAATGTAATCTCTTGATTCTGTTTGGATTTCGGTAGCAGAACTTCATTTGGTTTCTCTAACCTTGCTGTTGGAAGTTTTGGTGGCACCAACAACTCTAGAGGATCTCTTGGGCTGGTGCTCCATGTTTATGTCGTTGATGATTGACAAGACCTGTCTTGTTTGTGTTGTAAAGGTGCAACCCAGTTGAGTACACCGTATGCTGGTCAGATCTGATACTTGCTTCCTCTCCCTCTTTCCTTCCTCTTGTCGTTTCATCTTTTCCATTTCCTCACCTTCCTCATTCAACACTGTAACTACAGCGTCCATGATGGATCTCCACTTAGCACAATCTTAGGCACTGTGTATTTATTCTTTGTTGAGCAAACACTTATTCAAACCTCTCATCACAATATCAACCCATTTCAGCTTCTGGCCGCACTTACACCTTCAACTTGCAAACCACCAGTTGCCTTGGAATACCATGAAGCTTCATCCTGGCTTCGTGGTCTCACCACCTTAGCCTTCTCTTCCTGATCATTGTTTCCACAATCTCAATACCTGCCCTAACCCAAACAGTAGTATTCCTCTGCTTCTCTGTTACTGATACGCCCAACATGATTTGTAAGCAACACATGCAGAACCCTGCAGTCTTTGATGTGCTGAGAAAGGGTTGTTCCAGTCTCACTGCTATAAAGAAAAGTTGGTATGATAGCTGCCTTGAATATTCTTAGTCTAGTAGATTCTTTGATTGATTTCTGTTAACAGAGGATTTTGCAAAGAGATCTGAAGATGCTGGATGTTTTACAAATTCTTGTACTAATCTCTCTGTCTACTTCACAAGATGACGTGGCAAAATTTCCTATTCAAACTCCTCTACATCATCACAGGCTCATCTGTGCTCTGCAAAATGACCCTTCTAGGAGGATTGTTGGTTGCTAGTAATTCCTAGAATTTTAGCCGTTAGTGATGGGAAGGCCCAATTGGTTACAGCTCAGGTCTAGATCTAGTAACATCTCCTCTACATAGTCTTGTTATACATTTGCACCCAATCAACAGCTTCGTCATATCAAGAAATGTTAGCAAGGTGCAAAAGAATCACATATGCACATTGGCCTGTTATCTCTGTTATTGAACATACTACACTACGTAGTACAGTCTACCCTCGATATAGTGATATGCTTGGGACAGTCTATTTTATGTCATTATATCACGAGGTCACTATATCACATCTCCATGGGTGCAAACCTCATTAATGCACGTGGTTTACCTTTTAGTGTGGGGTGAACGAAGTAACGTGTGTGATTTATCTTAAGATGGCATCTCCTGTACTGTACTGTACACATAAATGCACTGTAAACTTCTACTTGTAGCTAAGAAATCCTCTACAGTTAGAACCTGCTCACGTGCAGCCATATAAGCAGATGAAGTGCCGCAGTAGCTCTCGTTTCACATGTGCACCACATGGCAAAAGGTGCTCATACAAGAGGATAGGCTGCGTGACCTGGATGTTGGTAAATTGAGGGAGATTTTTTGTACTCCTATGCATCTTTCTACTCTCTTGCGAATGTCAGTGTTATTATATTGAGTGCGGCTATATCAAAAGGCAAAGAACCATATTCTTATGCAAGCACTTTTGCCCCATGCTATCTACATCATTATATCACAATGTTGTTATATCGCAGTGTCGTTATATTGAGAGTTGACTGTACTCCATTGCAACAAAAACACAAACAGAGAGATTGCCAGAATGTACTGGAGGGCACAAAGTGATAGGCTGTGTAGTACTATGAGAGAGGACATTGTTTGCCCTCCACTAATGAAGGAGCACTGTGTAAGATTGCATTTATATAAGGATGCTGTTCCTTCAGGACTTTCTCAAAAATCATTTCAGGGCTAAATAGATGACTTGGTTTATGCTTCTTTGAAAAACAACAGCAGCATAAGAGATCTTGCTCATATCAATACCATCTCGTCCATTCATGCTGGAGCCTGGCTCAGGGCTGTTCACAATGAAAAACTTGGCCTGGCATTTTCGAAACACGAGTTCATCGCATCAATAAGGATCTGGCTGGGATTATCAATATTTCCACCACATCCAAATGCCCAAAGATGTGTGTGTGGCCATATCATTGATCAGTTTGGGGACGACATGACAGTTTGAGGGATACTGTCTGGCACGCCCTCCATACCGACAATAGTGGAGTAAAGAAGGAACAGAGAATAGGTGGCTGAGATCTTCATTGACCAGGTGACATTTATCATTCTGATTTTACCAATGGAAACCTGCTTTCTTTGACATAACTGTTAGAAATTCCCTCCAACCCAGCTACATCGTTGCTGCTGCAACCAGTGCTGTTGCTGCCGCATTGGCGAGTGAAATGGAAAAGGATGCCTACCATGACGATATCATTGCTGCTGCGGGGAGAGTTCTTCCCCCTGGCTTTGGAGACCCTAGGTTATTGGACATCTTCCAATTTGAAGACTCTAAAGATTATCGCATTGAAGACTACCACCTGTAACACAACATCCCTTTCTCAAGCCTTCCAGAACCTCATTGAACAATTATCTGTGAAACTCTGGTTATTTAATGCTCGTTTAGTGCACGGTTGTATGCAACTGCATTCTTCTAGTGACTCTCTTTGGGACTTGCTCACTTAGTGTATATTGATGCTTCAAATATATATATATATAGGCAAAGCCTAAATGCAGATGTCTTCAAAATCAACAAATCTAAAAGTTGCACCGTTTATTTAATTACACCAATGAACTACCTCCTCACATGCAGTCAGACCATATCAATTTCATCCAGATAAACAACTAGGATTTGAGATCCAACAATTTTCCTACAGAGTATAGAATGTGTAAATGTACGCAAATAAATACTTTAGACATTCAAATTTTATGGTGCCTAGGATTAAAAATTCCACTCAAATTTTGAAACACATTACAAAAGTAAGTAACACACACACACAGAAACACACACAAAGTAGCAATGAACAAACATATATCTTAGAAATATTAAAGAAAATTGCCCACCAAATGTCGGCGTCCAGACTCATTGGCGAGTCCAAAAATTTGTTTCCTGTTGCCCGACCGACCCGTCCTTGTAAAAATCAGAACGTTTTAGCCAATAATGTATTGGCGCATGTGTAACTTGTTTTGCATCTACTTAGATGAATGTCTGTGTTTACAAAGCAGGGCACAGAGCTGAGGGGCCGAGGCGGCTCAGGCATCCCCAACTTTGAGTACAACCTCTATATTTGTAAGCAAACAGTACCCTTGTAAGTTCATGTACTCCGATGTCCTTTCATGCCCCAACCCTGAAAGTGTAGTCACATTAAAATAGACTTAAACTAAGAAGACTTGACAAAGCCAAGAGGAGTTAACAGTAAAGGCTGTTTTCTATCATGCTGTAAGTCGACTTGCAAGGCATACACGTGGCAAGCATGCTTCTTCTGGGACTTTGCCGGAATACCTGTCATGCTTACTGTTGATATAGCACATTCCTATAAACGTTTTGCGCTCTAGCATATCTTCAGGCCTGTGAAGAAGCGTCAGAACTAGCAAAGAATGATTATTAGCATCACAGGAATATACGATAATGTGCACTATTTGCATGTGATCATGTCACTGGATGGACTTACTAAGGATGAAGCTAAGGCACCTAGCCTAAGGAGAAGACTTGAGTCTGTGTGAATGCATACTTATAATAATAATAATATTACAATTACCACTTACCCTACCCAGAGGGTGACGACGACAGATTCTACTGCATCACCACAGTAAGTTATTTGAAGTGAACTTCATTTAATGATCAAAAAAGTTTAGTCCATAAACTGTTTGCCAACGGACTCTAATTTGTAAACTTAGCAACAGAAAACAGAAATATTTTTGGGCTGGCCTTGTTCTAAAACTCCATAATCCTAACCCCAACCCTACGAGTGTAGGCTAATGCTACATCATCAAGCACAGTTGACGAAAGCAGCAGCTGTCTGGGAGGCCTATTTGTTAGACTTGGGGACGATTTAGGCAAACCATTTGTTCAGTGGCAGAGCCTTACCTCCAATCTCTTTATAATTTCTTTCAAAGGTAGAGAAGTTTCATTGTCACCTCCAATCCATGTTAGCCCAGGCAATTGGAAAACACGGTCCATGTCTCTCTGACTAAACTCAAAGTCTTTACCCCCCAAAATCTGGTGACCGGCGGGTGAATGAGAGAAATTTCTTTCTTTGTTGTTAATGCATAGAGGATCAAGACGAGCAACCAGATGACCCCTCACTTGATACGCTCGTATTACACCTTGGACAGAGAGATGCTCCTTCACACTACGCTCTGTTTCTGGTGGAATCAGCGACGGCACGGTATTTTCACGTGGTGATGGAGAGGTATGACTAACATAGGCACTAGGCCTAGCGGTCATCAAATTGAAGTGTGTATCCCAAGACTACACAAACAAATATTACGCATTAATTAATATGTTTGTCTGCCGAAATTAAACCAAGAGAGTATTAGTCTACACCTTATGAACAGAAGATGCATCTTTGAGCCACGCTTCGTAAATGCCTTCAATGTAGGCAGAGCTGCTGCTATTTAAAAAAGATTCATCTGAAAGAACTCGAATTCTGTTTGTCCGCCAAGGCAAAAGCCTTGAGCGTTGACGTACAACTCCGCCTAGTAAGAACCGTAGCATAATTTGTCCGGGAACTGTCGGCAGGTAATTACATGTCCCGTATTCCGTCAGTTCAGACAAGTCAGAACACTTGCTGAAACAGTTTTCAAAGGTTATGATTAGAGTTTGCGCAGGAAGCTCATTGTTGTAGTTCGACGTTGGTAGTACACAATAACCTGCTAGTTCGAGTCTGTCTGTGTAACACACAACAATCGGAGAAGAGGATGACGGCCAGATACGAGAAGTTAGGAGAGTTTCAACCAGGTATAGACAGGTGGAGGACTATCAAGAGAGATTGCTGTTGTGCAGCCAATAAGCTAGCGGGAGAGGACGCAGCGGAGACACGAAATTAATTCACCCTTAGCCTGCAGACACTACTGAATTGCCTGGTCCGCCAGCCAAACCTCAGGAAACGTCAGTAGACGAACTCTTTTAGCTCTTGAAAGACCATTACGAACCGAAAGTAAACGTGATTGAGGAACGGTTTCGTTTCTACAAAAGGCAACTAGCAACGAGTCCATCGCTGAGTGTGTATGTCTGAGTTAGCCTCGCAAGCCAGGCTCTTCCGCGCAATCGCTGAGCTAACCGCACGTGAATCACACGAGGAGGAGGAGCTTTTACCGGAATTGCTCCAGCGCGAGAAGAGCCTGGTCGCTTTCGAGAACGTCATAGTGACGTGGGACCCCCGATCCAGTTTCATAGCGTGCATAAGGCTAATTCGATTTCCTAAAGAGCTTGTTAATGTAATTGCGCTGATACATGAAGCAGAGAGGTAGCTCTCCGAGGAGAGCGCGTGAACACGAAATCCAGTGAAGCTGTTGATGGAGTGCTGGCGAATAATGAGCGTAGGAATGGCCAACATGGGACTGGTCCGCTGAACCTACACTCTCCAGCAACGTTTCTTTCTTCTGAACTCATCTGCAGGTTTGTGCGAATTGAAACCGACGTAGAACTGTTCACCACTCTTGCGCGTATACTCTGATATCTATAGTCTGTGGGGGAAATGGTGTGAGAACTGCCGGCCCAGTTTCACTCAATGATTCATGAAAACAGTGGCCTAGAGCTTGTTGACCTCTCCACGCCATGATTAGATTGGCGTCGATGTGACGGTACTTTCGACACGGCAAGCAGCACTTTTGTACGATATTGACTCTCCTCACGGTGAACTGGAAACATCTAGGCATGAGAAAACAGCAGTGCAGTGGACCTACCATGTTCAGGAAGTGTAGAGTTGACTCGTAGTTGCACGTGCACTACGTACGACTTGTTCTAATGCACGGACTCTGACTGCTACATATATACACTAACTGCGTACAATGAGTTCATTTCTCAAACTACCCCGCTGCAGATCTAGATTCGGCGGTGTGCTGTTGGCGAAACTGAATGCTGAAAAGGAGTTGTGACACTGCAGAATATTACATGGCTGAGCTGTCTACATACGTACTAGAAGCGAACGATGATGTCAACTACGTACTTCGTGCAAAACAAGCAAGTGCGTAAAGCGATGTTGCGTGTTCTCAACTTTCATACCTACATACTTACCTAATAGAATTAGCTTTATCAAACTATGAAACCGGATCTGGGGTTCCGTCACTATGACGTTCTCGAAAGCCCAGGCTCTTCTCGCGCTGGAGCAATTCCGGTAAAAGCTCCTCCTCCTCGTGTGATTCACGTGCGGTTAGCTCAGCGACTGCGCGGAAGAGCCTGGCTTGCGATGCTATTTCTGAGTTAGCTAGGAGGATAGGGTAATCCGGGGTAATAGACCTTTTCACAAGGCGTGGCACTAACGACATCATCGCCTACCGCGCGCCGATTTGGTTTGCTTTTGATGCATTGGCGTTTGTTAACCGCGTGAGTATAGAGCCAAAGCAACAATTTTCTTTTCGAACTTTAATGTCTACGAGTCCTCGATGGTCGTCGTGTTAGGGAGCCCACTGGTGATATTTCACCTATCCTTGCAAAATATGGCCTGAGCACCTGCAAGACACGTCATGCTTTCTACTTAGGATCTCAAGCTCATCGCGGTTTCTATTCGCTGGCTCCCAGCGAAATTTGTTTTCGATTCGAGAAGGCGGACGTCAGCAGCACGTAGGGCACGCGTCTCTCAGCGTCAGGAGTCATCCTCTCACGGCAGCACACTGAAGCCCTGCGCCGTACTTTCTTCTATCGGGCCCAATGTTTCTGGAACTCGCTCCCTTCTTCATTGAGAACGATTTCAAATAGAGTAGTGTTTAGATATCGTCTAAGGAACTATATCTGTATGCTTGATTAGATTTAGTGTAATTAATAGTATAAATAGTTTCTTGTAAGCACGGTTCCCGAAAGATCGGCCACCGTGTCGAGGGATTCCCGTCGTAAAATAAAGTCTCAATCAATCAATCAATCAATCAACCGGTACGTATAGCGATGCATCGAATCAGGTGAGGCCTCATTAGGACTCGGCTCGTGTGTTTTGCTTGTTTTGCAGTGATGAACAACCTCTTTCTGATTTCTTTCGTGACTCTGCCGCGTCATTTTGATTGATGATTTAACATTGAGACTTGACAGACGTCAAATGCGGGTACAAACGTGCGTCGTAATCTATGATGCGTGTTCTGTGTGTACGCACTTACCAAATGGTTTGGTTTCTACCTCCTGAATACTTCCTAGAAAGTGCGGCGTTTAGGGAATGACTGACGTGAAGAAGAAGTCTTTAGACAAGTCTGGTGGTACTGAGAGGTAAGAAGAGAATGCTTGATTAATATTTCATTTTGATATAATGTCCTCAGCTGTACGTGGCTGTCATATAAATGAACCAGTCACCCAGTGTTGCTGTACTGTGTTTTACCTTTTGGAGTGTTTAGTTGTCGTGCCATCATGGTTATTTGCTGTGTTCCTGGATGTACCAATGTATCTGCAAAGGGAAATGTTTGAAGTTTCACATGGAAATTTTTGTTACATGGATAAACTTTATTGCCATTTGAATAACGTTGACTGGTGGTTGCCAAGGGATACTCTACATCGAAGTCTACCACAGTCATTTAGAGAGACTTTCCCAAAAAAGACCTGCATCATTGATGCAACAGAACTATTTACAGAACGTCATTCACATAGGGGTTTGCAATCAGCTTCCTTCTCCAGATACAAACACCACCACACTGTGAAGGCATTGGTTGCAATATCGCCATGTAGTCATGTTATGCTTGTGTCACGACTATTTACTGGTGCCATAACAGACAGGAAACTTACCAAGCAGTCTGGTTTCTCAATAAATTTGTGCCTGGAGATCAAGTCATGACAAACAAAGGGTTTGTTATTGCTGACATTCTCATGGACGTTGAACATCTCTTGTGATACCTCCTTTTCTAAAAGGAGGAGGTCAGTTTACTGAGGAGCAAGTCATTAATTAAATGCCGACAAGTGGCTTCCCTTAGAACCGACATAGAGGGGTGATCAGACGGATAACGAACCATAGCATTTTGCACGTTTTAGATAACACTTAGTTCAAGAATGGATCTTTTATATAAGGTATTTACTGTTTGTTCATATCTAACAAATTTGAATCCACTTCTTGTACTATAGATCTAATTTTTGTACGGTAAATTAATAGTAATTAGTGTCATTGATATCAATCTTAGTTTGTAAAGGTCAATATATATTGGCTCTAGTTATAATTCTGTACTCTTGTGTGTAATTCTCCAGGATACACTACCACTTGCTGTTTAATTTCATTTTCATTGTGTACACCATTTCAATAGTATTAGTAATACTCAATTATATTACTACAACATTAATTAATTGTATTAATTAACAGAAGTTTATCTACTTGCTACCTAGGATCCTTTCATTCCCTACGCCGCACTTTCTAGGAAGTATTCAGGAGGTACAAACCAAACCATTTGGTAAGTGCGTACCACAAACAGCACGCATCATAGATTACGTACGCACGTTTGTACCCGCATTTGACGTCTGTCAAGTCTCAATGTTAAATTATCACTCAAAATGACGCGGTAGAGTCACGAAAGAGATCAGAAAGAGGTTGTTCATCACTGCAAAACACGCAAAACACACAAGAGCCGGGTCCTAATGAGGCCTCACCTGATTCGATGCATCGCTATACGCACTGGTTAAACGTTAGAAAAGAAAAATTGTTGCTTTGGCTCTAGACTCACGCGGTTAGCAAACGCCAATGCATCAAAAGCGAACCAAATCGGCGCGCGGTAGGCGATGACGTCGTTAGTGCCACGCCCTGTGAAAAGGTCTATTCAGCACACTTTTTAGTGAGATGACCCGTATTTTCTGCAAGAGATTACGTCCCGCGTTTATCTGCGTATGGTTTCACTGCAGTATACGTGGACGGCTGTTCTGGGAACCATGTAGTCTCGCGTAGCCAAACCTCTTTTCGCCGCGTCATCCTTTCGCCCGGAAAGGATGACGCGTGGAAAGGGGTCTCGCTACGCGAGACTAGGCACCATGCAACTATACAAGCAAGCGGTTGGACGTTTTCTGCATTACGCCTAGGCCTGGTTCACAATACACGTCGCGTCTTTTCCTGTCGCGTCAAAAGAGGTCGTTTCCGACGCGCCGCGCCGGGCTGATATAGGAAAAAGTTCTGTCCAACACGTCGCGTCGCGTCGCGTCGCGTCGAAAACGGCCTTTAAAGTCAAATATCAGGGGTGGGACTTTTCCACACCGTTGCCGTTTCTCCCTCTGATGGCTGCAAACACGACACCTGATTGGTATAGTTTCCTAACGGTTAGGATTACGACTTGACCATTCTTATATAAAGCAAAGTTAAAGTCTTTGCAGGTTTTCTGCGAATGCTAACTAGGTCGTCTGTGGTTTCGAACATGGTTTTCGAATCGGATTTGACTACAGCAAGCACCAGTGTCGTCCAGCAAAAAGAAACATGAAGTCCGCAAAAGAACAGAAAGAAATCATTTGCTCGTATTCTCGGAAAGAGAGGGCACGACGTCGTGTGGTCAACCCTCCTCCTGGTGACGAAAACCTCCAGATTAGTCCTTTTTTGGCGTAATTCCTAAGCCACACCAATGGAAAAATGGTGAATGATTTTGGACCTTTCTACGCTACAAGGTAGCAGCGTGAATGATGGCATAGATCCACAACCATGCTCTCTTTCTTATGCACGATTAGATGACGGGGTAAAAAGAGTTTTGTCTCTTGGATCCGGGGCGCTGCTGGAAAAACTAGCACGTATCACATCATTCCTGTGCATCCAGACGATCGTAGCCTGCTTGGCATGAGATGGCAGGGTATAGTTTGCTTAGTTCAATTTGGTCCACGCTTAACGCCAAAACAATTTCTGCCCTTGCCAACGCTCTATTATGGATAATGTACAAGAATGGTGTAAAGTCCGGCATTCACTACTTAGACGAATTCCTTTTCTGCGAGGCGTCTGGGTCAAACGATCGCGAATGCGCAGGAAACTTGGTAAAGGCACTAGAGATGTGTAGCGAGCTTGGCGTTCCAGTGGCTTGCCACAAGCTTGAGAGACAAACCACCTCACTAAAGTTTTTGGGCATTGTGATCGATACCGACAGGGGTCAGCTTCATCTCCCTTCGGAGAAAACTAGACTGCTTACGAAAGTCTCAAGCAGTATGGACGCTGCACAAAGAGGGAGCTTCTATCCCTCACTGGATCTCTGAATTACGCGACTGCTGTTGTTAAGCCGGGACGTGTGTTTCTTCGCCGCCTCATTGATCTGTCCAAGATAACAAATATGCTCCACCATTTTGTTTGCCTCAAAACGAGGCGCGCTCAGACATTCAGTGGTGGAGAATTTATAGTGGTCAATGGAATGAAGTCGGGTTGCTGTCAGCGCTTGGTTGCAATTTATATTGGTCGATGGAATGGAGTCGGGTTGCTGTCAGCGCTTGGTTGCGAGGAACCGTCTATTGGCTTGAGGTCAGACGCTTCCGGCCAGTGTCGATGTGGTGCTGCGTGGCAACGAGACTGGTTGCAACTTTAGTGGTTACCATACAGGGCTTGCCGAATTGGGAATTTCCGAAAACGAGGCAATAGCAGTCGTGATGGCGGCGTTTTGTGGGGATCATCGCTGTATACAGGAAGGCACGTGCTGTTTGAGGTGGACAACAACACGGTTGCCTCTGCACTGCGGTCAGGGTCTTGTCGTGATACGCATGTAATGCACCTGCTGAGGCTACTGCACTTCGTGGCGGCAGAGAGACGATTTTCATACACATCGCAGCACATTCCGAGATCATGAAATGTACTGGCCGACGCCATTTCTAAGAACCTAATGTCGCATCTCTTCTCTCTGCGGCCTCATCTGGCATCGAATTCAGAGTCAATACCGCCAGAGTTCAAGAATCTGCTGCAGGACGGTCACCTCGACTGGACATCGGAAACTTGGAGACTTCGGTTTCTCGCGTGTTTGCCGCGGGTATAGCGAAGAGTACTGCAAGAACCTACCGAAGTGGTCAAGTCCGTTTTCTAAACTTTTGTTGTCGCTCTGGCCTTTCAGCTAATGTGTTGTCTGAGGAAAGTCTATGCCGCTTTGCGCATGGCATCGCTGTATAAAGACCGTCTATCGCATGGCACCATTAAATATATATCTCGGCAGTACGTCACTTCCAGATTTGCAAAGGTCGCGAATATTGGTTTGCCTCTCTGTTGCCTCGTTGGAGTACGTACTTCGCGGAGTAAAGCGTCTCCAGGGAACACCGGCCATTCTCCGTAAACTACACCGCTATTGGTTACCAAGTGCAGACCAATTTGACATTGTGATGCTGTGGTCGGCCTCCTGCTTAGGCTTCCTCAGAGCCGCTGAGTTACGGTAGACTCGCTTAGAAACTTTGATGCCGCCTCACATCTGACGCCGTCCAACATATCCATCGACTCCAGGAAAGGTCCACGCGTGGTCAGTGTGCGTATCAAACAGTCTAAGACTGATCCATTTTGCCGTGGAATTTCGATTCATTTTGGACAGACAGGCTGTGCGCGTTGCCCCATGGCAGCCGTCCTAGCCTAAGTAGCTCGCAGGGGCGCCCAACCTGGACCGCTGTTTAGGTTCTGCTGCGGTTCTCTACTCTCACGTCGTCGACTAGTGGATGAGTTACAGCAAGCTCTCTCCACAACAGAATTTGACTGCAAAGTCGATCTACTCAGGTCATAGTTTAGAATCGGGGCAGCAACTACAGCAGCCGCCAGGGGAGTGGAGGACTCTACTATCCATGAACTTCGTCAGCGACGCCTACCACGCCAACACTTTAGCAGAACTCATTCGTACCCTAGCAGTTTGAGCAAAGTTACTTGAATAATTTAGTGTGGGTTTTGTGATTTCTTCGGCGCATGCGCTGTTGCGAATCTGCTACAATCAAGGTGCGGCAAAAGCCGCAGAGCATTAATTTAAAGATTTGCTGTAGTACGGAAGATATTTGTGAAGTGCTGCTTGGGTCGACGGAGGTTGGCTCTTTGAGCCCTCCTGCTGCTTGGAACAGAGTCTGGTCTGGAGAGCCCTGCCTCCTCAAGCACCAAAGTGAGGAATATACAGGGCTTCGGCTGGTTTCCGCCCACTCGTTGTCCTCTCAGGCAGTCTGGCATCAGGTAGATACGATATTCGTCGATCCAGTCAAGGTAAGGAGTCATATGATGTTTAAAATTACACAAAGTTGACTCCGTCTTAGCGGCGCGCGCGCGCGTACCGGATCTATACTAGATACAAGACGATGCCTGCGAGCATGCGTGCAATTTTCCGCCGGACTTGCGCAGTTCTCGTCCGCATAGTTTCCGTTGGCGCCACGAGCGGTGTGCCTTCTTCCACTCTCCCTCCTCTCCGTGGGGTCATTGAACTCTACGTGAAAGACGGGGGACGGAGTCAGGTCTGGAAAGCCGCCTCCTCAAGCACCACAATGAGGAATATACGGGGCTTCAGCCATGCTCCGCCCACTCGTCGCCGGTCTTCCTCTCAGGCAGATATGAAACTCGTCCAGTCAAGGTAAGGAGTCAACTTTTGCATATCAAAACCTTTGCATATCAAAGACAAACGGGTGGAGTAATGGCTATTATCCAATTGTTTTGTAGGAGCAATAGATCAGCAACTGGAACCATTTAAGATAACTGGTGTAACATGGTCGGCTATTAGTACTTTAATGAGGATATCTGGTGTGACCTCTACTTCATTACTCAAACCGAGTTCACACTTCTAGCAAAGAATAGACTTCGTGCGCTCTCTGGTATGGAAGTTCGAGGCTACATGATATATCTCTATATCTATAAAGTCCGACCTGCGTGTCTGTAACATCAATCACGCCAAACTGCCGGGCTGATTGCCACGAAACCGTGCATGAAGACTAGCTGCTTTCCACACCACAATGCAAACGCACGCTTCGGTATCTAGACGGTCCCCTGTCGAGGAGTCCATCACAGAGGGAAATCTCTCCAATCAAGGAGTCCATCCCCAAGTGAAATCTTGCCAGGACGTGACCGCGGTACGACTTCAAATTTACGATCCCCGTGAGAATATCTGCTTCATTGCTGGGTTTCGCTCTATCGATATCGATATCGAGTGTAGCCAAGTCAGTCATGGGACATCTGTTGTTATTACAGTCACACTGACGTGTGCGTGGTTTCCAATTAACGCGTGCGACACCTTAGTACTGCGGTCACACAGTGACACTCCTGTCGCATTATACATACGTATGGTGAATAAGTGTTGTTTTTAATACATAGAATATGCAACCCTAGCTCCACCATGTTACTCGGGCAACGCCGGGTCAAGATGCATAATGGAGTTTAACGGAACGGTTAAACGTAGTCGAATTCACTTATTCGGCGCGGCCACTGCACGTGCAAGGCGTACACGGTTGGCGCCAAACGTCGACGCGCAGGCGCATACCTTACCTCGGTTTACGCGCGGGTAAGCAGCTTCCGTGTCGGAACGGAAAGGCAGCAAGAGAGAAAATACAGGTAAGAAGTTTGTTAGGAATAACGAGAATTCAAGTAGCTCTATATACGGCTCTGGGATGACTGGTGCCTTGTACCCATGCCCTCTTGCGCGCCCAGTGAACCACATCTGCCATTATTATTGCAAGACAAAGGAGGAAAGTGAGCGGAGAAAGCAAACTAGATCCATCAAGAGACCTGGCAGGGAAAGGCCACGGATCTCATTACGTTGAGAAAGAGGAAATGAGTCAGATTTGTTCTTTGGCTGGAAAGGGCGAAGTCAAAGTGAGTATGGTAGTAGCTGATAGAGAACTAGAGATGGAAGTTGATACTGGAGCTACCATCTGTGACTGTTATACCTCAAGCCATCTTTAATTAAACAACACCTTTTCTCATGTACAACTGAAACCTAGCAAAGAGAAGCTATGAACTTACAACGGAGAGAGACCTATAGTTATTGGGGAAGCTATGGTGTCAGTGAAATATGGTCGGCAAGAATGCAATAAGGTGGTGGTGGTGATGTGAGGAATAAACCTGTTGTCATGGGACGCAACTGGCTTACACGTATTCCGTTGAATTAGGCATCATTGTCTAATTAATTAAAGAGTTTTAGCTGACATTTTACGTAGTTTGCTTTATCTACCTAACGTCATTGTACTAGAATTTGATATTATTAAATCTATCAATCTATTCATGTAGTTTACTGTATCTATCTGGTGTCTTTGTACTAGAAAATTTACATGATATCCAATACGTCTATCTATCTATCAATCAACAGTCTCTTGTTCGGATGATTATATCTCCCCTTGGTTCTGGAGGCGGTCCATCTGGGTGGAGATTTGAACATTTACGTGCATTGATTGCTGATCACCAAATCTGTGACTATCTTCACATTCTATATGCATTGCTATTGCATCTGGCTCACTTTCCCGAAGAAGCCATCTCTCTTCTGTCAGCTTCTCGTCTGGTTGCATTACCGAAAGGATCGATGATGTGCGTTCAATAGCCATTGGAAGTCTTTCGGAGAATTACAGCAAGGTCATCTGCTCAGAAAAACAGCCAAATTCCATTCTTTCCTCTGTCCAATTCAACATGGTGTGGCTACTGAAGGTGGAGTTGAGCTTATAGTTCATCATGCTCAAGACTTGATTAAACAACACCCAGATTGGGTAATTCTAAAATCAGACATTAAGAATGCTTTCAATTCAATTAGTCGACAACACATGATACAGCAATTATGCAATCATTTTCCGGACTTGTATCCACATGCTATTAACATGTACGGTTATGTTAGCTCACTTGTGTATACTACGGGCCATAAAACTGTCATCCTCCAGTCGCAAGAAGGAGTACATCAAGGAGACCCTTTGGGCGACCCCTTGTTTTCCATTGCTATACAACCATTACTCTCTAAGATGCAGAAGTAACATCCTTGAGTTCAAACTCTGGAATACTTGGATGACTTCTCTTGATTGGTTCGCCTAGCTGAAGAAACTGTGAATGCCTTTCAAGACCTACAATGTCAATTTGAGTCAACTGGACTACTCGTCTCTAAGCAGAAATGTGAAGCATATTCAATGGACTATCCGGATAGTGCTTTACTAACATTGCCATCAACACTTCTGCCATTGACATACTGAGAACCCCAATTGGGACACCTGATTACGTCTCCGCACGCTGCATAGACAAGGCAAAGTCTGGTACTGAACTTTGTTCAAAACTGCTAGAATGGACGATCCACAGAGTTCTTTACTGTTACTTAGGCATTGTCACGTTCCTAGTCTCAACCATTTGGGTAGAACCGTCCTCCCAGAACAACTCAATAAAGCCGCTTTAATATATGATGACTAGACATATCAAACGAGTTTGGAGGTCGCAAGCGCGGGAGACGTGTGTTGCAGTTGATTTTCAAGAGAACGTTTGAGAATTGCAACGTTTCGTGACATATGGTGACAGGAGAGCGAGATCTATAGTCGAAGTTCCGCAGTAGACTAGACCCCACAGATTCGGTGAGTGTATTGTGCCTAGGTCGAGTTTTTCATGTCGAGGAAGTCCAAAAGGCTTCAGGAACGGCAGTTGCAGCGATCACAGAGTATGTCTGAGTTGGCAGATACCGTAGCGACGTCGGGAAGCGACAGCGTTGCAGAGCCAGACGGCGTGACTGAAATATTGCGGTGGATCGTGGAGACGGCAAGGAGAGATCGCAGGAACGTGTTCGGCGGCAAGAAATCCAGCTTTCTCAGTTGATCCAAGCTCTTTCTGCGTCAGGAAGAAGTTCCCAGTCATTGGAGCAGCCACAGGGCGGGGGAAATCTACACGCGGACGTGCAGGAATTTTGCACGAAAGATGTCGAAGCGTCAAGAATGTCGGCGCGCGAGGATGAACAGGTGAGAACGCCTCATAAGCAAAGTCCAGTGGAAGGATCTGAAGGACAGCAGAGTGAGTTCAGTGTTGGTGGTGAGTTGATACGCCAGGTAGAGGAGGACAGAAAGGCATTTCTCGAAGCGGTCCGTGAGAATAGCCAGAGTTTAGTGAGTGGGCTACAAGCTCTGCAGACGCCAGCTGCTGTAGTTAGGCGCGAGCCCAAACACCGCAAATTGGAAGATGCCGATGCTGTTGAACATTATCTAGTCGCGTTTGAGTGGTTTGCAACTACCTATCATGTACCTAAGGAAGCGTGGGCGCAGCGGGTGGCACCCCTGCTGACCGGAAAAGCACAGGCTGCTTACGCGTGTATGTATTTGGAGAAGATGGGTGATTACGACAAATTGAAGAAGCCCATTCTTCGTCGTTACGACATTACCGAGGAGACATACAGGTAACGCTTCAGGAGCTACCGAAAACTACCAGAAGAGAGTTATGTCGAGTCGGGCATCAAATTGAAGGATTTGTTCACCAAATGGATTCAACCTAGAGAAAAGACAAAGGAAGAGGTGTGAGGCCATAATACTGGAGTAGTTGCTGGATGACATCATGTCATGCCTCCTGAGATGAAGATTTGGGTGAGAGAAAGAGGACCAAAGACATTGAAAGAAGCATCTGAGATGGCAGACAACTACGTAGCTGCCAGAAAGGGCATCAAGGATAGGAGAGTTTGCCTTAACCGTGGCAAAGCAGGGCATATAGCTAGATTCTGTCCTGTATCGGAAGCAAAGACAGATCAGAAAGCAGCTGGTGAGAAGGAAGGAGTGACAAAGGCAGACTGTGTCTGTAAAGAGCAAGAATGCCACGTGTTTCTCGTGGAGAGATACGTCATTATGCGTCAAGTGCCCTCAGAAATTGAAGACAGACAGGAGGTCTACGATTGAAAAGACTTTCTTTTTGCTCACTCAAGGAAGGCGAGCTACCGACTCTGTGAAGTACCCAAGGAAATGGGCGGAGCCAATTCTTTCGTGATGTAGACGGTCGGCCTGTTTCTATTTTAGTTGATACGGGTTGCACACACATACCTTGGTGAGGAGTGACTTTGTGAGTAGCAACAAAATCAATCGCCGATCCCAAGTTCAAGTCAGCTGTTGTCACGGAGACGTGAGATCATATCCTACAGCCAACGTACGAGTGACCATTGATGGAAAGACTCATCATGTAAAGGCGGAGGTTCTGGCACAGCTGCGACAGCCAGTACTACTAAGCCAGGATGTGTTAATGTTACGAAAGTTGGTTCAAGATAAAGTCAGTGCGTGTCTAGTACTGACGAGAGCAGAAAGGGAAAAAGCTGAGCAAGAGGACGAACGCTTGTTGAGAGCTAGTCAACAGTCAGGAGGAAGTCCTAGTCCTATAGTGTCAGATGACGATGCAGAGTTTCAGAGACTAGCTGTTGGTCTGGATGAGGGACTATTCCAAGCTGGCGGCAAGGTCAGAAAGAATCGTAAACAGAGGCAGTTAGCCAAGAGAACATTTACTTTGTTTGCGGATCAAGCCAATAGTGATACCCAAGCAGTCGAGCTTGAGTCGAGTGCAGGGCTGCCACTCCTACGGATTTTACCGTAGGCTACGGTAAAATGGCCTTCATACTTGCCTACGGATTCCGTAGGCCATTCCTACGGATAAATGCAGCACTGAGCAAACACATACTCGATGATCACATGGCATTTAGTTGTAGGTCTTCCGAAGTCACTCAACGTCGTGCTATCGAACCGTGGTGTGTACTGTACGTAAATTTGTACGTCTAACTTACCTAGTACAATGTACAAACAGTACGAACGTCGATTTCTTTTGCAGTAGTCTAACAGTTCCGGGATGTTCGGGGATGTGAGGTAGTCTCGCGTAGCCAGACCTTTCACTACTTGTCAGGCGCCTAGTGGTGGCTAGTAGATTTTGTCTCCGGCAGGCTACGTTCTTTCACTGATGACAAAGTGGTGGCTGGCGTGCTAGTTGTATCACCTTATTCATTTGCAGTGTGCTACCTGCAGGAACACAGCTTGTTCATTGTGTTTGACAGCCATTCACATGGTAACGCAGGTGGCTTGATTGGCAGAGTGCCAAAGAATTTTGCTGCTAAATACTTTGAAGAGTTCCTTGGTCGCAACAAAGTAGCGCAATTTACAAGCTTAATCGTTAAGGATTTGTGGTAAATAAAACTTTCTGCTGTTCTTTAGTTCTAACAGTTATGGATATATAGTAAATAACTGTTGCTGCTGTTCTGCAATTACGCGTAGTAGCATTTCATTAATACACTGTACCAAGAAAACGTGCAAACAAAAAATGCGTGGGCGCGGTCATTCTAAATTAAGTGGGCGTGGCCGTGCGTCACTGCGCCTACGGATATTTTGCTCTTCCAAGTGTGGCAGCCCTGCGAGTGTGGGAGCACGAGAGACCAGTTCAGGGGAAGCTCAAGTCTCCATTGACAATTTAGTAGAAGAATCGGATTCTGGTGAAGAAGATGCAAGTGATGATGGTGAGAGTTGTCCTAGTATTGTGGACACTAAGAAGCTCAAGCATCTCCTGGCTAACGATCCTACTCTCTCAAGGATCAGAGAGCAAGCTGAGAGGGACAGGGAGATTGTTTCTGGCAGGATGGCCTACTGTATCGCCAGTGGAACCCCACGGAAAGCGAGGGAGTAGACGATATGGTGGTGAATCAATTAGTTCTTCCAGTTCAGTGTTGGGGAATCAGCGATGAGGTTAGCACAAGCTATTCCAGCCTCGGGTCACCTGGGACGCAGGGAGACTTTGAGTCGCATTCAACAACGGTTCTTCTGGCCAGAAATATCTCGTGATGTTACAGAGTACTGCCGGTGCTGTCCAGCATGTCAGAAGTCGACGAGTCGGAAAGCCAAGGACAGGGCACCAATGGTCTCAGTGCCTGCGGTTGACGAGCCTTTTAAACGAGTGGCCATGGATATAGTGGGTTCACTCGATAGCAGTCGCAGTGGGAATCGGTATATTCTGGTGCTGTGTGATTATGCGACCCGGTATCCGAAGGCAGTAGCACTAAAAAGTATGGAAGCAGTCCAGGTGGCAGAGCAACCGTGGAAGCATTTTCTCACGAGTGCGAGTACCACAGAAGATACTGACAGATCAAGGATCTAACTTTACTTCCCAATTATTGAAGGAGGTCTACACACTGATAAGAGTGAAGCCCCATTCGCACAAGTCCTTATCATCGGCAGACAGATGGACTTGTAGAGCGTTTTATGGTACATTGAAAGGGATGCTTAGGCGGCTACTAAAGGAAGATGTAGGCGATTGCGACAAGATGTTGCCCTATCTTTTGTTTACATATCGGGAGGTGCCTCCAAAAGCTGTCAACTGCAGAAGTGACTGTGCAAATGCTGGCAACAGATTGACACCTTCAGATCACAAGCTTCACGACAAGACCATGCTCACATAAAGCATCAATTTGACGTTTGGCACTTTGCTAAGCTGTCACAAAGAGGTTGTCAGCAAAAAGGCAAACAAAAAGATTGTCAACACCTTGTTCCATGGATCCAATCCATATTAAACCATATATGGTGGTCTGCACAATCCTGTGATGGAAATTCAGAAAACTCCTTGTAGAAAAATGGCTGCCTATACTCCATCACATTACAGATGTATATTCATGGACTACTGTAAACCTCTTTTTTCGAGTGTCATCACACTCATCTCTCTTCAGATGATAGAGCATCTAAATGATGGCTCACTTCTGGTTCTCCAGCCTATGCTGCTCTGCAATCAGTTATCTTGGACACCAGGCTCCTGAAGAATATTGCTAAACTCAGTGATTTTTGCCATACTGGTGTCCTAGAGGTGTACCATTCAGTGCTTACAAAGTACTGTCCCAAACAACAGTACTTCAGCTACAGAGGAATGGTAGCTCGAACTCAGCTAGCTGCTTTAGACCACAACCATAACACTGGAAGAAATCAAGCAACAACAGCAACTGGGGAGGAGAAAAGGTACAACTGGTTTTCCCAAAAGCCAAGAAACAATGGGTTGCAAACCAATTCATGAGCCAGAGTACTACAGCTACCTTGATGAAATGATGACCAAGGTCATTGAAGCTAGAGAGAAAAAGCCAAATATCCAGAGGAAACATAAAGCACAAACTACATCATGTTCCATTGCAAGCAATATAGCTCGTTGTGAGAGACCAGCTAAGACAGAAGTTGTAGAAAACTCTAAACAAAAGTTTTAATTAAACGTAAAATACTAAATTTTATCCCAGTCAGTGAGGAGCATCCTCGCGCTCTTTGAAGCCTGTATAAAGCCCAGTTTCTTCTGGAAATTGCTGGTGAATGAGCCCTACAACGCATGCTGGAATGACACGTCTGATACCCTTGCCCAGCCTCTCGTGCACCGAGCAAGTAAACTGCCTGTACGCAGTTAACTAGTCACAGTAGCCTGTGTAAAAATACAGGTCAGATCCTGAAGCTTCCACCCTAGTTCATCCACTTCCTGGCAGCACAAGCAATCAGCTACGCTAGGCATTACAGAACACCTGTTGCAGCGGCACCAAGCAGTGTTCCCAACTTGATTTTCGTTCTCATCAGACAGATCTTCACTGGTGACCTGTCTGCCAAAAATGTCTTTAATTGTGTTGACATCACGCTCTGTAGGTCTGTACTCTGGCTCAAAACTGTAAGGTCAAACACCAGACACAAAAGAACAATGCGTACGCCTTTGAATCCGTCCACAACTGTATCTAACCCGATGGCATGCGCATGTGGCTTTGCAGTCAATTACGTCAACTACTTTGCTTACCCAACATGCCCCTTTCTTTCAATGTTTCTGCTGCGGTGATGTTGTGCACAAAACATAAGTCCCTTCGAATCATCTGTTCATGGAAGGGACTTGTATCTGACCCCAACTTGAAAATCATGGGAGTTCTCCTTTAGTAACAATACATATTCTCCAGAATCCTCAACCTCTGGGACTGACTTCTCAATTGGTGCTGGTGACCTCAACAATTGATCTTGGAATGACCCGGTCAATATTTCACTTGGAATGTGTATCTAACAGTGTAAATGAAATGACCTTCAACCTGTTCCTGACACAGAAAGTAGTGATGTCAACGCTTGATAATCGATAGTAGCAGGAACTTGCGTCCAAACAAAAGATGTGCCACTTCTCACAAGCCAAATGCAGGCCAACACCTCCCATTCTCCTACTGTATCAATCAGGCTACCTGATGCTGCTCCAATGGTTGCTGAATCACGAGCGGCATCCTCGATCCGTGATGATAACGTCACTTTCTCTAGAATCAGATCCTCAACCTCTTGTAACAAGCAGTCCCTCACCTTGATAAAAAAAGTTTTGCCATATGTTGGTCCCGGATCATTTCATCATGTAAGGCGCCAAACATGAACGTAGCATCTAACTCTCGAAGGGCACACACGTACCGTCTAACTGACTCACCCTGGTGTTGACATTGTTGTCCGAATTTGAATCTCGCAACCATGGCATTCAGTCTCGGTCCGAACTGCCTCTCACACAGGGCGCGTAACTGGTCATACGACACTGTCTCTCCCGCCGTTGAGAGAAACTCTCAGAATGCGCTGATCTTCCAGCCTCAAACAGAGTTCGGAGGACACGTAGTCGAGACTTGGTCGCCGCTGCTGTGACGAACGTAGCAAACGCCGACAACCAGTGCTTCCAAGGGTGGGAAGGAAAGGAGGATGTGG
Source organism: Corticium candelabrum (assembly GCF_963422355.1). NCBI lineage: Eukaryota > Metazoa > Porifera > Homoscleromorpha > Homosclerophorida > Plakinidae > Corticium > Corticium candelabrum. The sequence goes on from NC_085093.1 coordinate 7,748,149, forward strand.
ATGCTTAAGGATAGGCGAACTCGCCATCCTCGTCGCCAAAATGTTGTGTACTCACTCAAACGTCATTCTCCAAACCCGCTATCAAACCACTCTCTGTGCACTATCCCGTATGACACAACACTGTATTCTACACTGCAACTAGATTTTAATAGTAAATACCATGAGCATAAAACGGTCCCTTTACAGAAGTGCGTTCATGTACATACTGAAGCAGGCTTGACTCAAGGATGAAACGCACCAAGTCCCTAACTAGCTAGTGCGGGAACTGACGTCGTGTACTTATGCGATAGCTCCCGTATGTCCAAACGTCACGGACATGGCTAAGAAGTCTTTCGATGTTTTGTTCAAGCTCCTGTTGATTGGTGACAGTGGGGTTGGCAAAACTTGTGTACTGTTTCGATTTTCTGATGACGCCTTTAACACGACGTTTATTTCGACAATCGGTAAGGTCTGGTAGTGTTAGCCTCATCTGCCTTTGAGTCTCATTGTTTACTTAGGCATTGACTTCAAGATAAAGACAGTGGAATTACAAGGGAAGAAGATTAAGTTGCAGATATGGTTGTGTTGGATTTATGACTAGTTGAGAAGTACTTGTTCACATTAAATTTTTGGTCAACCTAACCTAACAGGGATACCGCAGGGCAGGAGAGGTTCCACACTATCACTACGTCTTACTACAGAGGAGCTATGGTAAGTAGATTACTATTCTGGTACTTTTGAAAGAGAAGCAATAGTACAAAGTGAAAAGTAGTGGGTCAGGGAGTTCTCAAATACTGTTTTGAAAAATAGCTTTTTGTATTGCGGAGATGTATAAAAACGCCCCTCTCTCTCGCTTGGGATTGCATGCAAACAATGACAGTCAAATATTTTGTGGTCTCTAGTATTTTCCTCCTGTCTCGGGGCTGCACCTCCCTAGGCCCTGAGACGGTTTGAAGATATTGTGGAGAACATAAAGAACATTTAGTCTTTCACCAGCAACACCATAATCAGACCTCTCAACTTCGAAACTTTCAAAACCGTGAGACTGTCTGTCACTAAAGGCCATGGGCAAAATTATATTTGGAGAGGGCGTGGCCTACTGTTTAAGTTGCTTCTACGCTGTAAAATATATGTACCTTGATGACCATTACTATAATCCTTTTCAGAGGCTGAACTGCAGCAGATTAAATAATACTACAGCACTCCATTTGCCAGAAATTCCATTTGCTATCATTTTGGGTCTTGTTGCTTTCTTGCAAAGAACTTGATAAATGAATAGCTATGTTAATAATGTATTAAAAAAATTTCTGTTGCGTCACACAACACTACACACACACAACACAACACAACTACTACAAGTGTTTCAGTAACAGTTAAAACTGTTTGTACGTCTCAGAAACAAAAGAAACCCTTACATGCAGTGGTTACTAATAGTTTAGAACTAAATTTAGCTGGCTGTATTACAGAATCAATCATTATAAAGACTTGTGCTTCTCATTATAAGTCTTAGTTGCACTCTTGGCTTTGTTAATAATAGTAGCTGAAGGCTGCCACTCCACTAGATTAGCTAGGTGTGTCTTCACAACAAGCAAGGAAGAGAGAGTGCCATCAGCGTTCAATGAACTCCTTGTAGGAGTTTTGTTTTTGTTAACCAGAGAAAATATTCTTTCTTCTGCTGCATTGGAGTGAGGTATAGTCATAACAGCCTCTGCTACCTTAAACAACAAGTCAAACTTGTTACTATTGGTTCCTGGCTTTTTGACACCCCGAAGGTAACCTCAAAGAACATCAACATGAAATGGACCTTCATCCTCTAGTTTTGCAACTTCCTTTACTGTCTTAGGGATGTCATTCACCGCTAGCAGTTGGTAATCGAGAAACTGTTCATGTAACAAATCAATGTCTATATCTGGAAATGCACAAGAAAATCTATCAATAAAGTACTCCACTGAATTAAAGCCAATTTGTTGTCGTTGTGGAAATTCAGCCAAGTAGCATGTTTCAGAAGCTCATCCTGCAAAGGACACCACTTGATCAGATAGTCTGTTGCACGTTCATAAAAGTATCTGGATACTCTTAAGAATGTGGCTGCTTGTCTGTCTGGTATATCTCCATTCTCTAAAAGCTGGACGATTTTTGCCTTGTTGAAAAGCCAACAAACATGTTTTCATCACTGAGTTGGTTGCCACTGTCCTTGAAGTAGAACTTAATCTGTTGTCCTGCAGAGCATCTGCAATTATGGAAAGCTTCACAAATTTCCCTAAAAGATTCTTTTATCAATTTTTTAGCAAGGGCTGCGATGTATAGATTAGAGGATCATCTGTTTGGAAGAATTTGTTGGCATTTGTAAAACTAGGCAGGACAGCATTAAAAAATTACAAATAAACTTCTGTCATTGGGTCAGCAAAAGTGCTCCTTAATCTCTTAATTAAATCGAACCTGCTGCTCTTTGTCTGACTTGAAATAGGACCTCAAACTGGGAAATTGTTTCAAACTTCATTCTACAGTAATTTGTAAGCGTAGCCATCTAGTTGAAATGTGCTTTATAATTTGATCTAGACTCTTGGTCACAAAATAAACAGTAAGACAGAAGCTTGTTTTTTTGTTTTGTATACTTTTCAAACCAGTAGTACAGGTCAACAGAAAAATCCTCTACGTCAAATCTACAACATTTAGTAAATGCTTCTACTGATTTCCGGGCAGCATTGTGAAGAATATGGCAAGGACATCCATTAAAGTAAATAGCATGGTTTTCATACAACACTCTAGTTCTGAGGGATTTTCGAATACCAATGTTCACAGCTGTGTTATCAACACCAACTGAAGTGCACATCCGCCATGGTTGTCCAGTTTCAAGGAGTTCTACTAGGTTTTGATTAACTAGGTTAAATATTCCTTCTGCTCTTGAACTGCTTGACATACACATAGCAAGAAACCGGGTAACAACCCTATTGGAGTTATATCAAACGGCTTCACAGTAACAGGATTCATTTTCTTCAAGCCTGTATCGTTTGAGCCATCAACAGCAATGGAAAATGGCTATACCTTTATTCTTTCAAGAAGAATTTTTAGCATTCGTTGGTGCAACAGCATTGTTTAGCATACATGTCGCTTTTGTAGCGGCAGAATGATATTTGGATGCAGTCTCTGAGTCAGGAAACACTGTCCCGATTGTAGTTGACAAACAATCATGAAATGCCAGAGGTATGTCAGAACTTGCAGATAAGAGTCATTTTCAACTCAGCTACGGTTCGTTTTGATATAACACTTGAACTGGGTCTAGCAAAATTTATCCTCGGTTGAGACTCGATTCTCTTAGCTTTGTTTAGGCGACTTGCAGTTTTGCAGAGCTGGAAGACATCCTGCTTTCCCATGTGGTCACATTTAAGTCGCTTGCAGCAAATATTACAATAAAACCTGATCAAATTGTACATTAATTAATTTGCATATAAAATAGTCCAGCACACAATTGTTAGTAAATTCATGTCAAAATGTGGATGGAACATACCTAAATAGATCCCCAAGAACAGATGTTACGAATTTGAATTCCTTTTTCCAAGCACAGTTGAACCGCGATTTGTACTTAGCTGCTTCTGCTTATTTCTTGCTTTTCATGTGAGGCTTAGTGCGAGGTGAAAAATGCTTGGAGTGAGATTGTGAAGAAAGATCAGCGACAGGGTGATCAGCTGTAACATCTGGAGACCTGGTCGGACTGGAGCTTGAGTCAACTTCATCACAATCTGCAAATTCACTACTGTGATGAGAAAATAATAATTAAATATGCAAGACTCAGGGGTTTCCCCAGGAATTAATAACAGCTCGGCATTTTATTAATATTAATTAGCCACCGAGATTTTATCTTAAACAGAAGAAGTAACTTTAATTAATTAATGATTGTCAGACTTATTGGTGTTGCCACTGACATAAACGTCATGATAGCGTGGTAGGAACACATGCCACATGGATAGTCACTAGGTCAAGGTGATATGCATTACTGTCTTTTATCACAACACAACGAATTCATAGGAGCGTCTGGTGGGTACAGATCTTTGCTATATAACAGTATCCACCCTAAAGCCATATGGAAGACATGTCACACCTGCTTGAATACCTGAACTGATTGGAATGCTATCAGAGTAGACAGATATCATGTCAGGATGTTTAGTCAGAAGTGCTAAGTTAAACGTTTAACCTATTACAAACATAGTGATAATAAAGGTCTTGGAATGCTGTCAGAGTATGAACTTATCATGGGATGTAGTAGTCAGAGGTGCATGATAAGAGATCTTGTACAGCTTACTTACTATGCATACGTTTTTAGTAGTCCTGTGAGTAAATACTGTGAAATTTTATATTGTTATTCCAGTTGAGTGGTTACACTCTGTAAATCGATCTGTTAGGGTACACTAAACAAGACTGATGAAGACCTCACACACAGTAAACAGTTACCTCAAATGAGGGTTGACAATGAAAGCAAGAGTTACTTGACTACACAACACCTAATTATCTGCCCAAATCTACTTGACAGCAGACAAGCACCTAGTTATCTACAGGATTATGTGTACAAGGTCGGTTGAGGACATGCCAATTACAAAGTTGTGGGTGTGGTGAGCTGAGACTAATGTCAGGTCAACACCACAGACTTGTAACCCTGTAGATAATTGGATGCTGCTCTGCCCTCAAGTAATTACGCTTTGGGCAGATAAAATTACATGCTGTGCTGTCAGTAACTTTTGGCATTCCTTATCAACCATCATTTGAGATACAGTCATCACCATAGCGCCATCACCACAGCGTGGCGCAGTGCCTCGGCGCCGCGCTATAGGGAAACTCCTGAGACTCAAGGACGGGGCCTAACTCACAGGATAACTTTCCATCCCCGTGCACTTTGATGTAGTCAAGGTGTCTTGGCTTCTTGTATTTGCTACACACTACATTGTGATCATCATCCGACATGATGGCTGACATAACACAATTGATGCACGTGTCAAATAGAGCAATTTCCCATAAGCCTCCGTATGCGCATTTTGCTATGGTGCGAAAAAGGGTCTGAATACGCAAGATTATGTGTGAAGACAGAGCTCGCTGCCGTACTTATATACTGTATATGGCTTTGTGTGAAGGGGCAAAGCCCTAGATACCTAGGGCTTTGTGTAGGCCAGTGACCGTGAGAAATGGGGTTTCACCGTGAGACTAAGATATCGTCCCAAACCGTGAGAGTTGAGAGGTCTGCATGATGATGATGATGATGATTATTATTATTATTATAAAACTTTTTGTCGGTTTGGATTCTTTTTTTTTGGTTTCCATATCTCTCATGCCAGAAATTTTTTATAGCATATATTATACAGTCGTGTTTCTCTAATACGGCGTCTTATTAGACCAAGGTTTTATACCTTATCCTTATATGGAGGTTGTTGACCCTGATATTTTGATATAGAAAGCGTGATTCTCAAACATACCAATGGTATATTGGGATACTGGACGGGTTGTCAAGTCAAACTCCAGACGAGTCCATTTCTGGCATCGACCTCTTGACATATTGGGTGGGCTTGTATACACGGATACCCAGTTTGAATCGTTTCTCGATTTCAGTGATTTTATCCAGGTTGGTCTTAAGTATGTCCCAAACGTGGATATCATAGAACGCTGTGGCTAGCTCTCTAACTTTGGTGGTGCTACGACCTGCTCATGTGCCTTAGTGTATGGCAAGACAATGGAATAGACATAGGTTGTCATTGAATGTGTCCAGAGCAATGAGTCGCCTGTTACGGCGTAGCCAGTCGTGTAGGGGTCCGGTGCCTACCAGAGCATCTCTGCCCAGGATGGCAGTCAGCTGGACTTTGATAAACCGTACGAGAGCCCACTTGGTGCTGGGGCGGTCTAGGTTTTTCTTGGGAGAGGCGGATTTCTTCTTGCTTGGTTATCCAGGCGTGGGCTTTGTCATCGCAGCCATTCTTGGGCTGCCTGGTGCATATTTGCGGAAATTCCTCATTTCCCTGGTTTCGATATTTCTAATCTTTTAGGTGTAGAGATGCTTAAGGTAGAATGACGTTTGTACTCGGTCTGCCAACTTCTCCATCATCCTGTCGGTGAGGGCACCTCCTACCTTACTACGGAATGTGAATGTCAGCATCCTACATCCTTTCCTGTTCGCTGTCTTGCTTCTCAAGTATGGTGGCTCCTTCCTTTACAATTTGTGTCGCCAGGGGTTCATGAAACATCTTGCTTCGAAACCTCTCGAGAGTGGCTAGACGATATTGAGGATTTTGGAGCTCTTTCACCACCTTGGCTTGCAGGGAAGCGTCAGCTCTTTTGCGGATTTTATTGTAGCTTGGCATGATATTGCTCCGGGTTGTCCACGACACCACGCAGAGCTGGGTAGCACCCAGTTTGAGTGGCACGTTGTATTCGTTGCGCCGTCTCTGGGTCTCGGGCTTTAGAGATGAACTCTACAAGCTCTTCTTTTCGCAGGCGAGAGTATCCCTTGAGTCCGATGTTCGTAGTCTGCTGTCGCAGAGCTTTGATCGTTGTTAAAACAATGGGTTTGGGGGTTAGACCTCCATTCTCTGGGCCTCAGGCTTCAGAGATGCGCGTTACAAGATCTGCTTTTCATAGGCGATAGTATCCCTTGAGTCCGATATTCTTTGCCTGCTGTCGCAGGGCTTTGATCGTTGTTAAAACAACGGGGTTGGGGTTAGGGGTTAGACCTTTGTTCGCGTTGAATTGGTGATTCATGGTACAGACAGTTCTGCAGTTATACACTGTTAATATATTTCTCTAATAGAGCACAATTTCCTCTACAGCTGAGGCACACAATTCTGTGGCTATAGAAGGCATTTGTCTAATAGGGCGCAACTTTCCTCTATAGAGCACACCACACGATTCTGTGGCTATATACTGTAGATGCTATCTGTCTAATAGGGTGCAACTTTCCTCTCTCGGAACTTCTTTCGTCTTGGGTGCCTGTGGAGGTGCGCGCCCTCGACGGGGGAAGATACTAGAGACCACGAAATATTTGACTATTATTGTTTGCATGCAATCCCAAGCGAGAGAGACAGAGAGAGAGAGAGAGGCGTTTATAGATCTCTGCAATACAAGAGGTATTTTTGAAAACGGTATTTGAGAACTTTTGGATCCACTACTGTGAAACGGTTGTTTTGTTTGTTTGCACATATCAGGGTATCATGCTGGTGTATGATATCACCTCAGAGAAGTCTTTTGACAACATTTCCAAGTGGCTTCGAAATATTGAGGAGGTCCTTGTTATGATAACATTGTTGCATCTTTGGTGTTTAAATGGTTTAATTAACGTAGCATGCATCAGCTGGAGTTGAGAGAATGTTATTGGGCAATAAGTGTGACATGGCTGACAAACGGAAAGTGAGCAAAGATCAAGGGGAACGAATTGCAAGAGAACATTCTATTCCATTTCTGGAGACAAGTGCAAAGAATAACATTAACATTGAGGAAGTAAGCTTGTATGGTAAACAACTTGTGGAACTTTGTGTTTTACGTTGATTTTCAATAGGCTTTTATGATGTTAACAGAAAATATTCTTAAGAAGGTATGTTTAATTGTAATGTTGTGAGAGGTTGTTCAGAATTTTATTAGTCATTTTACAAGCGTACACATTGCACACTTTACAGACTCCACCTCCCTGTGGAAAGCATATGAGGGAAATGTTGATAAGTCAGATGTATATTTTACGTGAAGTTTGGACCATTTAATTAAAGGCACACGCCGGAGAACTGCGCAAGGCTTAGGCTCTGTCTTCACTGGCTACTGGGAAATCACTACTCAACCAAGTTGGTTTATGTGAGTCTTATCTCAGAGAAATTCCGGCGAATTAACGTTAAGAACACTTCAAAACTTGAAAATTGATGGGGCTGTTTCAAGAATTTGTCTGCCAAGTGTAGCGTTTTTCTTTGGTGCATGATCAGAGCACATGAGCCTTGCTGATGCAGTCACATTATCAAAAAAGGTATCTCTGTTGTTTCCGTCGCTCCAAGCACGGTGGAAACAGTTGTGCTACTTTCAGACCATCTAGAGACCGGTGTCCTTTTTGTGTGATTTATCTCCTTCTGGCAACATTTGAGAGAATTGGTGTTTTAAGAGATTCTTTGACATTGAAAGCGATGTACGTGGATCGTCTTCTAACAGTTTATGAGGCAGTCGTCCCTATGCAGGAAGACTTTCACGAATGCCTGAGATCACTGGTCCTTGCTATTTTGGTTGCACACTACGCTGCACACTACTCCAGAGTGTGCCTTTAAGGGTATTTGCTGTAGACTATTGTTACATCTAGCACAACAAGCAAATTTGTATAATGTCTTTTAGCATTTCCTTGTAGGCTTGGGCAGCTTCTCTTCAATTTGTGTCCAGAAATTGTCTTATGTATTTAAGTTACATGCTAGAGAGTTTCATATGTCTGGTTGCAAGGGTTACACACATACCCATTAAGGGCATGTTTGGCATCTTTGGCGTCCTCTTCTGTGTTCACAAGAAAATTGTGCCATTGTTCATCTCTTTGACTGCTGAGCTTTCTTCACAACATCACTCTGTTACTGTCACTGGTTGTTAAGCATAAAGGCATTGATGAAGTGATGGTAGAGGCATCTAGATGATTGTGTTCTGTACTATTCTGTTGATGTCGCTAGACAGAACTGAAGAGTTTTGTAGTTGTGAAGGGATATGCCCATATCACCAAAACTTCCTTGATAAATACCGGAGCACATGGCGCATTACCTCCAGAACTTATTGCTTCAAGGTAGTCATCGTCATTCTTACCCAACAAAGTGTGCAGCAGCCCAAACTCTCTCCTTCCTAGCATACACTTGTACATTTGTGAAAATAACAAGAGCTGTGAACGAGTCTTAAGCAAACTGTCTTTTTGTAATGGTCAGATAGCTGCTTTTGTTTGTTTGTTTTCTGAATTTTGCTAAAGAACGGTGTTAGATCAATTCAAAGTTATGTTAGACTTCAAGGTTGCATCGAGAAATATTCTATTTACATGTATGTATGTATTGCCCACTTCTTAATCATGTATTATTTCATGGTTGGACATTATACATTATATTCTACCATTGTTTAAGGTGTTGTCCCACAATTGTCTCCATTTTCACAAGCATACATAGTATGTGCTTTTCTTGTACTCCCTTTTTCCCTCCCCAAAGCGTATGTGAAAATGTACATCAACACAGCAAGAATTCTAATAGCGCCCACGCCCATTCTTTAACAGCAGCATTATGAAACATGTTCCTGTTCTCATTTAAAATATTACTGTCTATGACCGTGTTCACACCGGACCTAATCATGATTAGTTCGGCGTCAGTGCACTGTTCACACCGGTCCTAATCATGATTAGTGTAACGCCATTTTAATGCCATAGAGAGTAGCATTATAACTGCATTAGTGGCACTAGTGGTTGCACATGACTTTGGCACGTGAAGTAGTATACAAGAAGGGCATGCCGTTGATGTTTCTGATGTGGTGTTGTATGTTTAAACGTACAAACACAGCAACAACATGACGGCATACACGGAAGCGCGTGGAGATGTGTCCTCCATGCCTGTGACAACTTCCTGCCGTCCCTGATGAAGCTGCCAGAGAAAGCAAACTAAATGTTTCCCTCTTCAAAACCTAGAGCAATGGATTAGTCAAGACAATTCATGCGATGCCGGATATGACGGATGAAAACTGTCGAGGCTAATTACACTCATGTGCCCACGTGACTTACTAATCATAGTTAGCGGTGTGAACACGCTAACGCTAATGCTGGCCTAATCATAGTTAACCTAGTTATAGTTAGTCCAGATGTCGGTGTGAACATGCTCTATGTGTGTATGTATTATGAAAGAGGCATTCTTCTAGCTACACCAAGACACTCACAGACAGGAACATTTCACTTTAAAGAAATGGGTATCACAGTCTGTTATAAAACTGCAATGACAAGGCTTACTACAACCTTGGCAATGCATATGGCTACTCAAGAAGCAAACAGCATTACGTCTTTATTCACTACTTGTCAGCATTGTGATGGGTACTATGAGCTCTTCCTAAGGTCAACCCCTGCCCAATTTGTGGCCTGCGGATTCCTGGTGTTTGGAGCTGGTATCACCCACTATGCATCTCTTGGACAACGACTGATTAAGCCATTGATTGAAGAAGGACCGTCTGTCAAGTCAGCATTTTCCTCTGTTGACTTAATTTGTGTGAGCTTAACCATGACCAAGTTTTGTATGCCTACTTTTATCACTCTCCCTTGTAAAAAGATGTAACGGCACTTTGGACACGGCTCTTTGTGTACATCCTGAGATGTGGTCGGGTCACTGAATGAAACTGTAGTAGACTGTTGGCGGAAGGCCCTGTACTGACCTGGCATTTTGAGCCATGGTGTTATTGGTGGGAGCAACCACTTGTCACTAGTGGGAATTTTCATCACGTGTAACGCTTTAGTGGAATTTGAATGGCACTTGCACATTCAATCATCTCAAGCTCTCTTGTAAAAACAGTCAATCCTCTTCAATAGTCCGTGTGTTTGGCATGATTCGTCTAGAAGCTTCTTCCGTATTGCATCTTCCTTGATCGATTTCAAGCTAGTTTGAAGCATGTCTTTACAGCGCCATAATCACTCCAGACTGGAACAGTGTGAGGTTTGTCGTCCGCCTCGACACCAACTGAAGTGAGTCTGAACCCATCATGGATTTTTCCATTCTAGTATCCATCTAGTGTATCCAGTGCGTTGTTGAAGACGATTTTTCTTTTCTAGCTAGTTCCTCTGCTGATAGAGACTGCAAAGCAGTGGCAATGCTCTCACCAGGCAGAAAGGCAGGAAGTGACACTCCTGCCAACTGCTTGGAACAAGGTGAGCACAACTGTTCAATATGATTATATCGAGAAAGACCAGGTGCATAGCAAGCGGCAACTAGTAAATCATAATCTTCTATATACCAGAGCCTTCCCAAAAAACTGGTTGAGATGTTAGATTTGGGTCACAGACCAATCGGGACTCCATAAAAAAGGACATTTTGGATATCGTGAACATGATCTGACAACAGTTATATACAAAAAGATAGCCACTGCAAGGTACCTTAGCACATCTCAACCATATTTTTCTTGGATAACAGTAGGAGCTTCCTGTGATTGCACTACAAGATAACTGTCAGGTGTCACCAGATATCTTGGTACAGGAAAGTCGTGGTCTTGGTGGTCTTGGTAATGAGGCATGTTTTCAGCACTGAAAATTGTTCTAATTTAATGGTATTGAGAAACTGCTTCTCCCCCAATTCTAACCTTGGCCTTACTCTCTCATGACATGATGGCACATTCCTCACTGTACTCACAACACTTCTGATGGAGATATGCAAAGCTGCGAAATACTCCTATGAGCATTAGGACTCGCCTTACTATTATCACAGCTCTTGACACCTACATGGACATTTAATGCATCTTTGTTTTAGCTGGCTTTCCACAAAGTAGCTCAAGCTGGTTCAAGGAAATTATACACTTTTGACTTTGAGACAGTGGAAAATCCCTCCACATTGTCCAAAATGTGCTAGTGTAATCAGCAAGCACCACACCAACTGATTGATGTTGATGTGCCACTCCGTCTATGCACACAAGTAGCAAATCCATGAATCTTCACAGACTTCATTATGGTGAAGCAACTTAGGATACTTCTCCTGTAGAGGTTTTCAGCCAAGTTTGCTGTAAAACATAATGCCAGAGTGCCTCTTCATCGGTGTTTTCTGGTGCATCAATTTTTTCATTCTCATTTTCACTGTCCAAGTACATAGGTTGCAAAAAAGGTTGGGCTGAAATACTAATTCAGTGAAATCTATCAGCACAATGGCTTTCTCAGTTTGAACGCAAATGAGTGGAAAGAATGATACAAGCTGCTCAGTGACTTCTTTCAGTTTTTGTTGTTCCTTGATGTCATACTTTGCCTCCAAGATGCTACAGTGCCACCACGGCATATCTGGCCATCCGGGGTTCAGAAAGTCAAACACGCGTAATTCAAATTTGGCGTTCACGATTGAGTTGAATTCGGAGACAATGAGGAGAAATGAAATATCTGTTTCCATTTTCAATGTCTTGTTTGAAAATGATCTTCCTAAGGCCCTTTTTTGGGGAACTGTGATTTTGATGTTTTGAACATTTCGTCACATTTCTCGCTGTCAGAAAGATGCACGACTCTGAAATTTAGTCCAAAGCTTTGTTGTATTGTTTTCTAAAATTTTAGAATAACGCTTCTGCTTTTAGTCCGTTGGCCAACACCAGAAAGTGACAAGTTGCATAGCCTTTCAAACCAGGGGAAGTTTCTGTAGTTGCAATCGTCGAATAGAAGTCATGCGAGTGCATTTGCGATTGTTTGCCGTCTTGGAACGGGGCCGTTTCTGAGTAACAAAAAGGACTAGATTGACTAAGGTCACGCCCACGTGAATTTGCGGCAACAGCGAACCGAGAGTAAGAGACGAACGTGGTCCCATGCATAAGCTCTATAGACATTAGCTATATCACGCGAAGGCTTAAACCAGTGCAGCTGTCTTTTGTAGAGCTGGAGGTAATGAAGTACGGTCTCTAGATAGTATTTCTCACATTGCCAGTAATTCTGTTGATGAAAGAAAATGCCTACATGGTTGTTACACTTGTGCTGCTGCGTTTGACTGCCTTGCAACAGTAACGTGACCCTGAGCGTTCGGAAAGACAGTAAATACCGCACAAGTCGTGACAAACTCCCGGATGTGTGGCACGTACCTTGTAATACTAACTATCTAGACGTTAGTACAAGTGTACAATAATTAACATAAGACCATTGAAAGCAGGACGTAAGCGTTACTGACATAAAGTGCCTAAATTTACGGCTGTACTAAATCACTCAGAGTCATTTTAGTCATTATTTAGTGGACTAGTGATTTCATATAGAAACTACACTTAGCTAATTAGTAACCAATGAAATGTAAAGAGCCACCTACTCATCATATTCGTCACTAGAGTTTGCATCAAAATTATCAGCTTCAAACGCATTTGCAGATGCTATAGTGGAAGCAGCCTGCAAAACTTCACATGGAATAGGGTTTTCGCAATTGTTGCATTGGCACACATCTGTATATGGCAAGCAGCTTCGCTGGCAAGAGCAGCACTTAGAGCTGCACCCAGTTTTACAGCTGCAACTGATTAATTTCAAAACGTCAACAGGTGCCGGTGCTTCGTCGTCCATTCAATAGTTGGGGCACAGTAGCAGACGTGACCAGTTCCGACTCCGTTACAGTTTGTGGATTTGAAAAGAATATTATGCCATTACCGAAATGCTTTTGTAGACGACGCTTTAGTTTGTCGATTTTGTAATTTGGAGCGTCAACATCTTCCTGCTTTAGAAAGTTTTCAATTTTGCCCTCAAGTCATACATTTTTGCAAATAATCCTTCTTCATCTTTGCTAAGTATTACTCCCTCGACTTCACCGGCAGGAGTTTGAAACGCACGGTCATATGTTGTACTGTGTTGTGCATCTTCTAGAGAAATCTGAGAATCAAGCATGTTGGCCTAATGTTTTCTGGTGGGTGTAATTCCTGTAGCAAGATTCATGATACGACAGCTCCTTGGCGATACCATCAGGCTGATCCGGTCCTTGCTGCACTTCCAATAAAATTCTTCTGTCTTTCTGATTTCCGCTGCGTTTAAAATAGCCAAACTTGCAGAAAAGGTAGTAACTCTGCTTAAAAACTGTCGTTTCCCTTGAACCTTTTTTGTGCTCTGTTGACAAAACAAACATAGTTGGATGTTGGTTGGGGAGACAAGTATTCTGGTTCCACGAACAGTTGCAGTGCTGCCTTTTGCTTGAGGTGCCTCTGGGTTCTCTGATTCTGCCATTGAACTACTTTCAGAGATGCTAACATCTCGGCTGCGCTGAAGTTTGTCCAAAGCCTTTTTATTTGTGTATGCTTGGTAGCATTGTCAGTGATAAGCTGCTATTGGTTTTGATTCATTTGTGTAAGAATTCTGTAGAACCATAAAGACATCGTCTAAGCGAATGCTTGCTGCATGTTGCAACGTTCTCCAACTGGTTTGTGTAAAGCGGTGAGAGGACCAGCAACATTGTGGCGAATATGGGACAGGCAGTGCTCAGAGTCAATTTTTGCTATCTTTGCTCTCTGCACAGACATCTGATGATATTCAAAAGAAAACTTCGAAAAAAATGATTTTGAATTTGAGATTTGTCAAAGTCAACAATAATGCAACAATAAATCTCTGATGTTTGGTTTGGGATATAATTGTTGAGTTGACAACTTTACCTCTGATACTGTTGAAAGCTGAGTTAATTAGAGCTGAGTAAGAACACTTAGTCGAAAGAGGGACCACAAGTAGTTTGTTACACATAAACTGGTGTAGGTAGGTGAAAGCTCTTACTTATCTAGACCACAATCTGGAAGTGAATGCTTGTGTTACTTTGAACTTTTAGCACTTAAGTTTTCATCGTCCATTCACAGCTACGATGTCGACTTTCATTTAGCTAAACCCACAGTCTGGAAGTGAATCTTCATTTAGTACGCTTGTATTACTTTGAACTTCTAGCACCTATTTAAATCGTCATCGTCCAGTTACGATGACGTCTTTCATCTAACTAAAATTACATGTAGTGTTCTTGCATTACCAGTGAACTTTGAGCACTTAATTAAATCTTCATTGTCCAGTTGCGAAGACGTCCTTCTACGTGTAGCAACCTTTACCTTACATCATACACTACACATAACATTGTCTAAAGAAACACTGTACTGTACCATAGACCTTGATCACGGTAATGGAATTAATCATTATGCCCCCACAAAACAATTTTTACACGAGGTTCCGTAAATAGATGCAGATCATCATCTCTCTGGCGTGTTACTTCTTTCCCACGCGTTCAGAAAATATTTTGGACTCTTGAAGCCAGCCAAATGACAAACCAACGAGGTTATGAGGCCACATGTCTGAGACCTGAGTTTGGGCAAGAGTACTACAGAAAGACTGTTGATTTCCATTGAGAAATCAATTGAGAAATCATTACTCGCTCAAACTAATGAAAACTCCGAGAAGCTTTCAAGTGATCTGCAGACATACAAGAATTAATGACAGACGCAGACATAAGACTTAAGACTGTTTCACAATATGCGACGGAGAGCTGTCCTTCACGATCAGTCAAACCACATCAAAGACACTGCTCAAGACGGACGACGGACGGATTGCTTGACAGAGCATTGACAGACGGATAGAATCGGTTCTATTCTGTTTGCTCTGTCGGAAGTTGACATACCACAACAGGAAATGATTAGGTACTGTTACCCAATCAGCTAAGCACAAAACAAGGATGACGTAATAATTCAACATGGGAATGGTAATTATCGGAATGGAAGATACATGTTTGTGAACACAACGGAGAGCTGTCCGTCACGATCCGTCACATATTGTGAACCAGCCTTTGGCTGACTGTCATGACATACTAGTGTTAATACTGTTTTACTTTTCTGTGCTACCTGCATGCATGTATAATTAATAATAATATATTCAGCCTAACTGTTGTTTATTGTCATGCCCTTGTAGGCAAATTTGTGCCCTTATGACCAAAACGAGGTTACTATGCTGTTATGTGGTGTACATTAACATACCATATTACACCACTTAGAAGGGTATGCCCTTATAAGCAAGGTCTAGCAGAAGATGAGACCAAGAAATCCTGCAACTATAAGGGCATGCCCTTTGGGCTTTATATGCGAGGTAGCCTTGATTATCCGAACCGTCAGCAAGTTAGCGCTTGCACAATCTGCAACTTGCAACATGTCACGTCATCAGGAGTTGGAGTGTCTAACAGTGGAATTTGAAGAACAGACACCATCAGCCGATACTGATAAGAAAAGAAAACTGCCAGAATGGACACAGTGACCAGGAAGCATGTCGTCGTGTAGAAGTACGACAAGTACGGTGGTAACATACAAGTACAAGCTCGCAGTGTACCCCGAACTGGGTAAAGAAAGGGAGGAGTTTGCGAACTGACAGAACCAGAAGAAGACATTTGCACAGGTATCATAAATGGGAAAGACAGTGATGAAGACAAGAATGAAGGAGAAACAGTGATTAGATGTAGAGTGGAAATCTGTAGCACGTTAAAGCTTAGCCTCGAACTTCCAGACCAGAGAGTGCATGCATTGTGCAAACTCTGGACCAAAACAGTACATACTAAAATGATTTCAGAAATAGCCTTCTAAGCCAATCAGCGTCTTAGAACCGGAGTGTCGGTTGTAAATTCTGTTTGGTTTAACAGTAATTGGTTATGCTAAGTGCACTAACCTGTGAAATCCTCGTGAGCGGCTAAGTAGACTCTGGTGCACACACACATCTTAGTTTTAGTTTCAGCTTCAGTTCTTTGATATTTTCAAGCTTGCAGTGACAGGACATGCACAGCAGCGTCGCCAGACCATCACCTTTGACAACTGGTCGAGTGGTAGTCTCGCCAGTCAAGCGGGTAGACTAGCTAGCGGTCTGCCGAAGAATCAAAGAGTCGCCGTTTCAGGCTGTCCACCAAGATATCACCACAAACACAGCAGATGTCTCTTCTTTGTTTGTGAGATCTCATGGCATTTACAAATGCTATGTTGATCTAGGTAAATCAATCCTACGCTGTTAGACTACATTTAGCATCGCTTTTGATAAGTACTCCCGAAATTTTTTAATATTGGTTGGTCCAGACTAGAGTTTGTGTGCTTTGCACGCTTTCTGGTCTGGAAGTTTGAGGCTAGTTAAGGCTATGCATGCGCTTTAGTGAGTAGATGTTATAACTTAGTAGATCTGTGTTAGTGGGTAGTGTAAGTTTGAATGCATTGACATGAAACTATGCATACATTGGCTGCAATATGTTGATTCATCCCTCACCTAAAAGGGCATGCCCTTATACCCTGGGGTATAAGGGCAGACTGCGAACCCTCACGCTGTAAAGGCATGCCCTTCTAAGCCTGGTAATACGGGAAATAAAATTGTACTCCAGATGTTGAAAGAAATGCTTCAAGCAAGTATAATGCTTTTACAATTTCTAGGACATTCAGGAAACGTTGATGTACTCTACTACTGTAACTGTTGTTTTTTGGGAGTATTTTGGTTGTTTTCTTTCTTGACTTCTATAGCTACACTTGTTTTTATGGCACTTCATTTTTGGAAGGATTACAAACAGTGACTAAGTACAAGTTAGACAATGTGTAGCTAGCAGCAGAACCATTCACCAGGGTTTGAAAAACCGGTCGCCAAGTTGCCAAATGGCGATCTCTGTTACAGGAATGGTGACTAGTCAAGCCTATAGGAAGTCGCCATGCAGTAGCAATGGTAAATCGTGACGAAGATAGACTTTCCAGATTTCTGAGTTTAGTAGGAGCTTGAAACTAGTACGGTGTAATCTGGGTCACAAAAACCTCAACTTTGCTGTCTACTGCGTAAACGTAAACTGTCCACCCGTGTGTTCCGCGCTGAAGCACGTGCACAAGGCATGAGGTAATTAAGTAATTAAAGAAACTGCACAATAGGCTCGATTTTGACTGGCTTCCCGCACAATGGCGTGCGTTCAGTACTTACGAAACTTGAAATGTGCAACAGAAGCCGAAGCCAGAGCTAATTCTAGCCGAGATCAGCGAATACCAATATTCCCGGAAGCCAGGTACTAGTTTCTTGTCTCGGTGCCAACTAGATTTGCTGGCTAGGGATCTGATACCAGACAATGCTCCTGCGAATCTGCTTCCAGTAGCTGTGGGCGCAGACGGAAACTGCGTCTAACGGGCCATTTCTTTGCCCTTTGTGGGGCACGAAAATTGCCATAAAGAATTACGGCTTTGCACTGTTCTTGAGCTCATGCTCAATTACATCAGTTGCTGCAAGGAACGAGCTGACAAGGTGTCAATGGAGTCTGGCTTCTCTCTGCCTCACAATCTATTTGTCTAATGTTACTTATGGTAAGAACTTCAAGTACGAGATAACAGAAATATGGCACGTGCACATGACGCCTGCACAAAGAGACTGTGGCCTTAACCTGCAAGTATTTATGTCTCCATAATTAATTAGGCATAATTAATTAGGCTTCCCAGCAATGCATCACGTGACTCCTAATCGAAAGTTTAGTGTAACAAACTGTTGGTCAGTTGGTCAGTTTATAAACTCTAAGATGTCCCAACCGTTGAACCTACATATTAATCTAGAGAATGAAGCGCCTTCTGTGGTTACATTGCTGCATCATACTATTGAACTAGGATGAGTGTAAGAAAAAGTAAGTAGCTATAATAAGCCTATTAAAGAAACTGTTTGACTAATAACTTCTGAGCATCACAAGTAGGCGTGGCCCGTGTACGTTTATTGAGGGACATGGCATAATATGAATTGCTTTGCCGACCAACATTTCTTAGGTTTTCGAACCCTGATTCATGTTGTTGACACTGTGATGTGCCAGATGCACGTGAATAATTTTTGTGCTGCATCACAAGGTAACACAAGTAAATAGAAAATTATCCGAATTTAAAACGGGATATAGGGATGAAATGAAAAGTAAGGAGGCAAGATAGGGATGACTGTGGTGTTCTTGCACAGTATGTGTATTAGACACACCACTAATATTGATGATGTTGTAAATGGCAAGTGTTTTGTCAGACAAAGTTTCCGTAATTTTTGTCAAACGCATTTTGATGAAATTTTTGTGTGCAAGTTCTGCAAGTTGTGCCAGAGTCTGAGGCACGTGTTGATGACACTGATCTAGTACACTGTTTTACTCTTCTACTAGCTAATACTATTCAAGTCAGTACTATATAGTAAGAAAGATATGCTACTATTACCATACTACTGCCCAGGCTAATTCTTCACCCTTGAACTTGTGAACATTACCTTGTACACTCTGCTATATAGTAAGAAAGATATGCTACTATTACCATACTACTGCCCAGGCTAATTCTTCACCCTTGAACTTGTGAACATTACCTTGTACACTCTGCTGCATGCTTGTTACAGTACCGTGCCCAGCCTTGTGCTCAACAAACGTGAGTTGAGAAGACGGACATGGGCAACCAAACTGGCACCACATGTACACCCATAGTCTATTAGATACTCCGTCATTTCCTCCGGAGAGGTACATCCCCGATTAGGGCAATCAGCGCACCGTGGCTATCGACACTGCATGTATCAACTATACAATATACTATGTATGTCGATGGCAAAGAAGTACGTAGTACCGCCACAGTTCTTATTTCCAGTAGTTACTTAAACATTTGCTCAAGTACAGCCGCCTTTCAGTACTCAGCCAGGTGCCTTCTGCCCACACACCACTACCATTATAGTGATACTTTTAGGTACCGACGAAAAATTTTCATGACGAACAGTGTCTTGGTGGACTTAAATTTAAATCTCATGTAACATACCTGCAAGTGCTGCTCTAAAGCAACAACATGGCAACTTCACCTTCAAGATGATGGATCTGCTAGTGCTGTGATGAGAATGGCAGTTGTAACTGTGCTGAGTGAGTCGCTAGGAAAAGTATAATAACATAGTACTTACTGCCTTCGAGAGAAATCAACAAATCAGTTAAATTTCTTTATGAAATTGCTTTAGATTGTGTTGAGTCTGCTGTCTAACTAGAATACTGTTGTAGTGTCCACTCCTTGGTCTGAAAACTTGAGTTTGTTCTAATTAATCAATTTTCTCACGTTGTACTGGTAATTATATGTGTACTGCCTTGTCATCTGTACACTGTTTTCAACAGAATCCAGTGAAGGCTGATAACAAACCAGAAACAGTACGAGTTACACAACGTGATCAACCGAAGTCTGGAGGGGGATGCTGCAGTTAGTTTTTGTTGTTATTGTTTAGTTGGACTTGTTATGTATACAGAATGATACTTTACATAACCAGACATTGTCTGCAGGAATTGTAACTGCTGTTTTCTTTGTGTGTTTGTCTGTTAGTTTCACACAATATTTTTAACAAGCGTTGTCTTTGAGAATAGTTCTTGATGTTGTCCCCAATTAATGTACTGCAACCTGTTTTCCCTCAAGTCTTGAACATTGTATTATATAGATATATACAAACACTTCTGTACTCAGTACTTGCGACCGTACCTGCACAGATTTGTGTTACAACTACTAGTGTCAACGGAATGTGTTTAACTCATTTCTTACTTTGCTGACCAATCAGTACGAGTTCGGCTTGCAGCAACTGTTGATTTAGTGAAAGTAGGGTTCACGATTGCTGAAGATTTCCAACTCGAGTAGGTGGGTCCAACTGCAGAACTCATTCCAATGTCTACTGTTCCAAGTGTTCCATAGTGAGATAATCTTTTCTGGAAAGGAGCAGGAAGTTTGTTTGTTCCTGATGCGACAACAGGGGGAAGTGCACCCACACCAGGTTTGCTGCTCTTCTTGGTGAGACCTGGTCGGTCTTTTGTAAGAGTGGGCAATAAATGTACAGCTGGTGCATTGGATTGCTCCTTGTCTTGGTGGCAACTTGTTCTTGATACAGGGGAATAACGTGCCTTGCTCATGTAGTAGGCTTTTGCAGATCCATGGACAGAGTCATTACTGGGATGTCGTCTCAATTCTCTCTGAGTTGCTGATGTTTTGACAGAATGTGTGAAGTTACTGCAATATAAAACAATCTTTTACAACAGTCATCTCTGCTAAATGCATATCTTACCCTGCCACTTCAGCATCTTTAGTTGCTGTCATCCTAAAAGGCTGGTAGTTTGGTTTTGTACTTTGAAATGAGAAAGAGAAATCATCAGACTGGTTGATGTGGGTGTCAGCAGAACTTTCACGTATTCTTGTACACTGCCGTCTATCGTTCTTTGCTACCACACTTGGTCTGCACTTAACATTCCCAGTGCTGATGTCTGCCTTTTGAATTGTCTTCAATGGATACTGTAATCCAGTAGGCTGGTAAGGAACTTGTTGAATAGGTGGAACTTGAGCTGTTGGCTTGGGGAGATTCTGACCAACATTAAAGTAGGGATGCCTCAATGACTGAGTGGCTGATGGCCGTTTCTTTGGATCCCACTGTAACAACTCTTTTATGAGTTGAATTCCATCCCCAGATGCATTTGGAATTAGTTTTGACAACGCTGTAGAGGCCTAAAACATGCAATAGTCAGAATACTACCTTAATTAAATACCTTGCAACAGATCATACACATGTTGGAAATTTGAAGTTCATTGCTGATGCCAGAGTAAGACCTTCAGGCCAAGCTTCTCTGCTAGGGGTGCCAAGAACAGAACAAATTTTAAAAATTTGATCAACTTCACTACTTCCAGGAAAGATAGGGCGCAAAGTGTATGTTTCCACCATAATACACCCAACAGCCCACAAGTCAATTGGAGAACTGTAATTGGTAGAACGTAGCAGCTGCTCTGGACCTCGATACCTACATAGAAATAAGATCAACACATGACAGCTGTAAACTTCATGACCATAAGACTACCATCTGGTTGATACATAATCAGTGTAAGGAGGACGGGAACGAATCTCCCGTGCAAGTCCAAAATCAGCTATCTTCACTATTTCTGGGCCACTACACAGCAGGTTCTCTGGCTTCATATCACGATGAAAGAAGCCTAAGTGACAACAACATTCATTGACATGTGCTAGGGACGTCCAACTGTAAATTTTCTGTCACCAACTGATGACTGAGTTTGGCAACAGTGGGCAATTAGGCACCAAATTAACTGGGAGGTTCTAATATTCACGTGATGACCAAGAAACTAAATATGATGAACTTAATAACACATCAATGGAATATGAAATGGAATATGAGTTCGGTGAGACCTGTATTCGTGAAATCCATCACACTAATCCACACTCACAACTGCAAGTGTTGGCCAGGGAAAGTGCATCAAAGTGAAGACCTGTCACCAAGTGTTTGGGTCACTGATCACCAAACTTAGCAGTATGGGACACAGTTGGACACCCCTGCATCGTTTAAACAACACAACAACATATACACAGTTGGACACCCCTGCATCTTTTAAACAACAACATATCTGTACTGACATACTTTACATACAGTCTTGAGCTCATAACATATATCAATGTATGCACAACCAAATCATTGTCCTCCTGTACACAGAAACTCTCCAATTGAGGACTGGACTCATCCTATAGCATAGTCATATAACACAACCAATTTATGGGCATTTGAAACTGTCTCTAAAAATTGATGTATGTCCTTCTGCTGGCTTTCAAATCTTGATTGATTTTCCATGACATCCACAAGTCAAATTACCAAGCATTATGGTAAGTGATGAGGACATAGCCAGCCAGCCAGCCAGTCACAGATTTGGTGGCAACTGAACCCCGCTAGTGTATGCTCATCGCAAGTCACATGATATCTTTGAAGTCATGTTCCAGTGACTCATAGCTTTCAAAAACAGGAGCAGTTTCATCTGCTACTACTGCTGCTGCTGCTGCTGGATAGAAGTTCACAGGAATGAAGCTAGTTAGCAATGTGACATGTTTTAACACTCCACAGATGGAAGTGTATACACAACCATGCCTGCTTTGTCCTACTCAACCATGCCCTTTTTAATGACACTACTTGGCAATACCACATGGGAAAACCAGGCTGCATGCATATAGTAGCTGATTGTGCAATTTGTCGAAGGCTGAAATCTAGCTGGTGGTATGAAAATAGTTCTCATCAGCATGGCCGTAGTCTTGCATTCTGAACTCTTAATCTATCATAAATTGCTTTCTACTAACGCTGCATTTGCTATACAGTAGATCCTCGCATATCCAACCCTTTTCGCAAAGCAAATATGACCGCCACAAGTCCATTGGCTCAAGTGCAGTCACAATGTGCAGTGATGGTGAGGAAAGATACGGAGGATTCTAGGATTAGTTTGGTGATTGTAGTTTGCATACAGTACATGTATTACATCTTCATGCTATCATTTTATCACTAGCGTATTGTACATGTTTCAGAGTTCAGACTATGTACAAACTGGGACTCAAAAAGCGGACTGAAACATTCAAGGTCAAAACTTCTACGCTTCAACTATCCATTCTTTTCACTTATCCGACCCCTATTCTTCCATAGCTGAAGATACAGACAAGGAAAACAACATATGTACAACAAAGGTGCATCTATACCCATTTTGTGCATAAAACTGAGTCCCTGTAATACTTGATAAGCGATGTTTCTTACAGTTGACTCAGGCCATAGTTTGGCTCTATACAGAAAGAACACATAATTAATTATATGGCAATAGTGATGTGTCAAAGTCAAAAAGGCTACCTCTCCTTCATCAACTGATAAAGGTCACCCTTCATGGTCTCAAACACACAAAACAGTGTGTTGTCTTCACGAATAACTTCTTTCAGCTTTATGATGTATGGGTTATTCAACTTTCGTAATGACTATGAACAATATAGAACAACAAATGTAAATTGAACTCATTTTGAGCAAAGTTCATTAGCGTACTTGTATTTCTCTAAGACGCAAGCACTCTTCCCATGAATAAAATTTTTTCTTCATTCTAGCACATCATCGTTCTTAGTCATCGATATTTCAAAAAATACGTCAGGCTTTTTCCTAAGCCACAAAGCAATAGCCAAAATATGGTACACTTCGTTTACCTCTTTATTGCCACCAACTCCCCTGATTCCAAGTTCTTAGCTTGGAGTACACTGCCGTATGTCCCATCACCTAATTTTCTCAAAATTTTGTATTTTTCCATCGTCCACAAGCACTCATCCACAAAACCCAATCACGTTGACCTCGATGGAGTCGTACAATTCCTGATATTGCCTTGGACTGTTCTGTTTACTATCTCATCGTGGGGCAATTTTGCGCATGCGTCAAGAAAACAATAATATGAGGGGGAGTAGAGTCTACTTGTGATGTGTTCACATAATTTGCGAGTGCAAGAATGTCCGAGTCGGATAAATTCAAGAATGCAGAACCCAAAACAGAAAGATGGGTCCACCTGTGGCCCATCGTACCCTAGACTTATTGCTTTCCGGGACATGTACATTGGTCATGTGACTTTGTCGTTACCGTGGTTACACGCCATATAGAGTGGCAATGGTAAGTGTTCTGGCGAGTATCGGTATTTGGCACCATGGACTCTGTAGCGTGCGTTAGCGACAAGCTAGCGTGTTCGGTACAAATTCCCGCGAAGGTTGTACAGTCGAGAGAAGCCACTTTCGCAGTGGCGGATCTAGAGGGGGTTCCGGGGGTTCCATGCCCCCTAAAATTTTGTGATGTCATCACATGGAGATGACCGCGTACCAGCAGTGCTTGTTACTTCCTGACGTGACTCGCAGCTCACGTTCTAGTTTTAAGTAACTTGACACGGAGGTGCAGTACAGGTTATGAACTTTCGACGTAGGTCCATCATCGTCGGACAGTACGAGTGAGTCGAACGGTACTCCTACTCTTTCTACATTAATTTATGGTAACTTGTTTTTAATCTCAGTTGTTTTCCAACAACATGTTTCATTTACTTCCTTGCAATGATAATGTTTCAAAGTAGTTATTTTCTATCTCATGAAAATATACTTCCACCTTTGATGGTCACAACATTCACAATTTCATGAAACCATATATGTCTATAGAAGCTTTCTTCGGAAAGAAAAGAAAAAGCGGTAACATTTGCCTGTCTAGCGAAAGACATGTATAGGCTTGCAAGATCAATTCAAATCCTCCAGTACTGTAGATTCATTAGCGTATACTTCCGTTCTATGGTATAGGTGATTAAATAGATAATTTATATCTGGAGGCGTGGCTGATCCTAACCTTTGTGACGTCACTAAATCCCCAATCGAAAATCCTGAATCCGCCCCTGTTTCGTGCGGGGGAGACGAGACGGAAGGCTGCTCACGCAACGTCATGGATAATCCCACCTATCAAGTAAATCAACACTAGACTGAACATTGCAGTAGATCGCGTCTGCTTTTTAGCTAGAGTTAGACATTTCAAGAAGTAGAAATAGGCTATTGATTGATGAACACTAGGTTTACGTATGTGGCATGGTTTAAAAATATTTATAACTACTAGACAACAGCCATGCACTGCCAGTGCAGTGAGTTTGAAACATACCAATCATTGCCTCCAGAGCTACAACTCTTGCATAATTATTCTAGATGACATCAGCGTTAAAATTAGTAGTTATAATAGCAGAGACAATGTTGCAGACATTTACAGTCGACTTGTTCTATAGTGGAGGTTGGAGGTGATGTGCTGGGTTGGGACTTATTGTAATTAGATTAAGAAGGTTGTAAGTAGCTGTTGTAAAATATATAAAAATTATATGTATATATTTAAATTTATAAGTCTTTTCAATTTACAAAACAACAACACGCGCGCACGTGAGTAATAGTCACTATTCCTAGCACAAAGCAAGCTATAGTGCCCTTCTCATTGTTTTATCATAGTTTGAGTAGTGTTGGTGTAGGTTCTAAATTACAGGCTTACTGATATGTATATGTAAAAGCAATAAATATCTGATTGAAATCTTAATTAACAGATTGTCCACCTTTCCTAATTGGTAAATTGCCTTTAGAAACACTGCCAGTATTATAAAAATTGTCAAACTTGAAACTTAATTTAATTATTAATTCGCTCAGTTTCAACTGGCGTTTCTTGACTACAGCTAGCTAACTAGCTTTCTCCATAAAAGAATGAAAGGTGTAGCCAACAAATTTTTCATTCTTGTCTGATGTGTTGAAAGTACTTCTGTTTGCTTTATAGCTAGTTCTTCCTATTATAATGTAACTTGTAACAAACTGTCACTGAGTAGACTTTTCACAACTAGGATGCATTTACAATTAATGGTTATTATCATTGAGCAAGCAAGTTGCTGATGGACAATATCAATTAGCAGGTCATATATACTCGTTTCTGTATACTTTCCTTACATTCTCTCTTGTTCAAAATACTGCCACTTCGGCTTGCAAGACTAAAAGAAACCTCAAAATTACAACCTGGTCATTGGAACCACAGATAATGGAAATGGTAGCTCAGCTCTTAGCCATATGCAAAACAGGCTTAGGAGTATACCACAAAGGTGGCCGACCACAAGCAAACACAGTGTCACATGTACACATACAAAAACAACAAACATACAAATGCACACATGTCCTGTCCTGTGTTTTAAAGCTACCCTTGCAAGGTCACGCTTGCCCAAAGGGGCAACAAGTCCAATGATGAGAAACGGTGTGACGTTTCTGGTAAGCATCTGTGAACTGTAGCCCTCCTCTACTCCGGAACCATAAGAGACACTGCTGACTCTACTAGTAGACTGCACCTTGCTGGTCACTACAGGCTTCTGTCTCTCATCCACACACTTGTGCCTTGCCTTATCATGAAATTCCTGGAGCACACCTCACACACCATATTCTTGGCTGCCATTGGAGAATGTCCTTGAGATCTCTTCTTATCACATCTCTCCATCTCTTCCTTGGACCCCATCTGGGGGTTGAGACAGCCAGCAAAATAGGATCAATTTCGGTACCCTATAGTTTGGCATTCGTGCTAGGTCCCAACCACTGTAGCCTTCTTTTCTTCACCTTCTCAGCTGCATTTTCCTCATCTTCCTACCTTCTTCTCACTTCCCCATAGTGATGTGCTCAAACCACTGCTGCCTGTTGGAAATGCCCAGGACATCGATGGTGGAAGGTGTTCAGCTTCTTCTCTTGCTTCCTACGAACGACCCAACATTCCACTCCATACAGCAGCACAGACATAACACACACACACACACACACACACACACACACACACACACACACACACACACACACACACACACACACACACACGCGCACACACACACACACACACACACACACACACACACACACATACAGAGACAGACAAACAGACATACAGACAGAAAGACAGACAGACAAATATTCTGAAATAATTGAAAAAACACCACATCGCGGAGAGACAAAGTCAGATGGAATGCCAACATTTCACCTATTTGGCCTCTTCAGGCAT